>NC_086317.1:195167328-195767953 GCF_036172605.1 Pelobates fuscus
AAAAAGGTCAGACAAATAATTCAGGATGGCAGAAACAGGTGTCAGTAAAGGATCGAGATGCCTTTCCACACAAAAACACAAGGAATGCCAGGCGGAAAGATAACTTTGACTAATTCCAAATATTAGAGGATTCTCGATAAGGAGTGTTGCTATTTGTAAATTTTAAATGCTTACCCTGTGGCCAGTGATCAACATGGAAGGTTTGAGAATATTGCAATTTTACAAAAACTTTAAATCTATAAATTAGCCATTTGACTAGCACAGCATATATATGTGATAACCAGCAATTAAATCAGGACTTGTTCGGTAACTTAAAATTATTTAAAGATGTTAAGGTGACTGACTGTACAAATGTTGTGCTTTTCCTAGTTACCGTTACACTTTGGATGACTTGTATCCCATATTGAATGCTGTGCAGCTACGAGCAGAATCTTATGATAGTTGGGCATCAGAGGTTATTGATGCACTCAAGAACTCCGGCAAAAAAAAGGGTAAGTACCCCAGACATTGTTAGTGTAGGATAAAGAAAATAGAATTTTGTGTAATGTACAGTGCAATACCCATGAATTCTGTACAGTTTCCAATTGTAATTCCAACATGCATGAGATGAAAAAAATACTTGCAGTTTTTGTTTTATGATTTTAGTTTTATTTTTTCTTAGCGGTTTGAGCATTTCATTCTCCCTTACTTTGAAGGGACTCTGTAAGTACCATAACCAGCTCATACAAATGAGAAATGGTGATGCTCAGTCATCTGCAGCCTGGCCTCACTGACACTCTCAGCCGCTGCAGGGCTTAGCTCAGGAAAACTGACAGAAGTTCCTGCTTAGGAACTTTATGCTCTCCAGTGTTGGTAGTAGAAAACTGCTAGACTCCTTACAATAGGGACATTAGGCAATTACTGGCACCTTAACCACTACTGAGAGCTCTGATGGTTATGGTGCTTGGCGTGTTCCTTTAGATTTAGCAAACCGAATAATCCAGTTCAGACAAGGCAAAGCCAGGGTAAACATTGCTATTGAGGAGTAGAAATTGAAACACTGTTTAATTTCTCTTCTCTGTATGCTTTCTCTATGCTGCCTGTAAGATGAAAAGAAGAGAGTTCTAATGCGGAGATAGAGTTGCAGAATAAAGAGATATGGATTTCTACATAAAATTTTTCTTTTCCGCACTTCACAAATACAATTTGTTCTGTTAAGGAATAGTTAATACATTGTTAAACACAAATCTGCACACACCAGTCAAGGCATAAGCTTGCTTTCCCACAGAAATCTCACTTTAACAGTGCTTTCACTACTGCAAGGGATTTCTGTTTTGTTATGTATAGAAATAAATGTGGTATTAAAAAAGTGACCGTTCCCTTTTGGTTAGTTTTTACTATAGTTAGTGTATGTACTGGTGCACATAAATAAACTTAACACTCAGATTTGCTCTTGCATTTTAGCTGAATGTCTGGAGCCAAAGTTGGTTGGTTTAACCCCTTAACACTGTTATGGCGCTCTATGCCGTCCCCATTCGAAGGGGCTTTGAAGCCATTGCGGCGGCATAGAACGCCGTAATTGCTTAAGCTGCCAGGAGCCTCCGCCGCGATCCTCTTCATGAGGACTGCCTGACAGCCCAGGCACCTCTTCCCCGGCAAATCAGGCCCCCGGGGCCCATGTGTTTGCTCTTTAAATGCAATAGCTGGCCGTGGATCTGCAAGGAGGGGGGACTGTCTTGGCTGTCAGACAAACGGTTGCTTTACCAACACAAAAACCCATAATCTGCCTCGGTCATATTCTCACTGCTCACCAATAGTATCTGGTAGGTTCCTTTATTTTAATTCGGGCCCACAATCTGGCCCACTAACATATCTATACACACAAATACTCATTCACATACTATCTATAGGTCGCAGCACGTCATCTACTGCCACCCTCTTGTTCATATTTTCCTGCTTAGCATCAGCCTGACTCAAACTTTATCAGGTACGATGTCATATACCTTTTCTATTTTAGAGTGGTACTGAGATTTAGAGTGGCTTTCTGAGATTTAGGTTGTCCAACTAGGTTTCTGTTTCCGGTCTTATAAGCTAGTGGTCCCGCGAGGCCAACACCCATCCTCATACTCGGATGTATACGTCCCTCGGGCCAAATCATAGTTAGCCGCCTCACATGTCACTCCCATTCTATCTTATGCTTTAGTTATCACCGAGAGGCCGACACACCGCCACAATGTTTCGGTGGCCTCAATCTCCCCTCGGGCCAACGAATAGGTAGCGCCTCTCACGCTGCTTGGCAATTAATAGGGATTCATCTGTCACGTTTCAATAGCATAATTCTTCGCCGCTTTGCATCTAGCTAGCCTGCCAGTACCCGGCCACTTTATCTCAGAATAGTAATCAAGTTGCATCTATATTTTCAGTTATGTCTTAAGTTCCTGATATTCCTGAGGAGCAGTCACTTCCCCAGTTACTTCTAATAATACAAGAATGGCTGTCATGCCCGGTAATACTCTTACATCAATTAAAGTCCCTGAGAGTATCAACCCCTCGCACATGGTCCCAGCTCATCTTAAAAAGGACTTTCTGGAAGGCAAAAACGTTAATCTGGTCTCACTTCTCATTGCCTCCCAGGTTGTTCTTGAGAACGGAACATTTGTGTATGGGGACATTTCTGTGGTTTTAAAGGCAAGAGACCCCAGGTTGAATAAAAAGCTATCTATTCCTGAATTTGTATTGGGTTTCGGAATTTATAGGAATGTATATTGCTCGGTGTATCCTGAGAAGAGAGCGGAATTGGACATGTATATGCACAAGCTGGTGGATCTGGGGCACAAATACGGTGGTACTGCCTTTTATGATTACCACCGTTCTTTTTCTGCAAAAGTGGCTGCAGCTCTGACTAAGTTAAATTACAGTATAAATTGGAGTAAGCTGGACACAGAGTTATTCTGCAGACACTTTGCAGGCCTCAGACCCCCAGCTTGGGCAGTAAGTGCATCTACTGTGCATAGTACTAACTTCTGCACTAATACGGCAGAAATTGATCAGGGTCACTCTGTCCCAAACCCAGCTGGGCCTACCAGAATCCTGAAGGATAAGCTGGGTAGGGACATCATCTTTTTTGGCAAATCACAAATTTGCAATAATTTTAATGCGGGCACTTGTGGTTTTTAGTTCTTGTGGATTATTACACGTGTTCCCATTGTTTCTGGGCTCATGCAAAATCCATGTACCCAAGTACAGTTTTCCCTAAACCTTACCACACTGGCATCAACGTCACATTATTTGCAGCACTGTTGCAACACCATCCCTCACAGCATTTGGTTAAATTTATCATCGAAGGTCTGTATGAGGGGTTCCACTCGGGTTTAGTACACTTGCCAACCGGTACACTAGAATGCAACAATTTGCAAACCACTTTAAATGACCCAGAGTTAGTGTGTACACTGATACGATCTGAAGTAGTACAAGGGTTTTGTTGGGGCCTTTTGTCTCCCCACCTTTCACATCTTGGAGAACCAACCCCATAGGGGTGGTCACGGGGAAAACTTCACTTAAACTCAGACTTATCATTGATTTATCGGCACCACATTCCTCCACTATTCCCAGCCTTAATTCCCTCCAAAGAATTTTCCTTACAATATGCCACTATAAACAATGCCATTTGGGCCATTTTGGCGGCTGGTACAGGGGCATGGCTCCGTTAAACGGACATTGTAAATGCTTTTAAATTACTTCCCATTCACCCTTCACTATGACATCTGCATGGCATTAAGTGGCGAGGGCTTTATTAATTTTCTCACGACACACATTTGGCTCCAAGAGCAGCCCTAAAAATTTTTGACACATTTGCTGAAACTTTGTGTTTGTTATTGCTTAATGTGTGCAGATGTCCATCTGTTATTCAATATCTGGATGATTTCCTCACGATTTAAACAGTGCACTCCCCCCTAGCAGCCTTAAACACATGTTGGCTCTTTTAAGTCCCTGACTATCCCAGACTCCCCTCACAAGACCTTAGGTCCTGAAACCATCATGCAATTTTCTGGGGATCCAGTTGGACTCAATCCACATGCAAGCTAGCCCCCCCCCCCCCCAGGACAAGATTGAGCGCACCCCATCAATCATTGAACACTACTTGTATCTGGGTTCTTGCAACCGCAATAAATTTTAATCGCTGCTGGGGTTGCTCAATTTTGCCATAAGAATCATCCTGCGTCTGTGGTGAATCATCCCACGATTCACGCAATCTCGGTTTTGCTCAGGTGGCGTTTTTCCTCACATCTTGGAATAGGCGAGCCATGTTTCCACCCCCCTGACATTTCACCCACCCTTTGGACAGGTGCTGCGGCAAACTCTGGTTTTGCAGCCATCTGGGGTGATGAATGGCTTTGGGGGTCATGGCCTACAGACGTTAAGTCCCTGCCCAGCTTCTCTGCTACTTCAGCTTTGAATTGTATCCAATCGTGGCAGCTGCCATTGTCTGGGGACCAAAATGGTCGGGTCACTCGGTCAGATGTTATTCAGATAACTTAGCCACTTGTCACATTGTGAATAAAGGCCGATCTTCTTTCATTCACTATCCGACTTATTAGATTCAGCTCCTTTTGAAAACATGACCAATATGGTAATCAAAACTGCCATATACTTAGCATTCTATGGCTTCTTATGTCCCAATGAATTTACCACTAGAAATATAACTGCCACTGATTACCTGAAAACTACTGATATCCAGGAAACCTTATATCATTATGTTCTATCCCTGCATCAGTCTAAAACAAGTCCTATAAGACATACTGTCAAAATTACTTTGTTCCCTACTCAAAACAAATGGTGTCCTGTCAAAGTCCTGGATAAATATTTAATCACTTTTCCGAAACAACCACACCAACCATTTTTAGAACTTCATGGCTCCATCCTTACAACATCTAAATTCATGCTTTAAGTTCGCTTACTGTTAACTAGGCTCGGCCTAAATGCAAACCTTTTCTCAGGACACTCCTTACGTATAGGTGCAGCATCTGCAGCTTCCTCCAACCACATTCCAGCTCATATCATCAAGGCTATGGGACACTGGAAATCCTCCGCCTATACTCTTTACATTCCAAACCCAGTTAAAGAGTACAGACAAGCTTTTTGTGACTTGTCCAAATAAACAATGTTTTGTTATATGAATACATTTTATATGGTACTTTCATTTTTGCCCACTTTTATTACAGGCCTACTGCTTTGTCGGTTCCGGCACACCACAACCGACTATCACTGCTATATTGCCCCGACAGAACGACAAGGGGGTCCCACAACTTAGGAACAGTGTAGTGTGTCCTGAGAATATCCAATAGTAGGGGATAACCCTATATATGAATTGACAAAAAAAGAAGGAACCCTAGGACAAAAGTGTCCAGGATACACAAATAGGATATCTCAGTGTGAACTGATGCTGCTAAAAACCATAATTTTATTAGTACATACTAGACAAAACAAAAAAGAAATTACCACAAATAAAATGCCAAAGTAAGGGGGAAAAAAATGGTATCTTTACTAAGAAGGGAACCCAAAATGTAATGGGATACAGCAAGGTTAGTTGCTCATAAATAGCAACTATGATGCAGATAATTCCACCTAATCTTGGATATGTGAGAAACAAGATAGGGACTTGAAGGGTTATTAACCTTATAGAAATTCAAACCGCCTAGAATCCCATTAGTAACCTAGCCCAACATATAGCAGCAGAGTATAGGAGATGTATATCGATAGGCAGATATTAGGAAAGAAAATCTCTCTGGTACAATATTATATCTAGGTCAACTGTGCCTGAAATTGCATATCCCAGAGTAGACTCCCTGCATTTTCCCAGAAATAGCTAGCTGCTAATACTTGCTTCTGCTAAGGTTACTAAGAATAGGTCCAGGTCCTTCCTAGCTAACATAGAAGTAAATCATAACTGAA
The DNA here is from genome assembly GCF_036172605.1 of Pelobates fuscus. NCBI lineage: Eukaryota > Metazoa > Chordata > Amphibia > Anura > Pelobatidae > Pelobates > Pelobates fuscus. The sequence continues at coordinate 195,173,260 of NC_086317.1, forward strand.
AATCCCCCATTTAAATAATAACACCTAAAATAAAGTGTAGCAAATAAAGTGAGGTGGTTTAAAAATCCATCTAATGCCGAACGCGTTTCGACGCTTAACCTATATTGCCCCGACTACAAATGTTAAGGCCTTGGCCTGTAGTTGTGGGAGGGGCTTGAATTGCCTTGAAAGGGCTGCCAATCCTCTCCCACCTTACCGTTGATGGTCTGGCGAGTCACCCCTCCCACCACTCCCTCTAGTCATATCACCCTCTAAGGTGGGCCCACTTTTATCACAGGCCTACTGCTTTGTCGGTTCCAGCACACCACAACCGAGTGGTGTCAATTTGAATATGTTTATTGCTTATAATATCTTATGTTACCTTTTTCATTACGGCTATATTGCCCCGACTACAAATATAAATGGAAAAAAAATAATATATATATATATTATATGTGTGTGTGTTTGTGTGTATACATCGTATATATGTAACGTCATACTTAGTGTATTTTAATGTTAAAATGGTTACATATATTAGTATTAAAATACACTTAGAATTAAGTTACATATATGATATATAATACATATATATATATAATACGTATAATTACAATAATAAATAAAATAATGTAAAAACTGAAAAAAATTTTTTAAATGAAAATAAGTTTCATTCTACATGTATTTTATTATTAATATATAGGTAACAAAATACACTTAGAATGACATACTATATAGAAAATACAAATAACCGCAAATAAATAAATATATATATATAGATAGATATATATCGATAGATAGATACGATAAATATATATATAGATATAGATATAGATAGATAGAGATATAGATATATATCGATAGATAGATACGCTAAATATATATATATATATAATTACATTAATGATTACATAAGTAAACACGTAGAATTTATATACATATATTAAAATACTATGTATATTTAAGTAATCTTTTAACTAAAATTTGATTGACATGCCTGACAACCCAGGCAGAAAGTGCAGAGACTGTAATTCGCAAGCACTATATTTAACCCTGTAACTTTCAAGACCCCATAAAACCTGTACATGGGGGTGGGGGTACTATTTTACTCGGGAGACTTAGTTGAACACAAATATTAGTGTTTCAAAATGGTAAATTGTAGTACAACGATTATATTTTTGTAAAAGTTTTTTGCATTTTTCACACATGAACATCAATCACTTTTACTGCCGATATTGTTGTAATTTTTACTGTTTTGAAACACTAATGCTTGTGTCCAAGTATAACAGTACCCCCCATGTGTACTTTTTTTGGGTGTTTTGTAAAGTTAGAGAGTCCGATATAAGGCTTGCATTTCATTTTTTTCACATTGAAAATTTGCCAGTCTGGTAATGTTGCCTTTGAGACTGTATGGTAGCCCAGGAATGAGAATTATCCCCATGATGGCATACCATTTGCAAAATAAGGGAACCCAAGGTATTGCAAGTGGGGTATGTCCAGTCTTTTTTTAGTCGCCACTTAGTCACAAACACTGGCCAAATATTAGTTTTTTGCTTTTTTCACACAAAAACAAATATGAACACAATATTTGGCCAGTGTTTGTGACTTAGTGGGCACTAAAAAAGATTGGACATATCCCACCTGCAATACCTTGGGTTGTCTACTTTTGTAAATGGTATGCCATCATGGGGGTAATTCTAATTCCTGGGCTACCATACGGTCTCAAAGGTAACATTACTATTCTGCCAAATTTCAATGTGAAAAAAAAAAACAGAAAAATGGCATGTGCTATATTGACCCAGTTTCCTAAACTTTCGTAAAACTTTTTTTTACAGATTTAACATTTTTCTAAGCTTTTTTTTTTACGTTAACCCCTAACTAGCAGTAAGCAGCACTAACAGTAAATTCCCCATTTTCCCATAACTCCCACCCCAGCTAGCAAAATATTTAATTATACAATATTTAAATTAGTTAATTAAATAAATTTAACCCTGAGGGTTAAAAAATAAATAAAAGTTAATCGTCAGGGGTTAAAAAAAAAATTAGATCACAGTATAATACTGTGATCTGTATTTTGATCACTGTAGGCAGTGATCGACTGGCAGGGAAGGGGTTAATTTTTATATGGACTGGGTAAAGGGTTTATTTTTTTTAATTTTTTTACTTAAACGTTATTAAAACTTTTTTTTAACTTAATTTTTTAACTTTTTAAAGCTTATTTTTAACTTTTTTTAACGTTAACCCCTAGTTAGCCTAATACTAAATCCCCCAATTCCCCACTAACTTCCACCCTCCCCAGCTAGCTAAATTTATAATTTTAAAATATTTAAATTAATTAATAAAATAAATTGAACCCCTGAGGGTTAAAAAAAAAAAAATTAACCCTCAGGGGTTAAAAAAAAAATCAGACCATAGTAAAATGTAATCCCTGCCAATTGATCCCTGTAGTCAGTGATCAATTGGCAGGGAAGTGGTTAATTTTTTATTAAAATGGGTAAAGGGGGGTGGGATTTTAAATAAATTTTATTTTTTTGTCACCAGGGGGCAGGATCAACACTGATCCGTCTCCCTGCACTTCACACTGAACCCGGAAGTGCAGGGAGGCGGAGGTGAGTATACACAGCACATGTGCCCGCTCTGGCATGCTGTCAGAGCGGGCACATGTACTGGGGCAGCTGGATCCGGTGCTCCCGGTCTGCCTCTAATGCAGAGGCAGACCGGAGCACCATTAACCCCACGATCGCCGCGATTGCGGCGATCTGGGGTTAATTTTAACGGGTGACGGACGGCGTTAACGCATTCCCCTGAGTGACGGACCTCGTCCGTCACTCGTCGTTAAGGGGTTAAACTGATCAGTATCCTGTCAGAAAGCTTGATAATAACATTTAATAGGATTTGCAATAAAGGAAGTGTAAACATTAAATCTCACTTTACAGGAAGTGCTTAGGAAGGCTGTGCACATTACTTGCAGAGAGGTTTGGCTAGGGCTGTATAAACAACGCGATTTAACTCTTCAATGGCAGAGAATTGAGCATTGCAACTGCAGGGCTAGGATCTATACACCAAAACTGCTTCATTAAGCTAAAGTTGTTTTGGTGATTATAGTGTCCCTTTAACCCTATACTTACACTACCTATCTTTAAACCTTAAACTGTATTAACCTTAACCCATTATTAAAGACACAATCGCGAGACACAGAGACACAGATGTAAAAAGGAATAAAATACAAAATGGTTCCAGACATTCCCGGTTAAGAGGCACACATGTAGACGCATTTTGGGGAGAGTGCAAAATTAATCTTTGCCTGCACAGCCAAAAATCTTTGCATCTGCCCTGTGTGTAGCCATTTTTCTGTGAAATCAACCTTGTGGACTGCTTTCTGCATCAGCTCCTGGCCTGTGATTTATAGTGGAGTTCTTGTGTCCTGAGTAGAAGGTTATCTGCTCTCTTGTTTGTAAATGTGTCTTCCCCATTATTTTTCCCTTATTTTATCTCCTTTGGTGTAGCACTATATATGCTATTTTTACATGTATATGCTACTGTGGATTTAACATTGATGATATATCATTGTGTATGGGTATAACCACATGTGGAGTTTTAAAATGCACAAGGTACTTTATATATTTATGGTTTGTGTATGCTGAAACTTTGTATATTCACAACTACACATAGTTACATGGGCTGAAAAGACGTGTCCATCAAGTTCAGCTTTCCTCACATATGTTTTTGGCTTTTGATCCTGAAGAAGGCAAAAAAAATTTAAGTTTGAGCACTTCCAATTTTGCAACAAACTAGGAAGAAAATTTCCTCTTGACCCCAGAATGGCAGTCATATTCATCCTTGGATCAAAAAGCTATTATCCTACAGTTGAAAAATTATCTAATTGAATATTATGTTTTTGCAACTATGCATCTAGTTCAGGGTTAGGCAACCTTCGGCACTCCAGATGTTGTGGACTACATTCCCTTACACCCATAATGTTGGCAAAGCATCATGGGAGGTGTAGTCCAAAACATCTGCAGTGCCGAAGGGTGCCTATGCCTAATCTACCGTATTTATTCGAGTATAACGCGCACACGTGTATAACGCGCACCCCTAATTTTCGATTAAAAATCGGTATAAAATTTTATACAGATTTTTAAAATTAGGGTGCTTGTTATACTCGAATAAATATGCTCCGATAATACCGACCGCCGGGCTCATTACAAGCCCGGCGGTCCTGGGGGGGCGGGCAGCAAGCGTTTACTCACCTCCGTGCAGCTCCTCCAGCTTCCCAGTGTAAATCTCGCGAGACCCGCGGCCAGCTCTGGGAGGTATAATCGGAGCACCCACTCGAATATTTATTCGAGTATAACGCGCACCCCTAATTTTAAATAAAAAATCGGTACAAAATTTTGCTTGTTATACTCGAATAAATACGGTAGTTGCTGTTTAAACCTCTGTACAGACTCTGATAAAACCACTTCTTCAGGCAGAGATTTCAATTTCCTTATTGTTCTTACGGTAGAATTTTTTTCTTTTTCCTTCGACTACATCTTTTTTCTCCAGTTTAAACGCATGACCTCATGTCCTATGTTAAGTCCTGCTTGTGAATAGATTTTCACACAATTGTTTGTATTGGCCACGGATATATTTGTATAATGTTATCAAATCCCGTCTGCGGCAACATTTTTCTTAACCAAAGAGGTTTACATTTGTTAATCTTTCTTCATAGCTAAAAAGTTCCATTCCTTTTATTATTTTTTTGAGCCCGCCTCTACACTTTTTCTAGTGCCATAATATCCTTCTTTAGAAAATGTGCCCAAAATTGCACAGCATATTTCAGATGTGGTCTTACCAGTGATTTATAAAGAGGCAAAATGATATTCTCATCCCGAGAATTAATGCCCTTTTCATGCATGACAATACCTTACTGGCCTTAGCCACTGTTGATTGACATTGCACATGGTGGCCTAGTTTGTTGTCTATAACAATTCCCACATCCTTCTCGTGTGTTATCCCTAATTCGCTTCCATTAAGGGTATAAGTTGTTTATGCATTCTTTACGCCGAGGTGCATTACTTTACATTTTTCTACATTAAATTTAATCTGCCATTTGAGTGCCATTCCCTCAGAGTATCTAAATCTCTCTGCCGCAAAGTAATATCTTGCGCACATTGTTTTCATTTACAGAGTTTCGTGTCCGCTGCAAACACTGAAACATGACTTTCAATGCTTTTTAAAAGATGATTTTCAAACATGTTAGATAGACCGAGTTCCAGAACAGAACTTTGAGGGACACCACTTGCAACCTCTGTCCAGCTTGAAAATGTACCATTAATGACAACTCTCTGTACTCTATTTTTAAACCAATGTTCTACCCAAGAACAAGAATTTTCATCTAGACCAATTTCTTTAAGTTTGAACACTAATCTATTTGTGGAACCGTATCAAACGCCTTGGCAAAATCCAAATAGATCAAATCCACTTGTGGAAAGATTTTGCAGATACACCTTACATATATCATATCTGAAAATTTTAAATTATATGGTTGTAGAGGCTCCAGAATCCATACGGCACTGTCAACATGTATTTAGATAGAATACATTCTCAAGACAAGGCTGGTTCTTGTAGTGCTTTGGCGTCACACAGTTGTACTTCAGATCATTTTTGCAGTATGTTGCCTAGTGGTGAATTTTTACTGTTGAGTAGAGAGTGTATTATATTTTATTTAATATTTATTTATAACTGTATACTTAATGAGTTTTTGTTTAATTAAAACTGAAATATTTTCTTTGTACTTTTTTTATTTTGTTACTGGTATTCAGGCCTATCATCTCTTCATCTGCTTGTAGAGGAATCCAAAGCAAAACATTTCCCGGATAATGACCTCCTGCATCACTTGCAAGAAGTTGTGCAGGATGCAGAACGATATGGAGCACTTGCTCAGCAGCTGCTAAATGGGAAGCGGCACACAAGGTAACAAATACTGCTTTTGTCAAACTCTACTCTATATCACTTATACAGATCTTCTTTATATATACCTACATTCTTCTCTTGTGTCAGATTTCGGTCAGGAGGTGGAAAATCATCAAACCAACTCACTGTTGCAGAATTCAGGTCCTTTGTAAAGCAGCTTAATTCTTTTCCTTGTATTATCAACCAAGCACCTCAACTCAAGGTACTGATGAGATGCTACCCCTAGCTTTACACATTTTCTACATTTTTGTGCCTTGATTTGATTTCACATTTCATCTTTTAATTTTCTTCACATACACTACATTTCATCGGTAATGCATTTAACTTACCTTCATTTATAACTATACCCCCAAAGGATCTACAAACACGTGTCGATGAGTTCCAGTTGCGTAGCCACATATTGCTGACTGCCGAGATGCCGCGAGCAAGTGATCTGCAGCAGCTTCTTGACTCCAGTTTCCAGTTTGACCTTGACTTACCATTGGAAAAACTTTGGGAACGTTTGGAGCAGGCACGCTGGCTTGAAGAACAAGAGCATGCATGGCAGGAGCCAGGATCGCTTACAGTGGATGTTATGAGGAGGCTTATTGATTTGGGAGTAGGGCTGACACCTCATCCACTTGTGGAGAAGGCAATGGCTAAGCTACAAGAGATGCTCACAATGTGTGAGCATTGGGATGACCGTTGTAAAAGTTTGCTTAAAGCCAGGTTAGTGCCACATTTTTAACTCCTTAAGGACCAAGAAAATTTGTATTTCACTTAAGGACGAAAGCAATTTTTGCTATGTGTATGTTCAACCACAATATCAATCTTTCTCAATTATTGTACCAACACATATTGCATATTTTTTTTAAAGGACAAAAAGGAGCTTTAATTTGATGTGGCGTATACATATAAATTCTCAATTTTTTAAAAGCAAATACACAAAGGCACAAAAAAATATAACCTGTATTTTGGTTAATTTTACGATCTCACATATTTAAATTATTCCATAAATTCATACCATTTGGTTGCCACCATGTGGACTATTACATGATATTTTGAGCTTTAATGAGATAACCTTTTTCACATTTTTTCCCAAAGTCTGTGATACATTTAATTTTTGCAGCATGCATATTGTATTTTTTTTTTTCAGCTTCATTTTTAATTATCATGTGTCCCACTGTAATAATATATTGACTATACTTTGCAACATCACCTGTGTGCAACAATACCCCATCTGTATACCTTTGCAAATTAATAATCTATAGTTAAGCCTAAATCTTTGATCCTGAACCAAACCCCAATTCTAAAGCAAATCCTAATCCCTGAATCTAATCATACACCTCACCTTAATCCTTGCTAATCCTATACCAAACCCTAATTATAACCATAATTATAATCTCAGTCCTAACCATTTAAAGTGTTAAATGTCAGTAGAATAATTCCCTTAAAGCTTTCAGCAGAGGAATTCCCTTATTATTCCCAGTTATAGAGTTATGCTATTCAGGATTGTTTTTTGTTTTTTTTGTTTTTTTGAAAGTCCACAGTTTTTTCAGAACCATAGGACCAGGTTTCTCTGAGAATTTCAGCCTGAAGAACAAGGTGCTTAGTAGCAAACAATGGACATTCTAAGTTGTAATTCCCTTTAACAAAAATTGTATTTTATTTTATTATATTTTTAATCACATTAATTATGTATTGTTGCGTTTGTACGAATAGTTTGCACAGTGACCTCAGTGTTTTGTTTTTCTTTTTTGTTCACCTTTCTCTTTCTTTCAGACCACGAAATCCACTCAGCTACTTGACAGCTACACTGCTAGAAGTGGAGAAAATCACAGCGTTTTTGCCTAGTGCCGAGTTACTAAAAGATGCTGTGCAAAGGGCTCAAGAATGGTTGCAGAAAGTGGATACACTGCAGGTCATTGATGATCCAGAGAAGTGAATAATTCAAACAGAGAATTAATTTTAAATATGCTTTTCTAAACTGGAAAATTCTATTTTCTTTTACTTATTTTTTTGTTGTTGTTCAGGCTGGATGTAAAGTTCCTGTGCTGGACACTTTGGTGGAGTTGGTGACTCAAGGTCGTGCAATTCCTGTTGATTTAGACCCTTTGCCGAGGCTTGAATCCCTGGTGGAAGAAATACATGCATGGACTGATTGTGCAACCAATACCTTTTTAACACCAAATTCACCATACTGTCTGCTTGAGGTGAGTCACAAAATTGAATTTCTTCTTGAGGTCAATTGAAGTGCAAACTCTTTTAGGCAATGACAATCTGGAATTGCATAATTGCCAACAATTGAAAAAATTCCAGGTGCACTTGCAGGGAAATTCACTGACACTTTTGCAGTAAATAAAATACAGATAAAGGAACGGCACTCAAATTTTACAATGCTCCTTAAAATCACCTATATCAGAAACCAGATATTAGGATTCAGTTACACCATATGGCCATATTGTGTTAAGCCCACTACTACTTCACAGTGCCCCAATATTGATGGATCCTACATTAATTTTTAACATGGGAGATTAGCGTGCGAACTTGCAATACTTGCTTCAACTGCTACCAGAGACGTGTCCATTTATGCTTTTCTGTGGTCATCTCCTAAAGGGTACCTATAGTAGATGGGTGAGGTGCTCTGCCCAATAGGAATCTGCTCTGGATTCCAGATCATCAGAGGAATAAAAGGGGAATTAGAAATGCAGATTCCAGGTGTGCACCTAAGTAGTGGTGCTGCCATAAAGACCAAAATATATACAAAATACAGATAAAAGAACCGCGCACACACACAATAATAAGAATACAGTTTAAATTTTACAAGGCTACTTAAAATCCCCTATCTTGACAAACAAATATGGGGATTCAGTTACACCATAATTCCACTATTAATTATGTCTGTTCCTTCTCCCCCTTTGAATGCTGTGGTATCACATTTTCACTACTGCAGTAATTTTAAAAATCACGGTCGTCCCACTCTTCCTCCTCCCCCCAAGTTTCTTCTTGCTTACCACCATGCAGCAGGATCGGTGATGGCCTCTGCCAGCAGCCCGGCACTGATTTCTGCATGGTGCTGCAATCACACAGATAGCTCAGTAAGCCATTTGTACGATTTGAGCAAGGAAATCCCTCTGCTGATGTCAGAGGGAATCCATTGAGATGTGGTAATATGGGGTGGGATTAGGACAGGGATTAGTGGGTGATATTATAGGTAGGATGAGTAAAAACAAATTTTAAACTAGGTTTATGATAAAATGGTAAACAAAGTGTCAAAATGCTCTCAACTATAGGGACACTATAGTCACTAGAACAACTGCAACTTGTATTTGTTCTGGTGAGTATAGTCAGTCCCTTTAATCTTTTTGCAGTAAACACTGTCTTTTTTTTTTTTTAAATAGAGAAAAGGCGGTATTTACATTACAACCTAGGGACACCTCCACTGGGCGCTCCTCAGATGACTACTAGAGGTCATTCCTGGGGCAGAGACATTGTGTCTCCTCCACCCTCTGCATGGAGACACTGAACTTTCCTCATAGAGATGCGTTCATTCAATGCGTCTCTATAAGGCCAGGGCTGTGCTTGGCTTGTGCTGGCTCTGCCACTGATCTGCCTCCTTGACAATCTGGTGATATCTGCCAAGAAAGCAGATCAGAAGCAGAGCCAGCAGCAGAGTGAAATAAAGATAAGCTTTTACTATATTTAAGGAGGCAAAGGGAGTTCAGGTGGCTACATAGTTTTTTAACTCTATAGGGTCAGGAATACATGTATTTGTTCCTAACCCTTTAGTGTTCCTTTAATTATATAGGCCAGGGGATGTACTTTTTTTTATTACAAGTATAAATATATACTTTTGTGTAGCAGTTTTGGATTATTTTCTTCTTCTTTTATTATCCGTGTTGATCATTCTCTTAAGCTTCCAAGCTCTGTCTTTATTAAACAATATAGATAATCTATGGGCATTCAAGGCACCCTGCACACACCTAATCTTACGCGCCCCCACCCATTGACAGCTCCCTTATCCCTGTGCCCCTCCTGCCCACTGACTGCTCGCCTGATCTTTGCTCTTACCCAACAGCTCCCTCTATCCATGTGTGTCTCCTACCCACTGACCGTTCATCTGATCCATGTGCCCACCTCCCATCTAGTTACAGCTTCCATGATTCCTGGCTCCCTTTATTCGTAGTAACATGGGCTAAAAAGAGACATGTGCATCAAGTTCAGTCTTTCTCACATCTGTTTTTGCTGTTGGCCAAAAGAAGGCAAAAAAACTGTTTGAAGCACTTACAATTTTGCAAAAAAACTAAGAATAACAATTAATTTTTGACCCCAGAATGGCAGTCTGATGTATCCTTGGATCAAGAAGCTATTACCATACAGTTATTATATAAAATTATATAATTGAATATTATGTTTCATCACCTTTTCGTATTAGCAGATATCTGAAGTTTCACTAGGACTCCTAATAAGCCAGACCATGTTTGGCTCTAGCAACCTTGAGTGCCGTGCATGGCACAAGTGCCATAGGTTGCCTACCCCTGGTCTAGGTTATTAATTGGGCATATTGTTTTACTTCGAAGAGGTAACTGAACATACTTAGAGGGAATTTATGACAGTGGCATTTATAAAACGTACGAAATACCTAGCACAAATGCAACCTGTATGTAAAAGAAAGTTTTTTTATTTATTTTTTTTAGGTTTTTTTTTCTCAACACAAACTTTAAAATAAATTGACGAAAAAATGGTGGCAAGTTAAGGTATAATATATGCCTAATAAGATACCCTGGAGTGTCTTCCTTTTTTTTTTTTTTTTTTTTCTCAAATGGAAGGCCTTTGTGGGGTTATTTGAACAGTCAAATGGCTACAATGCCACAAAATCAGACCCAGGACCATCTATGAAAATGCCAACTATAGAAACTAAAATAAAATGGCATGGTCTCCTATATGGCATTTTAGCCTCACAGAATAGTGGCAAAGGCATACAATGGGGGTATCGTTATACTCTAGATGTAGCACAATAACACAATGAACACAATATTGGATTCTGTACAAGAATAGCACAAACCAGCTTTCCGAAATACATATAACAAAAATATTGTGTACATGCCAAAATAAAATAAACACAATTTTACTCCAATATTTAGCAGCGATTGGCAGTGAAATGGCTACGTAAAAAGTGTCAAACTAAGCTTAGGTAAATAGCCTGTGATGTCTACTTTATATAAATATATACTTTTGTGTAGCAATTTTGTTTTCTCTGATGGGTATTAACCAGGTAAGTCCGCCAAAAAACGGTCGGTATTGACCGCGGATGTACCTGGTACTTAATTTAGTAGATCAGGACTTCCCTGATCGCTGGTGATCCGCCGGCGATTGCAATCCTGGGGTCTGCCTGGGATCTTGGGCAGACCCCCTCTGCCTGATACGGGCCATGTGATCGCGGGGTCTTCGCGATCACATGGCCGGAATAGCAGGCTTGTGCAGCTGTCAGGCAGTCCCCCTAATGCCTGCAATAAAGTTTTTTTAAACTAAGGTAAATAAAAGTTGAAAAAAGTAAATAAAAGTACTGAGATCATATACACACTGAGATCATATATATATATATATATATATATATATATATATATATATATAACGGAAGATTCAAAGATAGCACTCCAGGGACTTGATAAAATGTAACTTTTATTTTACTCACTAAAACATCAAAGGTGTCAACGTTTCAGCTTGATCCCCTCAAGCTTTCGTCAGGACATACTGTGCAGACAAATAAACCCACATATATACCATACAGATAACGATAACTCACCACACTTGTGAAGCCTCTGACTCCATGGTCATCACCATGGTGACATATATCAACAATAATAAAAGTGCAACCATACACATAGATCGTGCAATTAAAAAATATTCAATTAGACTATTTTACGCTAGGGGAATCAATTACTTAAACATTAGTCACACTGGTAGCATTGAATAGTAACTACTGCAATGAATATCCTTCATAATGTATAAACTGGACTCATAGAAAGCAGGGCTGAAAACCAACAGGAATACTAGAGACTCTGAGAAAGTTCAGACAAAACTAATCGAAAAACCTATTTGAAATATTCTAATTGAATATTTTTTAATTGCACGATCTATGTGTATGGTTGCACTTTTATTATTGTTGATATATGTCACCATGGTGATGACCATGGAGTCAGAGGCTTCACAAGTGTGGTGAGTTATCGTTATCTGTATGGTATATATGTGGGTTTATTTGTCTGCACAGTATGTCCTGACGAAAGCTTGAGGGGATCAAGCTGAAACGTTGACACCTTTGATGTTTTAGTGAGTAAAATAAAAGTTACATTTTATCAAGTCCCTGGAGTGCTATCTTTGAATCTTCCGTTGTATTTTGGCTGACAAGCACCGGGCATTGGACTACAGATCAGGTGGAGTGCAAGATTATTTGGTTTTTTTGTATCATTCAGTGTTTGCTACAGCTGACTTTCTATGCACCCCCAGTGAATTAATTCACTCAGATAACTCTGAGTAGGAATAATTATCAACATTTTTTTGTAGTTTTTGTGAAAGACGATAACCCTGCATTTATTTTGACTTTTAAAGATACAGTACAGAATTGTTTTTTGTATCCATGGATGATAATTTTTTTACGCTAGCTGGTGGATGCGCTGAGCAAGCAGTAATCTGGCAATATAGTGACTCTGATGCAGACAGGATTAGATGGGACACTACCACTTCGGATCTTCCTAACACCACTTCACTACGTGATATTTATTTTGAATTGTTGAAATTAAAAAAGAGAGAAACAGATTTGGACCTTCACGGTTTATTTTTATCTGATTACCACCGGAAACTTCAGATTCCGAGAGGCTTCAGGGTTAGTAATGTACCCACGATTGGTAGATTGAAACCAGCTGTCTGTAAAAAGTGGATTTCAGTCCTAAACAAATGTTCATTGGACTTGATGCTAGTGATCATTGAGGATGTGAAGGAAGATCTGATTCAAATCAGAAGGAGGATTACTGAATTGGAAACAAGACAGGCATTATTGCTGGCAAGTTCAGAAGCTACCTCTACATTGCTAAAATTGGAAAATAATGTAAAGAGTTATAAGACGGATCTTATTAGATTCAAAAAGGATAAGCAAGATAAAGTGGCAGCAGATTACAAGGAGCACAGAGTTTATAGGTGGCTTAGCGGCACCAGTGATCTACCTAGATTTGCGAGGAAAAGAAGACCTATTCGCAAACCTAGACATTATACTATTGATCAAACTTCAGGAAACTCCAGCTCGGAATCTGATCGCAGCAGTTGGGATAGGGGGGCCAACAACTTTCAAGCACAATCTTTTTTAGAGGTTCCAAACCCTGCCAGAGCAAAGGTATTACGTCAGAAGGAGGACAATCACCAGACGAGGTCAGAAGGGACGCACCTTCTGGGGCAAGAGGGAGACCACCACGACAGAGGAGGTAATACCTATCTTCAATTTATCATCCAGAGTATTGACAGTGGCTGAAATTACTTTGCTGAGTAAGGGCTTGTCTTTTGTCCCCACTGCCAAACCTAACCCACTAGACTGGGAAGTTGAATTGTATAAGTTTGGGAGATCGTTGCGACTTAAGGATTTCTTTAAAAACCAAACCACTCCCCCTGATGAAATAAGGTTTAAGAGGAAAAGTACCTTTGATCCCCTGCCGAATCAAGCCTCTATAAAAAGTTTTTTAAGGTCTGTACAAAAGGAAACAACGGACCATCTAAAAGTTACTCATTCCTACCATTCAAATTGTTCCAAAATGGATCGACAGATCATTAAGTCTTTGGCTATGGACAAAGACATTGTTATTAGATCAGCAGACAAGGGCGGGGGAATCGTTATTCAAGACTATGCTAAATATAGATTGGAAATTATCCAACAATTATCTGATTCCCAGACTTATCTGAAATTGAAAGGCGATCCTACGCTTCAAGTGAAACTTTTAATTGACGCCATTCTACTGAAGGGTCTGGAACAGAATTTTATCGATCAGGACCTCTGGGAATTTTTACATCAACCAAACCTGAGGACCCCAGTAATCTATACACTCCCCAAGGTGCATAAGAACCTTCAGGACCCTCCTGGGAGACCAATTGTGTCGGCGGTGGGAGGCATCCTAGAACCACTGGCTAAATGGCTGGATTTCCTATTTAAGGAAACGATTCAAAACCTTTCAACATACATCAAGGATACTCCAAGTTTCATTGATATGATTTCCAAGATTTCCTTACCAGTTGGGCTGACATCACTAGTTACGTGTGATGTGAAGAGCTTATACACTATCATACCCCACTCAGGGGGAGTCCAAGCCATGGAACGGATTCTTTCATCTTCAGACAAATACAGGGGCCCCCCAATCGAATACGTTATGCAAATTCTGGAATTGGTTCTGACTCAGAACTATTTTCGTTTTGAATTTGATTGGTTCAGGCAGTCAGCCGGAACATCTATGGGAGCGGCCATGGCTCCAATGTATGCGAATGGATTCATGTTTGAATTTGAAACTCAATATATATTGGAGCCATTTAAAGATATTATTTTACTATACGGTCGCTACATCGATGACATTTTCATGATCATCAAGGGAGACAACAGCACTGCAGAATCTATGGTCCAATATATCAATTCTTGTACACCGAATGTAGAACTCACTATGACAGCAGACCCGCTTTCAGTGGATTTTCTGGATGTACGGATCATTAGAGAAGGTACCAAGTTGGCATATACACTCTACTCCAAGACTACGGACCGCAACACTTTACTTCAGGCGAATAGTTTCCATCCCAATGCCCTCAAACAATCCTTACCATATTCACAATTTTTGAGGGTGATGAGGAACAACTCAGATCCCAGTAAAGCGGAGGAACAATTGAAACTAATGTGGGATAAGTTTCACCAACGGGGTTACAGTGAACAGACACTCCATAAAGCCTTAGATAGGTGCTACTCAACACAAGTCGAGTCAAACACTGTATCAACAAGGAGACTGGTTTTTCCAACCACTTACACTACAGCATCTCCAAAATTCAAACGGATGATTGATAGAAATTGGAGAATTTTGAGGAACGACACTTCTTTACCAGAACCATTTCGCCAATCACCTATGATGTGTTATAGGAGAAATCGAAATCTGAAAGACTTGTTAGTTAAGACAGATCCTATACACTGTTACGAGCAGAAACAAGGCTCTATAAATCTGGGCTGTTATAAGTGCTTAGGTTGTGTCACTTGCGGACACATGTTATCGGGAAAATTCTTTGCTCATCCTCATACAGGAAAAAAGTACATCATTAGGCATCGGCTAACCTGCACCACTGATTATGTAATATACAGGCTTACTTGTCCCTGTGGACTTACTTATATTGGCAAGACGGACCTGCCCTTGCGCGAACGTATTCGCAATCATAGATCCAACATACGAGTGGCGTATAGGGATCAGAAATCAGACTTACCGGTGGCCAAACATTTCTTGGAGAGAGGCCACACTCTACCGACTCTGAAACTCATGGCAATCGACCATGTACCTCCACCCAGGAGGGGAGGGGACCGCAAGAAAATGTTACTACAACGTGAACTATATTGGATCAGAACTCTGAGAACAGTATACCCTGAGGGTCTGAATGAGAAATATACCTTGACTGCATTTTTATAATTTTTCATTTTCTGTGCTATCCAATTAATCTTTTTTGGAGATGGGGTATGTGATGCCCACCCTGTGGGATAGGCATACATACCTATGTTTCTCTCATAACCATGTTTTCTCTCATAACTATGTTGATCCTGGAATATGTCACAAATATGGGGCGGGATGTGGATGCCCACCCTGGGGGATAGGCAATCCTCCCTTTTGTCCATGGTGGCACTGGCACAGGACCTTCATTACTTTGAAAAATCTTAATAGTTTCCATGTGCCTCAGAATTGTAACTCATTATGATGATGATACAGAGGTTTGAAATGTATGGGTTTTTACTATATGAGACAGTTGCAGCTCTGTTTAGTATTTCATATAAGGAGTATCTAGTTTATTTCTAGTAACTACACTAGTCAGTATTAGTTTAATTGGGTAGTCTATTTGGAACCACTTAGGTGATCCACCCCTATCTTAAACAACTTTGATTTTGTTAACTCTGGTGATACAGGTGCTCATGCATTGGTGTGTCACCCTTTTGTTAGATTATCTTGTTATCTCGTATTGGCTTTGTTGGAGTCCGTTGTATATACTAAGAAATCGAATATAGTGCATCAGTTACCGTTCTATGTGGCCAGTGTGATCAATTTTGAGATCATTAGTAGTTATTATTATCTAGTAACTGGCCAATCTCCAGTGAGTTTAATTGTGAAGTCTATTTTGGAATCAGTTAGGCGATCTACCCCTATCCTAGCAATCTTCTGTGGAGTGAATTCCAGTGGGACATATGCCCTTATAATGATGTTTAAATAGGTTTTTCGATTAGTTTTGTCTGAACTTTCTCAGAGTCTCTAGTATTCCTGTTGGTTTTCAGCCCTGCTTTCTATGAGTCCAGTTTATACATTATGAAGGATATTCATTGCAGTAGTTACTATTCAATGCTACCAGTGTGACTAATGTTTAAGTAATTGATTCCCCTAGCGTAAAATAGTCTAATTGAATATTTTTTAATTGCACGATCTATGTGTATGGTTGCACTTTTATTATTGTTGATATATGTCACCATGGTGATGACCATGGAGTCAGAGGCTTCACAAGTGTGGTGAGTTATCGTTATCTGTATGGTATATATGTGGGTTTATTTGTCTGCACAGTATGTCCTGACGAAAGCTTGAGGGGATCAAGCTGAAACGTTGACACCTTTGATGTTTTAGTGAGTAAAATAAAAGTTACATTTTATCAAGTCCCTGGAGTGCTATCTTTGAATCTTCCGTTGTATTTTGGCTGACAAGCACCGGGCATTGGACTACAGATCAGGTGGAGTGCAAGATTATTTGGTTTTTTTATATATATATATATATATATATATATATATATATATATATATATACACATAAATCATTATTAAAAGTGTATTTTAATATTAATCTATATAATTATATATTAATATTAAAATACACTTAGAAGAACGATAATTTTATACATACATAATAAAAATAATACATAAATAAATTGAAAAAATGTAAACCCTTTTTTTATTTTTTATTATAAAGCAGTGTTAATTTGTTCTTAACTGTATTTTGATATTAATATACGTATATATTTAAAATACATGTAGAATGACGTTATAAATACATATATCCCCTTAACGACCGTGGACGTACTAGGTACGTCCAACAAAAATCGGTAGTTAAGGAAGCACACATACCGACACAGATACTCACACTTACAGATACAGAAACACATAAAGATACACACTTACAGATACAGACACACATGTACACACATGCAGATACAGAGACACAGTCACACATAGATACAAACACTGCTACACACAGATACTTAGACATACATACAGATGCACAGACATACATACAGATGCACTGACAGAGGCACACAGTGCCTATGTGTGTGTGTATTGGATGCCCTATGTGTAGTTAATGCAGTGTCTGTTTGTGTAGTGAATGTGTTGTGTGTGTATAGTGGATGCAGTGTGTGCAATGAATGATATATGTGTGTGTGTGTGTGTGTGTATATATATATGTGTATGTGTGCGTGTGCGTGTGTGTGTATGTGTGTATATATGTATGTGTGCATGTGTGTGTGTGTATATATGTGTGTGTGTGTGTGTGTGTGTGTAAATATTGGATGCAGAGCGGGTGGGTGTGGATGTAGTGTGCATGAAGGTGACAGTGTGTGGGGGGGTGTAGGAAGGTGACAGTGTGGGGCGGCAGGGTGTAGGGGGGGGCAGGATTTTGGGGTGACAGTTTAAAGGAAAGGCCCCTCAAATAGGCAGCGGCGTGCCTTTCATCAGACACAGGGGCGCAAAAAGCCGCCCCTGTCTAAGTGCGCAACGGGCACCCCTCTACTGATTGGCACCTGGGCCGGACCGCTCCCCTTTAGTACGCCACTGGGAGGGCTGAACACACACGGCAATCGAGCAGCCGAGGGGATGAGTAAATCATAATAATAATTAGCATATAGATTATGTAACATACAGGGTACATATATATATGAAATTGTAAAAACACTTAGTTTATTTTGCACTCATCATATTTAGCGATACAACTATTGAGTGAGTGAGTGAGGGCATTTTTGCAGCAGGCATATGTAGGGACGAGCATGTCCTAGCTGCATATGTATAAATGTGCCGTAGACTATTGGTTAGAGTCTATATGGTACTTCTGAAAATATAAGCTGTGAAATTAGTTGTTTCTTGCAAAGAAGCACAATGTTACAAATGTACTATGTCTGTATTTGCAGTATAGTGTAGCAATATATGTGGAAGAGTTTTACAGATACGATTTTGTCAAAGAATAGATCTATATAGGGAATCAAGTGCCAGACCAAAGGTCTGAAGGCAAGGAAAATGTTGGATGTCCGGTTGAATGTGTGTTAAAGGGAGATACCTAGATGTTATTAATAAAGGGATCATTCCCCTGCAATTTCACTGCTCAATTCACTGTCATTTAGGAGTTAAATCACTTTGTTTCTGTTTATGCAGCCCTAGCCACACCTCCCCTGGCTATGATTGACAGAGCCTGCATGAAAAAAAAAACTGGTTTCACTTTCAAACAGATGTAATTTTACCTTAAATAATTGTATCTCAATCTCTAAATTTAACTTTAATCACATATTGGAGGCTCTTGCAGTGTCTAGCAAGCTATTAACATAGCAGGGGATAAGAAAATCTTAATTAAACAGAACTTGCAATAAAGAAAGCCTAAATAGGGCTCTCTTTACAGGAAGTGTTTATGGAAGGCTGTGCAAGTCACATGCAGGGAGGTGTGACTAGGGTTCATAAACAAAGGGATGTAACTCATAAATGGCAGAGGATTGAGCAGTGAGGCTGCAGGGGCATGTTCTATACACCAAAATTTCTTCATTAAGCTAAAGTTGTTCCGGTGACTATAGTGTCCCTTTAAGAGACTTAAGTAAATTCCAAAGAGAGTTCCAAAGAATCCCCATGAAAAGTGAATATGTTTACTGATAAGACTGGATATGTCTACAGATAGATTGATATAGTGTGTATATTAGATTTGTCAATAATTAAGCACCTAAATACATGATGTGACCGGATATGTCCTAAATCACATGGTAGAAATTATAATACCTGCAGACATAGAGATCCATGGCAAACAACGTTCGAAAAATAGGTAAAGAAAAAAAACTAAATTTCATAAGAATATTGACCATGAATACTTCTCATTAAGGCCTTTAGGCCAAACAGTATCTAGAGTCCTGATCCAAAATAGTTCTCTGTAGTAAGTCTCTTGCGATCACCCCCATTTATTGGTGGGGGAATGTGGTCTATTGCTATAAACTTCATGGATGCTAAAGGATGTTTTTGCTCCAAGAAGTGTTTAGCTACTGGTAGTTCGGATCGTAGGTCTCTGTAGGCATTCCTAATTCTTGAAAGATGGTTTCTAATCCTTTCTTTAAGTGGAAGGTCCATTTTACCTACATAGGCAAGTCCACATGGGCTTATTGGCTTCTACACCACAAAGTCCGTAGTGCAGGTAAGTCTGTCTGATGGTGAATTTTTTGCCTGTATGTGGATGGGCAAAAGTTTTGCTTGGAGTAGTGTGTGTGTGTATATGTGTGTAAGTGTGTAATATATATCTCTATCTCTACAATCTACACTACGTGCTATTTTACAGGTCGGCATAGTATGCCCTGCATCCTTAACAGGTTAAATAAAATATATTTTTCGAGTTGTTTGAAATGTATCAATGTGTTTTTTTTTTGTTTTGTTTTTTTATAATTATGACTTTTTCCATTTCACTTTGTCTGTTGTTCTAGGTACTTTGTCCTCGTTGTGATTTTAGAACATTTTCTTTAAAAAGAAAAATAAGGAAGATAAAGGATTTGACCAGTAATGGAGGGAGAAAAAAATATTCAAAACCAGATGAACTGAAGCAGCTAGAGAGAGCTCTGAATGAAAACAGTGATACTGCCAGTGCAGTAAGTTAATCTATGATCACCAAACTTAAGGTGTGTGAAAGACTGTGTTGACTTTGTAGTCCTTTAGTTTTCCTTCTAACATTTTCTTTTGCTTTTTCAATATGTGTTCTATTAGATGCCCACCTTGGATCAGGCCCGATTGCACGAAATGGAATCTTTGCATGCCTTGCGGGTTTGTAATGAAAACAGACTTCATTTCAACAAGGATCAAACTGATTGGAAGGTGTGTTTATGCCAAGGGCCCCCTGTGGCTCCTATGATCCAATGTGAGTTGTGCCGTGCCTGCTTCCATCTTAACTGCATCACAACCTCTCCACATGGACCAAAGGTCTGGCTGTGCCCTCAATGCCATCGCTCAAAGAAACCTCCGCTGGAGAAAATCCTGCCTCTACTGGCATCTTTACAACGTTTGCGTGTACGGTTACCTGAGGGAGATGCTCTGCGTTACTTAATAGAGAGAACGGTCAACTGGCAACATCGGGCCCAATATATGTTATCATCTGGCAATCTTAAACCGGTGCAAGAGAAGGTCAGATCGAGCCACTTGTACAACAAGTGGCAAGCAACAGCTGGGCAAATGGAAGAAACGGACAAAGTAAGTATCATTGGTTGAGGTCGAAGAAATTAGCTCTACGTTTAGGATTGATAAAGAACAAAAAAATATGCAAGTGTTCTTGCTTGATAAATCTGTGATATATGTTTGGAAAATAAATATATTGTTCTGTTAACAAATGGAGTGTCCTTTTACTCAAATCAAAGTTGTCATGCAGGTGTCACAGAATGTTGGAGCCACTTCATTTTCTTTACCGCATGAGTGGGACAACAGAACTATTTATGTCCAGTCTCCCTTTTCTTCTGGACGAAACTGCATCCCCCTGACCTGTAAGTTTCTTATGCTGCTTTGATTTATAAACTTGCATTGTAGGGCAGTCTGATCGTATCATATCTCAAATCTTTTAGTGTTGGGGAATTCCAGATTTGGGCGATCTCACCCCTTGTGGGCATAAATTTACCCTGGTAACATCACAGGCACATAATGTCTAAGTCCTGACAACACGCTTTCTAAGGCTAGAGAGACGTGATGCTTGGATATTGGTTTTGTGGAAATTACTCTTAAAGGGACACTATAGTCACCTTAACAACTTAAGCTTAATGAAGCAGTTTTGGTGTATAGAACATGCCCCTGCAGCCTCACTGCTCAATCCTCTGCCATTTAGGCGTTAAATCCCTTTGTTTATGAACCCTAGTCACACCTCCCTGCATGTGACTTGCACAGCCTTCCATAAACACTTCATGTAAGGAGAGCCCTATTTAGGCTTTATTGCAAGTTCTGTTTAAGATTTTCTTATCCCCTGCTATGTTAATAGCTTGCTAGACCCTGCAAGAGCCTCCTGTATGTGAATAAAGTTCAATTTAGAGATTGAGATACAATTATTTAAGGTAAATTACATCTGTTTGAAAGTGAAACCAGCTTTTTTTTTCATGCAGGCTCTGTCAATCATAGCCAGGGGAGGTGTGGCTAGGGCTGCATAAACAGAAACAAAGTGATTTAACTGCTAAATGACAGTGAATTGAGCAGTGAAATTGCAGGGGATTGATCTATATACTAAAACTGCTTTATTTAGCTAAAGTAATTTAGGTGACTATAGTGTTCCTTTAACAAGTTCATTAACTTATTTTGCATTATCAGGAATTCAAAGTGAATTTAAAGTTTTAAGTCAAAATAGCAAAGCCAAAAACAAAGCTTTTTCAAATTAATTTGTCTAAAATTTTAAATTCGCTTTTCATTCCCAACAGTTCACATGCACTGTGGTGCTATGGGTGGCAGAAGGACTGCCTGTGGGAGGACTATTCTTCTCTCCTGTCAATCAACTGATTATCCATTTTGGCTTTGTTTGTTAAATAAATCATGACATGGTATGTCATTTGTTGTTGTTCAGCTGAGATTTTATTTACCAAATTTTAAGACCTGTTCAGGACATAATCATCTATTCCTTAAGTGTAAAATCATAGAATTCAAAGAGGGTGTTCGTTCTTTATCACATGACTATATGTATGTGTAAGTGTGTGTCTATGTATGTATGTATGTATGTATATATGTGTGTGTGTGTGTGTGTGTGTGTGTGTGTATATATATATATATATATATACACACACAGTTACAAGAAAAAATATGTGAACCCTTTGGAATGATATGGATTTCTGCACAAATTGGTCATTGGCATACACTCACTGACAGTCATTGGCACACACTGTTTAACCAACACACACTTTCACTGACAGGCACACACTGACACACCCACTCACTGACAGGCACACACTCTCAGATACACATAAAATGTCATGCACACACTCACAGGCACACCTATTCTCACTGAAAGACACACACACATTCACTCACTCACAGACACACACTGACCGCTACACTCACTCACTCACAGTAAGGTGGACAGCCCCAGAACACAAGGCAAGCAAGGCATTTGTCTGGGAGCTTGGGTGCCCCCCCCTCCCCCCCCCCCTGAAAGTGCTGCCCTAGGCAAATGCATTGTTTGCCTTGTGGTAAATACACCCCTGGGGAGGATACCACAGAAGAAGCCACTGCTGTCCAAACAAAACATTGCTGCACGTTTACAGTTTGCAAAATATTCTGTGGACAGATGAAACCAAAGTTGAGTTGTTTGGAAGAAACACACAACACTATGTGTGGCAAAGAAGAGGCACAGCACACCAACATCAAAACCTCATTCCAACTGTGAAGTATGGTGGTGGGGGCATCATGGTTTGGGGCTGCTTTGCTGCGTCAGGGCCTGGACGGATTGCTATCATCGAAGGAAAAATTCCCAAGTTTATCAAGACATTTTGCAGGAGAACTTAAGGCCATCTGACTACCAGCTGAAGCTCAACAGAAGATGGATGTTGCTACAGGACAATGACCCAAAGCATAGAAGTAAATCAACAACAGAATGGCTTAAACAGAAGAAAATACGCCTTCTGAAGTGGCCCAGTCAGAGTCCTGACCTCAACCCGATTGAGATGCTGTGGCATGACCTCAAGAAAGCGCTTCACACCAGACATCCCAAGAATATTGCTGAACTGAAATAGTTCTGTAAAGAGGAATGGTCAAGAATTACTCCTGACCGTTGTGCACGTCTGATCTGCAAACTACAGGAAACGTTTGGTTGAAGTTATTGCTGCTAAAGGAGGTTTAACCAGTTATTAAATCCAAGGGTTCACATACTTTTTCCACCTGCACTGTGAATGTTTACATGGTGTGTTCAATAAAAACATGGCAACATTTCATTCTTTGTGTGTTATTAGTTTAAGCAGACTGTGATTGTCTATTGTTTTGACTTAGATGATGATCAGATCACATTTTATGACCAATTTGTGCAGAAATCCATATCATTCCAAAGGGTTAACATACTTTTTCTTGCAACTGTGTATATATACACACAGTCAAAAAGAAAGTACTCTTTTAATTATATGGTTTTACATACCGGGACATAAGCAATCATCTGTTCATTGGCAGGTCTTAAATTTGGTAAATACAACACATTACTTATTACACAGTGTCATGATTTATTTAACAAAATGAAGCCAAAATGGAGAAGCCATGTGTGTAAAATTAACTACACAGATGCTACCGCTTTCATAGGAATTAAGAGATGCTGCTAATCAAATACCCATTGATTACTTGATCATCAGCAAGTGTGACCACATCTATAAAAGCCAAAGTTAGCAGTTTGCTGGTTTGGAGCTTTTAGGTGTGTGTGTTAGCACAATTACAAGCAGGAAATACATCGGCAATCAAACTGGGAAAGGTTATAAGAACATTTCCAAACAAATTAATGTCCATTATTCTACAATGAAAAAGACTATTCAAAAGTGGAAAACATTTAAGAGAGTTGCCAATCTTCCCAGGGTTGGACATCCCAGCAAACTCACCCCAAGACCAGACTGTGCAATGCTCAGAGAAATTACAACAACAACAAAAAATCAGTCTCTACAGGCCTCAGTAAGCATGTTAAAAGTTCATGACCGTATAATATGAAAAATATTAGAACCAGTGTTTTAATATTCACACTCACTTTATTGGTGTCAATATGTGTTATAAACTCACTCAATTTTTTTCTGTTTGATTGCTTACATGTATCTGCAACCATTACAATTTTGGGGGTAAGTCCCTATCTTCAAATTTGAGAGCTGCACTCACACTATATAATTAGAAAAATACTGTAAACAAGTATGATTTGTTTGAAAGGAATGTCAGGAGAAAGTGTCTTCTATCTAATAAGAAAATGGTAGCACGGCTTAAGTTGCATCTGAACAAAGACTTCTGAAACTGTCCTTAGGACAGACAAGACCAAAGTGGAGATGTTTGGCCCTGATGCACACCAGCAAATCAACAACAGAATGGCTGAAAATCGAAAAAAAAAAATCAAGGTGTTGCAATGGCCCGGTCAAAGACCTCAACCTGGTTGAAATGCTGTGGTAGGACCCTTAGAGAATGCCAGCAAACCTCAATGAACTGAAGCAACGTTGTAAAGAAGAGAGACAAAATTCCTCCACAACAATGTGAGAGACTAATAGTTGTCACGTATACATCCTCTCCATATGCTATGCACAACATAAATCACCTTTCCAGGAATAGGAGAGGTACTGCTCGGCAGTCCTATGCCATAAGGCTGGGCTTTTGTAACATTCCGGTGGACGCCGCCCGTTGCGGATCCACACTGTTATGTAGCCCCACGTCTGTCCACAGTGGTGTCGACGTGTGGGTGACCTCAAGGAGGACGCGCACTCCTTTTGGGATCAAAGGCCGGATACAGCCAATCGAATTCACAAGAGGGAAATTTAAACTCACTTATTTCTTCTTCTCATTGCCCTGTTGTGGTTTCCCTTTGCTGGTTATTCAAGAGTGTGTTCCTGATCGTGTTTCTTTGGTTATTGACTTTGGCTTTGTTCTGACCTCCCTGAATTCTGGTATCCCTGACTATTGGCTATTCCTTGCAACTGTTTCGTTCTGTGTTCCTGACCTCGGCTAGTATTTCGACTAGTCTCTGGTATGTTGAGTCCGGCCTTTCCAAGGTCCCGTTAGACATTGTCCTTATTCCTAAGTGTGATACTAACACTGCGTGTTGGATCAATTGTAATCCTGACAAAAGTATGATAGAAGTCATTCAGAAAATGATTACTTCAAGTTATTGCTGCTAAGTACAAGCTATCGAATCATAAGGTGTACTTAGTTTTTCACACATGGTTCTTCCATTTTGGCTTTATTTTTGTTGTATAAACCATGACATAGTGTATTATATCATCTATTGTTGTTCATCTGAGGTTGTGTTTACCTCATTTTAAGACCTGCAAGAGAACAGATGATTATGTCCTTATATGTAAAACCATATTATTCAATTTTTTCAAAATGGTGCTTCCAGAATGGTCCGCCCTCAGTAGGCCATCCTGCTTGATTAGTAGGCAACCTGGCATTCATTCACACCTGGCTGAACTGCCAATGATTCAGGTGGACATGCTTACATTCTGGGCTTGTCTGCCCTTTTGGACGACGCCAGTGGCAGGGCGGCAGGTGCTTATGGTCTCCTCAGATGAACCTGTAAATCAACAGTGGATATCTGTAAATATTCCCCTCAATCTGGAATGGAGCACAAATAGTGATTGCTTCACTGGCCTACTCCCTTTGACCCATCCCATCATCAAGATGTTGGTTTGTTTGTTTTTTATTTTGGGAGGGAGGGGGTTATCAAACCCCTTTGCTGTCAGTTCTAAGACGTGAGAAAGTGTCCCATTAACATTGTGCTAAATGCAAGTTCACTTACTTGTTAGGTATTCTTTGTCCACTCATACTGTGATAAGGCACCAACTAAACAACTCTGTACGTCTTCCACAGGGCATTTGTTACCATTTTTTTTCTAAAGGTTTATTTTTTATGTCTGCGGTTGCTTTTCTGCAATAAAAATGCAATTTGTAGCAAGGCACTTTTTGCTTAGCAATGTTTGCCATGAAATGTATTAGAAATTAATATAATCCTCACTTAGCTTCTCAATGGGGAAATGTAATTATCCAAACCATAACAGCTGGAGCCAGTATTTTGGCAATGCAAGTGCCATTGTAAAGCAGATACATACATACATACATACATACATACATACATACATACATACATACATACATACATACATACATACATACATAGACACACACATACATACGGGGCCCCATGGATTGTGTGTACGCCACTGCATACAGACACACAAACACACACGTACATACAGAGACACAGACACCCGTACAGAGATACAGAGACACACATATAGAAAATGTTTCCTACCTTGTGACTTTCAGTGGGGGTTTTAGCCTGATTGGTACTTCCTCCTCATCCTTCCTCCCGCACGGGTCCTGATAGCTGGGAGGAGTGACCGGGGAGTCGCTTCCTCCCAGCTCTGTCATGTAATAACAGGGGGCCCGGTCGCGCTGTTAAAGCGCCCAGCGCTGACCGGGCCCCCTGAAAATTCATATCCATCGGGTGACCCTGACTGCACGGGCCACCTGATGGACTCCTCCAAATGCGGCCCCGGCAGTTTGCCGCAAAACGTGGCAACCGGTACCCTGTTGCAGGGCGGCCGGGCACCCTGGAGTGACGGGGCCCGGTCACAACTGCGACCCCTGCGACCAAACACAGACCTGGCCAATTATTATCTCCTTGTTGAAATGCATTGAATCAATGCATCTGAGGAAAGTTCAGTGTCTCCATGCAGAGGGTGAAGACACTAAATAGCAGGAAGCACCTCTAGTAGCCATCTAGGGAGTGGCCAGTGTCCCTAGGCTGTAATGTAAACACAGCCTTTTCTCTGAAAAGACCATGTTTACTGCAAAAGGCCTGAAGGGAATGATTATACTCTCCAGAACAAATACTATAAGCGACTATAGTGTCACTTTAAATATAAATCTTGTTTCTAAATACACACTTTTAATATTGTAGTAACACTATTTGCCTACTTTAAAATTACTTAAGCACATTTTACTGTAAAATCTTCTTCCTGTTCTAGTTTAAGCATGTGAACAAGCCTCAATTTATAAATTAAATCATATAGTTAATTATTGTTGATACAACTTATCCTTTATATGCGTTACGGTATGGTTTTTATTTTTTATTTTTATATGCAAATCCTATAGGTCTAAACATTGACTGCTATTATATATATTTGTTTTCTCAGGTTTAACTTCTGAACTAGATGAGTTACTGATGGAAGCTCAAATTCTACAAGTATCACTTCCTGAAGTCCAGGAGCTTTATCAGGCCATCCTTACACAACCTAATCACTCAGTGGCAGAGAGTATCATTCCTGTCTCTGCTGTTGGTTTTGAAAATGGAAGCACAAAACAGCAAGGCATAGAAAGGAACCTAGCACAGTGTGAGGTAAAATTCAAACGACATTGTTACTACTGTTTAGAGGTTTCCAAATGTTGATCTTACAGGAGTTCAATTTATTTTAAAAATATTGTCAATTAAGCACCAGTTGAACAACCAAACTTAAAAACCTGTACCGTAGTTTTTAAACAGACATTTAATTGTAGCAGTTATGTTGCCTTGTTAATTATTTTGACATGCAAGAGGATTATCTTTGAAAATGTATTCATAAGAAGAAAAAAAATATTACATTAAAATAATTATTCAGACCCTTTGCTATGACACTTGAAAATTAACTCTGATGCATCCCATTTCTGTTTACCATCTTTGAGTTATTTCTACACTTTGATTATAGGCCCCCCGGACAAATAGAAGAGTTAGATAATCTGTTAGAGGAAATGGCTAAAATGACAAGGAAGGGAGAAGTTATCATCATGAGTGACTTTAATCTTCATAATGTGAACTGGAAAACCAAAATAGCTGCTTGAGCACACATATTCTAAACTCCCTACTGGGATTGTCTGTAAAACAAGTCATTGAGGAGCCAACTCGTAAAGAGGCCATACTAGATTTGGTATCAGATAATACTATATGTGAAAGTTTAGGATCCAGTGATCATCAGTCAGTGTGTTTTAGTAGTCACACCACACAAAAATAAAATGTTTAGACTTTAGAAAAACAGACTTTTATAAAATTAGAATATGTGTAAATGAGTCATTATCAGACTGGAGCAATTTAAATGGCGTCCAAGAGAAATGGGATTATTTAAAAGTTGCACTGCTGAAGGCAACATAAAATTGCATTAGGCTAGTCCGTAAAAGCAAAACATTTAAGAAACCTCTGTGGTACTCCGTGTGGCCAAAATAGTAAAAAAAAAAAAAAAAAAAAAAAGTTAGCATTTAGTGATGAAGACCGAATGATCTATAAAATTAGGCAGAAAGAGGCTAAGCAAGTTATAAGAGTTTCCAAATCTCACACAGAAGAGAAAATGGCAGGCAGTGTTAAAAAAAAAAAAAAGGGGGGGGGGGGGGGACAAAACATTTTTTTTTTTAGATACATAAATGAGAAAAGAAAAGTAAAACAAGGATTAGTTAGATTAAAAACAAAAGAAGGAAGGAATGTAGAAGAGGATAAAGGTCTAGCAGACTGCCTCAATTAATATCTTTGTTCAGTATTTACATATACAAATGAAGGAAATTAGGAAAAAGGACAAATGAGTTTTGTTACATGTGAGTTTACAGAGGAATAGATTCTATTTCAACTGTCAAAAGTAAAGACAAGTCAATGGGACCTGATGGAATACACCCAAAGTTATTAACCCCTTAAGACCGGAGGGCATACATTTACGTCCTTTTTAAAGCGGCTCTAAACGCCGCAGGACGTAAATGTACGCCCTCCGTTTTTTTTTTACTTACCCGGTCGCCGGCGATCCCACGCCAGCGATCGCGGTTGGGGGGACTCCCAGGGCACGTCTGCCCTCTTCAGCCCCCCCCGGGCCATGTGAGAGTGAGGTCCTTGCGAGGACCTCACAATCACATGGCCGGGATAGCTGCCTGCTGCATTGCCAGCAGGGGGACTAACTGTAATGACAGTTAGTCCCCCTACTGGCTGAAAATCAAATTAAAAACAGTTAAAATAAGTGTACAAAAATAAATAAATATATACTTAGATCATATATATATGATCTAAGTATATATATATATATATACATATACACACACGCACATACACCGTCTAGGTGTATTTTAATATTAATATATATATATATATATATTAATATCAAATTACACGTAGACTGATACTGATTAAATATATATAATTATGGTTATATATATATATATATATATATATATAATCTAAAAAAAAAGTAAAATTAAAAAAATAATGAAAAATAAAATATTAAATATATAGATGTGTTTTAATAGATTTCGTTCTAACTGTATTGTGATATTAATATATATATATATATATATATATTGGGGCGGAGCCTGACCGGGGAGCTGAGCTAAAAAAAGTAAAAAAATAAATAAATATATACTTAGATCATATATATATGATCTAAGTATATATATATATATATATATATACATATACACACACGCACATACACCGTCTAGGTGTATTTTAATATTAATATATATATATTAATATCAAATTACACGTAGACTGATACTGATTAAATATATATAATTATGGTTATATATATATATATATATATATATATATATATTTCTATATAATCTAAAAAAAAAAGTAAAATTAAAAAAATAATGAAAAATAAAATATTAAATATATAGATGTGTTTTAATAGATTTCGTTCTAACTGTATTGTGATATTAATATATATATATATATATATATATATATTGGGGCGGAGCCTGACCGGGGAGCTGAGCAGACACGTTCACTGAGAGCTCCTGAGCCCGATCCCGGTTTTAAGCAAAAATCAGGGGGTAATCTACAATTTCTGCACCCCAGTTCACCCTGCCTTGTCACACAGGAGCAGGGGTACCGGGAGACACCGTGATCGCCTACATGCCCGCTGTGATGCTGAACCGGAGGGCCGAGGCCTACAACTCGCAGAGCTGGAGAGAGGCGGCCGCTCTCCCAGCTCACCGATCCTCGCAGCACCCGCAGTATCGGACCTCCCTCCCCCCCCCCAAGACCGGCGGGGGTTATCCCGGTCCCCATCGACATGTACCATCAGCCCACAAACGATGCAAAAACCGACGGCACTCCACAACAGGCTCCGCACCAGCAGGCTGTAAACCGCAAAATGGCGACCACAATTCTTAACACGGAGCCTGCAGAAACTCAGCCCCTCCATGAACGCCTGGATGCTCTGCTGAATAGTTTTTGGGAAAAACTGGAGCAGCTGCGTTTACAACAAACCCCCAACCAACCTGCAGTAGTGGGGAAGCGGGAGACTGCGAGCCGGAGAGGGCAGATCCCGGACATGGCCGCCAATTCTTCTATGGCGGAGTGCCCTTCTAGGCAGAGGCCCAACAGGAGATTCTCTCCAAACCACCGACCACACCGCAGGAGGGTCGCCCGCCGCCGGCGGCGGAGAACCACCAGATCCCTCCACAGCGCCCATAAAGGGAAAGACCCGGCCCAGAGAGGTACCCGAGTCTGTGGACACGAGGTGGGGGCCCAATGTAAAGCCTGGAGCTGGGGAGAAGCTTCTCACCGCACTCAACTCCTCTGCACGTTTACCCCACGGACTGACGTCTATCTCACTACACTGCCGAACAACCGACCATCCACCCGTCCGACACCAGCCTTGATCCTGACCGGCATCGGCTGAATGCTTCCAAGGACTCAGACAGAATAGGCCAGTGCTACCATTCCCAGCGACACAGCTACCTTGCCTCCTGACGGAATCGGTTCAGCTACCTTGTTGGACTGGCACTGTGCTGGACTTTCCCACCTAACGATCTGAGCAGCTGCTCTAGCCCTTAAACGCCATGCACCATATTTTGAGTTTTATGTCCTTTTCTTTTATTAATTGTCTTTCATTTCTGCATATGCCTCAATACCTGGACACTGGTGTCTTATAATCTTTAGGATAGCTAGTACAAAGTTGCTAAGTATTATAACGTGTAAGATTTAACTTTGAACAGCATACAGTCTGTACCATTATTGCCTACCTTGGTAGGAACGTAAATCTTATGTGACATACTGCAGTTTTAAAATGTGCAGCTCAAGTACATGATCACAGGCTACCACAATAAGGATGCTCTTACATTGCTAATCATTTTTGTTGCCTAGTGCCACTGCGGTGAGGCTTATCGCCGGCCCTGCACCCAGGGATGCACTAATGGTGAGCTAACTTGCATGGCTATTTACAGTATAATAGCTGTATCCTAGTAATAATACACTCGACATAACCGGTTCCCTAGCACTGAGCACTCACGAGTGCAAAACGCACAAGGTATAAGAAAGAATACTAATTTTGTTTGTTATATATAGTTACTAGCATCCCCCTGTTTACCTCTAGAACATAAGCAGCCTACTATACTCTGTGAATATCTGCAACGCTACTTTGGTTGTATTTTGTTGTGTTCTGTTCGGTTGTTTTCTACGAAATTGAATTGTATACTGTTTCTCCTTTAGCAGCCTAATTAGATAGGCATGGCTCTTGATTCTACTATGTTTTTGCTAAACGACAAGATAAAAAAGAAAAATGAAGCATCGCCATTCCGGAAATGTAATATTTCAAAGCTGACAATGTCTTAACCCCCAACTGTAACCCACTTATACGTTTCCCTCCTTTTCTTCTGTACCCTATCTTATATGCTTCAATAAAAGAAAGATTGACAAAAAAAAAAAAAAATATATATATATATATATATATATATTTATATCAAAATACACATAGAACGAAATAATATATATCTATATCCATAAATATATACGTATATATCACTATATATACCTATATATAAATAAAAATATTTAAAAAAATTATATATATATATATATATATATATATATATATACACATATGTATATATATACATATATTAATTCTACACATATATTTATGTAATAATTTTACATAATTAGGTATCCTAATTAATTACATTTAGCGGGACCTGCCTGACAACCCATGCCGAAAGTATAGGGAATTTAATTTGCTAGCACTATATTTAACCCTATAACTTTCCAAGACACCATAAAACCTGTACATGGGGGGTACTGTTTTACTCGGGAGACTTCGCTGAACACAAATATTAGTGTTTCAAAACAGTAAAATGTATTACGATGATATCGCCAGTAAAAGTGAAGTTTTTTGCATTTTTCACGCACAAACAGCACTTACACGGACGATATTATTGCTGCAATACTTTTTACTGTTTTGAAACACAAATATTTGTGTTCAGCGAAGTCTCCCGAGTACAACAGTACCCCTCATGTACAGGTTTTATGGTGTTTTCAAAAATTACAGCGTCAAATATAAGGCTTGTTTCATTTTTTTCACATTGAAATTCGCCAGATTGCGTACGTTGCCTTTATGACCCCATGGTAGCCCAAGAATGAAAATTACCCCTATGATGGCATACTATTTGCAATAGTAGACAACCCAAGGTATTGCAAATGGGGTATGTCCAGTCTTTTTTAGTAGCCACTTAGTCACAAACACTGGCCAAAATTGGCGTTTTTTGCATTTTTCACACACAAACAAATACTAATGCTAACTTTGGCCAGTGTTTGTGACCAAATGGCTACTAAAAAAGACTGGACATACCCCATTTGCAATACCTTGGGTTGTCTACTATTGCAAATGGTATGCCATTATGGGTGTAAATTTATTTCCTGGGCTACTATACAGTCTCAAAGGCAACGTAACCAATCTGGCGAATTTCAATTTCAAATGTAACGCGCTATATTTGACCCTGTAACTTCCCAAAACACCATAAAACCTGTACATAGGGGGTACTGTTTTACACGTGAGACTTTGCTGAATACAAATATGTGTATTTTATTGCAGTAAAAGCAAACAGTATTATGACATTGACAGTTAAAATGTCATGTAGAACTAAGAAAATAAAAAAAATCTTATTTTCTCCCATTTTTTTTATATTAAATTATGTTTCATAGCTAAATATTTGATATTAAAGCCCTGTTTCCCCTGAATAAAATGATATATAATAAGGGGGGTGCATTTAATATGAAAGAGGTGAATTACGGTTGGACAGACATATAGCGCAAATACCAGGTTTTGTTTACGTTTTGTTTCGTTCACAACTTGTACATTTGGCTGCGGTCTTAAGGCGTTAAAAGAGCTTAGTTGTGTACTAGCAAAACCATTAACGGATTTATTTAACCAATCATTGATAACAGGAGTAGTCCCAGAAGATTGGAAGTTAGCGAATGTTGTGCCCATTTACAAGAAAGGTAATAGGGAGGAGTCGGGCAACCATAGGCCAGTAAGCTTTACTTCACTAGTGGGGAAAGTAATTGAAACCATGTTAAGGATAGGATTGTTGTACATCTAAAATCACATGGATTTCAAGATCAGAGACAACATGGGTTTACTTCAGGGAGATCATGCCAAACTAATCTTGTTGTTTTTTTTTTTATTGGGTAACTATAAAAATAGATCAGGGTGGTGCAGTAGATATTGCTTACCTAGATTTCAGTAAGGCTTTTGAAACTGTTGCACATAGAAGGCTTATCAATTTATTTATTACTGCTATTTCTAAAGCGCCAACAGATTCCGCAGCGCTGTACAATATACACAGTCAAATACAAGAGGTAGAGAGAGCCCTGCCCGTAAGCTGATATCTAGCCATTGGAGCTCTTTTATACAAAGTGCTTGGCTAGATGGCCCGTGAGCTTACAATCTAAAGGATACCATGGGGATTTGAGACAAAAAGTAGCAGGGGAAGTTTGGAGGTGATGGCTGAAAGAGTTAACAGAGAAGCAGCTATTGGTAAAATACAAAAGGAATGAAGAAGTAATTGAGTGAGAATCTCAAACAGCTGGAGGAGCATGCTATATATTTAGGGGGAGCCTGGGTGAGAGGTGGGGCAAAAAATGCAGTCTTTCACTGAGTGAGGCCTGAATAACAGAGAATGAGATAGAACAGTCATATGAAGGTATTTACAACTGGGGAGGAGAAATGGAGAGGGGGAGGGGGGGTTAAGTAGCCATGTGTTTATGTATTATTGAAAAAGTTTAGCAACCAAATTCTATCACCCAAAATATTAATAATTGTGTACATGAAATATTGGTCAGAAACATTAAAAGACTATAGTAAAAACTGCATGCACAGAAAATTACAGTGGCAACTACAGGTATAACTGGTAATACATCTATAGTAACACATGAGAATATGTTAGCAATCCGGGAATACATGATGTGGAGTATCTTCCAAGCTTCAGTCAGTACCTGAGGGTGGTAGGTGTTTCACTGCAGGATGTAAAATGCAGTCTTGCACTTTCAATAAACTGCAGTCTTTAAGTTTGGATTCCAATATTGTTGAATGGGTAAGGCAGTGGCTGAGTGACAGGCAACAGAGGGTTGTAGTCAGTGGAGTATATTCGAAGCATGGGCTTGTCACCAGTGGGGTACCTCAGGGATCTGTACTTAGACCCATTCTCTTTAATATTTTTTTTAGTGATATTGCAGAAGGTCTTGATGGTAAGGTATGGTATGTCTTTTTGCTGATAATACTAAGATATGTAACGGGGTTGATGTTCCAGGAGGGTAAGCCAAATGGCAAATGATTTAGGTAAACTAGAAAAATGGTCAGAGTTGTGGCAATGGCAACTGGCATTTAATGTGGATAAGTGCAAGATATATAGTGCAGAATATTTGATAGTCCTAACCTCAACATCTGAGGAAAGGGATTTAGGGGTAATTATTTCTGATGACTTAAAGGTAGGCAGATAAATACTTGGTTTTAAAGGGAAAGGTATTAGCCGTAGAAAGAGGGAATGCTCATGCCATTGTACAGAAGACTGGTGAGACATCACTTGGAGTATTGTACGCAGTACTGGAGACTGTATTTTCAAAAGGATATTGATACTTTGGAGAGAGTTCAGAGAAGGGCTATTAAACTGGTTCATGGATTGCAGGATAAAACTTAGAATAAAGGTTAAAGGAACTTAACATGTATAGCTTGAAGGAAAGATGAGACTGGGGATATTATAGGAACATTTAAATACATAAAGGGAATCAACACTATAAAGGAGGAGACTATATTTAAAAGAAGAAAAATTACCACAACAAGAGGACATATTAACCCCTTAAGGACACCGCTTCAGAAGCTTGTCTTACGCTTAATGACACAAGCAATTTTTGCATTTTTTGTTGTTTGCGTTCAACTGCAATTTGAATTTTACTAATTTATTGCACTGACACATATTATATTATATTATATACTGTTTTTTTTAAAGGACAGAAAGAGCTTTACTTTGATGTAATATATATATATATATATAAATGCTTATTTATTATAAAAAAAATACAGAAAAATGTTTTTTGTACAGTTTTTGCAATACTAATGTGTGCATAATTAGTGCAGGTTAAGTAATTTAAAAATTTAATTTAGTTGTTCTGATTTAAAGAATATATAATGTGTTTGGGATTTTTTTTTTTTTTTTTTTGGTAGTTACAGGTCACAAAGCACAAGGAGTAAAATAAACTTTTAATGTGGAGCGATTTTAGAATTTGGTATGTTTGTCTTGTTAGCTTAATAGCCATAAAAGAAAACAAAATTGCCACACAAAAGTATATATTTATATAAAGTAGACATCACAGGCTATTTACCTAAGGTTGTTTTGACACTTTCTACGTAGCTATTTCACCGCCAAGCTCTGCTAAATATTGGAGTAAAATTGTGTTTTTTGGCACACAAACTTATAACAAAGAACTTCTCATGTGTATTTTGTAAAGCTGGTGGGGGCTATTCCTGTACAAAACCAGATACAAAACGATACCCCCATTGAATGTATTTGGCACTATTTCGTGAAGCTACAGTGATATATAGGAGACCTGTCCTTTTCAGTATTTACAGTAGAATTTTGAGAGACTGATTTAATGGGCCTATGCTTCAATTTGGGGTATTATAGCAGTTTGAGTGTTCAAAAAAAACAAAACACAAAGGCCTACCATTTGTAAAAGTAGACACTCCAGGGTATCTCATATGGCGCATATTGTGCCTTAACATGCCCTCATGTTTTCACCAATATGAAAACATGTATGTAGTAAAAAATAATTTAGGGCATTTTTTACATACGGATTACATTTTTGTTAGGCATTTTGTATATTTCATATGTGCCACTAAGTTCAAACCCCCCAAATTATGCTCAGCTAAGTCTTCTGAGTAAAACCATATGCCCAATGTATGACCTAGACACTATTTTGTGAAGTTCAGGTTTTTTTTTTTAATTTTCATGGAGGGTTTTGATGCGTCAGTGTCCCACTTTGGAGCACTTGAGCAGGCTACATATTCCAACTACACCATAAAGGCATACCATTTCTTAAAGAACACATCCCAGGGTATTTCAAAAGGCATATTTTGAACCTTAGCGTGGGATCATTTTTCCGCTAGCTTGTACCACGTGTAGTGGTAATTAGCGTTTTTTTTTCTGCCTTTTTGACACACAAAGTGAGTTTGCGCAGTATATTTTGCAAATTGTATGTGTGCTACGACTGTATAATACTTCATATGTTACTCAGCGATGTTGGCTGAGTACAGCAATACCCCCGTATGTACCTTTGCCAGGTATATGTGGATGTTGAAGGGGCACATTTGAGACACAGACATTCACATTTTTTTCTAACTTACTATTTTATTAAAGAATACACCCTGGGGTAATTCAAAAGGCGTATTTTGAACCTTAGCGTTGGGTCATTTTTTCTCTAGTTTGTTCCAGGTGTAGTGGTAATGAGCATTTTTAAATTTAGTTTTTTACTTTTTTAAACTAGTTTTTAAACTCTTTTTTTTTTTGCTTATTAATTTTTCTAAACTTTCTTAACTTTTTTTTTTTTTTTCTGTTAACCCCTAACTAGCAGTAAGCAGCATTAACGGTAAATTCCCCAATTTCCCATAACTCCCACCCACCCCAGGTAGCAAAATATTTCATTTTAAAATATTTAAATTAATGAATTAAATTAATTGAACCCCTGAGGGTTAAAAATAAAAATCGGATCACAGTATAATACTGTGGTCTGTATTTTGATCACTGTAGGTAGGGATCATCTTGCAGGGAAGGGGTTAATTTTTATAAGGACTGGGTAAAAGAGGGTGGAATTTTTTTTAACTTTTTTAAAAAAATGTTATTAAACTTTTTTTTTTCTTTTTTTTTAACGTTAACCCCTAGCTAGCCTAAAACCAAATTCCCCACCAACTTCCACCCACTACAGCTAGCTAAATATACAATTTTAATATTTTTAAAATAAAATAAAATTAACCCCTGGGGATAAAAATAAAAATCAGATTGCAGTAAAATGTATACCCTGCCAATTGATCACTGTAGTCCGTGATCAATTGGCAGGGAAGGGATTATTTTTTTATTTAAAATGGGTAAAGGGGGTGGGATTTTAATTTAACTTTATTTTTTTATTTTTTTTTTAACAGCAAGCAGATCAGCAGTCATCCGTCTCCCTGCACTTCACACAGAACCCGGAGGTGCAGTAAGTCCCTGCAGCACATGTGCTCGCTCTGACAGCCTGCGAGCCGGTGCTCCCGGTCTGCCTCTAATACAGAGGCAGACCGGAGCAACATTAACCCCGCGATGTTAAGGGTCTCCCCAGGATGACTGACCCCGTCCGTCACCCGTCCTGAAGGGGTTAAATTAGAGGGGCAAAGGTTTAAAAATATCAGGAAGTTTTACTTTACTGCAAGGGTAGTGGATGCATGGAATATCCTTCCAGCTGAAGTGGTTGAGGTTAACACATTAAAGGAGTTTAAGCATGCGTGGGATCGGCATAAGTCTATCCTAGCTATAAGATAGGGCCAGGGACTAATGAAAGTATGTAGAAAATTGGCAGACTAGATGGGTCGAATGGTTCTCATCTGCCGTCACATTCTATGATTCTATGATTGGAGACCACCTGTGGTAAATTCCAATAATTGGACATGCTTCAGAAAGGTAAACACCAGGTACATACAAGGTCTCACAGTTGCAGGACGATTTCAAAGAAAAAATTAAGCGATGAGGTCAAAAGGGACTGCCTACAGAGCTCAGAGACAAGATTGTGTTAAGGCACAGTAATGAGGGAACAGACGCCAGACTCACAGGAATATAAAAGTTCAAACTTTATTGCATCTGTTAATAAAATTGTCAGTAGAGCACAGTGGTATTAGTACATAATTCAGATATCCAGTATGTTTCACATATTTTTTTTCATTTATTTTTTGTTTATGTCCCTACCTCTGCACTTAATAAAATGATGAAACCTGTAGGTTCTGCCAGTAACATTTGAATGAAAACTATCACCTTAAACCACATATTGGCAACATTTAAAGACACGACCACACTTCTACATATCCTTACAACTTGGCCAAGTACATTGTTGTGACTAATATTGATCACCTTAGAGCGGGTATCTATTGGGATTATTCTACTACTGGTGGGATTAACTTTGTTTGGGGAGTGTTTCAGTGAGTTGGATATTGGAAAGATACATAAGAGTCTCCTTCCCTTCACACTGGCTGTTACCACTATGCTATACTGACGATTTTATTATCGGGTGAAATAAAACTTGAACTTCTACCCACTTGCTTGAGTCTGAGCGTCTGTTGCCTTTGGGGATGTGGTGTTTCTTTAGTCAACAGATTTAGTAAGGCTACAAAGAAATGTAGCTGCACTTAACGATCACAAAAGCACAGTGGCATCCATAATTCCCTAATGCGAGCATGGCCATTGCTGCACATTCGCATTAAGTCCCCTCGCCGATTGACGAGCGAGAAGCGTGGCCGGAGCCTGTCTCTCTGTGCTGAATTCAGGTATATGACTGAAGGGGTTTTAACCCCTTTAGCGCTGTTGGAGAGGGAGCACAAGTGAGAGGGGCTCTGTAGGATTTTATTGTGCCTGGAAAATGGCTTTGTTTTCCTGGCACTATAGAATCCCTTCAATAAAAACCTGGTCCACAGTGCTCAGGAACCCATGACCTTAAATGGACACTCCAGTGCCAGGAAAACAATCCGTTTTGGATTTCAGTGACTTACTTGAGTCCACCGCTAATGTCCCTCGGCGCTGGTTCAGGATCCGCCCACACTCCTCCCCCGCCGACGTCACGTCATCCGGCAGGGGAGACCCATTGCGGCCGGTGGTGGGGGAGGCCTAATGCGCATGCGTGTCAATGAAAAATGCTTTTAATGCTTTCCTATGGAGGTTTCAGCAACACTAGAGGTCCTCACATAGCGTGAGGACGTCCAGCGACACTATAGCACAGAAAATCTGTGCTATGAAACCAGGAAGTGGCTGTCTAGTAGACAGCCACTGCCACTAGAGGAGGAGTTAACCCTGCAATGTAAATATTGCAGTTTATGAAAACTGCAATATTTACAGTTGCAGGGTTAAGGGTAGTGGGAGTTGGTACCCAGACCACTCCAATGGGCAGAAGTGGTCTGGGTGCATGGGGTGTCCCTTTAAGGACACCGCCAAGACAACGCAAGAATGGCTCATTGCCAATTTTGTGAATATATTTGAGCCCTGCCAGAGACCAGACATTTATGGAGAGACCTGAGAATGGCTGACAAATGGCAGGTACTACCAAAGTCCAGGTGTGCAAAGCTTTGATTCTTCATAGCTAAAAAGGCTTGAGGATGTTGTCACAGTTAAATGTGTTTCAACTGACCTAAGGGTCTGAATACTTATGTGATATTTCAGTTATTCTGTTTAATATATTTGCAGTGGTGACAACAGTGAATAATAAAAATAATTTTAGCTGCGCTTGTGATATTTTCATGAATATTTATTGTAAATTCGTTTATGCAACAGTGTTAATGATTCTGCTTGATACTCAGTTGAAACCTAGTATCCTCCCTTAGAAATGAGCTTCTCTCTTTGTCATGTATAGGCATATTTCCACAGCCTCCCGGATTATGCCCAGGTTTTATACATTCCTTTAGCCCTTTCGGAACATTTCGACAAATGGTTCATGGAATATCGTCGTTCTTGTGGCGAAATTTGTCCTATAGTAATGAATGGCAAAATGTTCAAAACTAGAGTGGGAGCTGGCAAAAGCTGAAAAATCAGGACATGATTTCTAAACTGCCATCACTCCCTCATTTTCAAGCCCACCTACACAAATCTTATATCAAAACGTTCAGCTATCCCTGCTGCCACTAGTAATGTCCACGTCTAAGCCATAGTCCTGATAGTTTTTACAATATGACCATTAGTTTGCAACTCACGCCGTCCATTGACATTCATTGAAACTCCACTCTAGACAGCTCAAATGTGAAGGGCAATTTCTAAACTGCGACTGTGCCTTCATTTTTAATACTTCAGAGACATACTATGCATCAAAATTCTCACAATATAAAGCTTTTCGCTGTAGGATTTTTAGTTTTTAAAATACAACCGTTTGAAGATGACAACCGCCAGTGAAGTGAGCAATTTGGAGCAGTTTTTTTTTTTTAACCGCTCTTCTCTGCCCTATTTGAAATGTATTCGTTCCTGTTGGCAGTTGGTGGAATGTTCGAGGGATTTAAAAGCTCTTCTCTGCCCTAGCTGTAGAGTGAGTGAACCACACTCCAACCTTTCCACAGTTACTCCAGCCACTCCGCCCAGTTACTCCGCCCACTCCCGTTGTAGACTACTGGTGGAGGCAAGAACACTTCACACAATTTCCCCAGAAATTGTAGCTTTTCTAATTTCACATATTATTCTGAGATCATAAGCACAGCTTACTTTATGTATTTTTTGTTGTGATAATTAGGTAGTGGGTTACCTACTGTGTAAGCAGCGGCAAACATTTTAGCTTTATATCTGGCATATATAGCACTAGTACATTCATTTCTAGTATATATCTAAAAACTGCTGGCAAAATATGTAGATCTCTTGATTTTCTGGGTTGTCCAATCACAGACAAAAAGATATTTGTCTACAAAGAAAATCTTCTTTGCCTCTGGACAAGCCAAATTAGTTCATAGAACAAAAAGGGTGAGCTTGTATTTGGAGTATATCTGCACCAAACAGACTCAAGGGATCACACTGTATAAGGCCCACCTTAAGGGATACCTAATAACTTGCTATGAATGTGGTGAAAAAAGGACATGTCAAGCCAATGCAATGTAAAGGAAAATACCCTTTGGGAACTGAAACTAGCAGTTCTAGTGCAAGGTTTGCATATATTTAGAGTGACTGTTCCATTAAAGTGATACCATACGCACCCATATCACTTCATCTCATTGAAGTGGTCTGGGTGCAATGTCCCTGTCCCACTTAGTCCTGCAAAGTAATATTTTGCCGTTTTAGAGAGACTGCAATGTTTACAATGTTTACAATGTACTAAGACTGCCTCCTAGAGTTTGACTTTATAAACGACGCTGGACAATTCACGCTCTGCATGAGGATGTCCAGCATCAGGAGAAAACCCCCATAGGAAAGCATTTAGGTAATACAACCCTCCTCAGATGACTTAGGAGGAATAAAGTGTTATCTAACTCTTTAGAATGCTTGAGGAGGCCCGCGGGGGCGGAGGACCACATTATTGTTAGGAATACATCTTGACAAGGGAACCAAACAAGGAATAAGGCAGAGAGGCTGGTGTGAATCACTCAAGAATATTGGATACTTTAATTATCTTTGCTGTGGGTGAGGCCAGGCTAATGATCTATGTTGCAGAGTGCGAAAAGCAGTGTGGTGGAGGTGAACGGAGTACCTTAGAGAGTGAAATCAGGATGTTCACATTTTGCTTCATTCTTGGGAAATCTCCTTTTATGGAGTAACCTCAGAAAAAGGCCAGGGTAGTAAACCATTTGTAGTATCTTCCTCCTATATCTGAAAGGTGCTTTTGTTTTTTTTTTCAATCTCATCTCTTGGGGGTGGAGAAACTCAAGAATGGGTTCTCCTACAGTCATTTTGGTCAGAGGTGTATGGGGAATTTTAAAGGTATTGTGCCTCTTGCCCAGAATGTTAAAACAAGAAATTTAGGGTCCTTTTCTATGCCCTTTCCAATGATCTATAAACCATTTAAAAGGATTGGCATGGACTACTGTGTGTGTTTGTAGAAATCTGCTCAAGTCATTTGCTATTTAGTGGTTAAATCAATAATTGTAATAAAAAATAACTTCCAAAAGAAAAAGTCTTATATCATAAATATATGCAGGGCCAGTACAAACATTATCTAGTATGCTGTTAATTAAAGGAACAGTCCAAGTAACATAGCAATTTTAGCGCACTTTAGTGGTTATGGTGCCAGGAACCATTGTAGGTACATTTTAGAACGATTTTAATTCTTACCACCAGATGCCTCTCACTGCCTTGTATAAAGCTACATTAGAGCTCAAAGCTTCTGCTTATGAGCTTCCTTTGGCTCTCCTCTCCTGCAATACACGGCTAGCTCATTGGTGGAGAGAGTCAGCTGATTAATCTTAGCAATGTGTTAAGCCCTGCTCTGTTGGGCTTTGCTTAGTCAGAGACTTTCTGGCACTCCTGTAGATCTAGCAGTTGCAGGGAGTGGAGCCCATGGGACCTCAGGTAAGAAGTCATACTATTCTAAAATGGTTTACTACTTACATTGAGGGGGCTCCAAGTAGTCTCTGGCACTCTAACTCTGTAGTGGTTTCACAGAACCGTACAAAGGACAAGAGGTCAACCAACCACCCATGGGAAGGAAAGTTCGGTGAAAGGTTGAATTTGATGGACCTGGAGAATCTGCTTAATTCACAAATCCCTCCCAACTCAATCATGTACCTTACTGAAATTGGCAATAAGCTCCTTGCATGTTTTATTTCCTGAAAGTAGAGGAGGGGGGGATTTGCAACCTTTTGCAAACTCCTCCAGCTGTTCTCAATTTATTGTTCCTGTAGAAGACAAGACTGTATGTGTTAAATATTGCATTCCACAATAGTTGGTTTTTAAAGGGAAACTCCAGTGCCAGGAAAACGATCCGTTTTCCTGGCACTGGAGGGTCCCTCTCCCTCCCACCCCTTCAGTGACTTTCCAGAGGCAGCGACATGTCCCACGTCGCTGCTTACTCCTCCCCCGCCACTCCTCCTTCTGCTTACGTCGGCCGGTGGGCGAGACTGATCTCGCCCGCCGGCCGAGGAGACCTAATGCGCATGCGCGGCAATGCCGCGCATGCGCATTAGCGCACCCCATAGGAAAGCATTGAAAATGATTTTCAATGCTTCCCTATGGGGAATAGAGCGACGCTGGAGGTCCTCACACAGCGTGAGGACGTCCAGCGACGCTCTAGCACAGAAAACCTGTGCTATAGAGCAGGAAGTTCCCTCTAGTGGCTGTTTAATAGACAGCCACTAGGGGAGGACTTAACCCTGCAAGGTAATTATGGCAGTTTTAAAAAAACTGCAATAATTACACTTGCAGGGTTAAGGGTAGTGGGAGTTGGCACCCAGACCACTCCAATG
Organism: Pelobates fuscus; assembly: GCF_036172605.1. Taxonomy (NCBI): domain Eukaryota; kingdom Metazoa; phylum Chordata; class Amphibia; order Anura; family Pelobatidae; genus Pelobates; species Pelobates fuscus. Next base: position 195,216,792 of record NC_086317.1, read on the forward strand.
AGCAGGTGGTCTGGGTGCCTGGAGTGTCCCTTTAAACTTCTCCATGCAAATATTTTTTTAAAATTACAGTAAAAAAACATTAAATACTCAACAGGGAAAATTATGCCATTTAAAGTATCTGGAGAACTCCAGATACTCAACACTCAACCTTTGGCCTTATTGTATGTTTAGAACCGCTTGATTGCATTATTTTTCCATATGCGGTTTTGTTCTCTCTACAGTTAATACCATATGCTTTCTTTTCAAAGGTTTTAAACTACATAACAAAGAAAGCTGACCACACAGTTCGGAAGTTGAAGAGACATTACAGAGGCTCAGAGGTTAGAATGAAGAGGGCATCTTCATCACGCAAAAAAAGGGTGACTGTAGTACAATCAACAGACTTGTGTAGCCGAGAACCACAATCAGAGGACACCATTAACTGTGACTCGCTTTGCTTCTTTACATCCGAGTCTGATGATGACAATGCAGTTTGTCCAGCAGAACAGTGCTTCGAACCTGAAGGAGATGAGGTGAGGAAGTGTTAAATTGGGACTGTCTTTCCCAACAGTTTGTAATATTCTGAGTAATTTATCCCTTTGTTGAAGAAATCTGTGAGCTGTGAAAATTTTTTTTTAATGAATGTATAAATTCACGCCGATGTTTCCTAAAACTGAGCACCTCCATCTTGGCTCCCTGTCAGTTGTTGTATTAGATTCTGCCCGTGTACATATGATGCATTTTTGAGGATCATGTTTATATTTCAGTCATTTGAAATGCTATCAACATTATTTTCATATAATTTGTGAAGAAAATAAAAAATGTGCTGCAAATATCAATGATCTGCAGAGATCAATAAATATATGTTGGTCCAAGGCTTCCCTTTATTTTTGTTGAAACTTGTAATAACCATTCTTCTTTCTCTATTTGATCCACTCCCACTATTTTATTTTTATTTTATTTTTTTGGTATCCCTCACCAAGCACTCTAAAACACTATTACCATAGGTTTCATATGAATATCAGCGTTGCTTCATTAACTACTTAACCAGGTAGTACAGGCTCAGGAACACACAAACTGTTCTTTCAAGAGAGTGACTTTTATTAATTATTATACTTTTATTTCAGAAAAATACTAAGGACAGATGGTACAAAAACTGCTCAATTGCAGTAATCATTACCAGCAATGCAGGTCACAGTAGTCTATTTACACCACACACCACAGATGCTTTCCTCTGGGGCATCTGTGACACTCCTGTGAGAATTGAGCCTCAATGAGCAATCTGGCCCACTGATGAGGATCTGGTAACACAGTGATGACAAGATGGCCCTGGCCAACTGATGCCAGTCTGAGCCCACAGACTGACAATCTGGACTGTGTATGCAAATATACAAAGACACATACAATAGACTTATGTTATATGTATGCAAATTTACCAAGTAGGTAGTGGAATGCCATAGAAACTAGTTTGCTAGGAATTTGCAACCAGTTGGACAACAAGCTAAACTGACGACTGAATGGAATGTGACAGAAATTGCTGATGTACAAAAAGGTAGTTCTCCTTTTGGAATAAAGAGCGATTTAATTGTCCACATAGTTATTGCTAACGCGTGTCTATTAAATGCAAACATATACAGATATAAAAAAAAAAAAAATCACTATCACACACATTCAACAGTGCTGCAGTAAATGTTTATGCTCTCCATTAAATAATAAAAACCAACATATTACACTACACTGTATTGTACAGAAAGAAAATTAAATGAAAAATATTTATATATATATATATATACACACACACACACACAAACATTCAACAAGTATTCAGACCCCTTTATTTTTTTCACATTTATAAAATAAAATTGTGCAGCCTTATGTTAACATTGTTTGTTTAAATTAATTTGAATATAGAGGTATCCAAGAACCTGATAGTGACTCTGGGGGAACTCCTAAAATTATGTGTGGAACTGGAAGAACAGTGGCCTGGGGCATTTCTTCTTTCAAAAAGCCTACTGATAGAAACACTGTTATTTATTATAAGAACTATACTAATGACAAAGCCATGAAATGTGTGTTTGTAATGACCAGGGATATAGATATAGATAGATATACATAGTTATAGTAAAAAACTATTTTTATTCCCGGTCTGTGTGTTCTGCAAACAAGACTAACTTTTTGCATGCACATCCATGATGTACTATGACTGTGGAAGCGAAAGTGTTGCAGGGCTTACTAGATTGAGGAAATACATTGTTACATTGTTAAATCAAGCCTGGTTTCCTGGCCTATGTTTTAGATGACTTGCATGAGATGAAAATGATATCCATAAATATACAAAGAGTGGTTATGCAAAGTGGAGAGTTGGTTTTATATCTAAATTAGCCGATTGAGTTTTTCATTTTTATATTCTGGGGGATTATTTATTTAATGAAATTGTAAATGGGCAGTTAACTCCTACGAAAACACTAGTTGTTGACAATCATGGAACTAATGGTGAAAGGCCAACTACTACTACAGACATACGACTAATTGACTGATGTCAATCCTGGTAACATTTAAGAGTGCACAGTGGGCTGATCCAACCTTTTTAGCAAAGTTTAATTTAACCACAGCACATATTTCACTTTTAAATAAAGGCATCTCTTTTGTGCCTAATCCGGGTGCAGATTGGTTTAATTGGTTGAAGGACACCAATCTGTTTGGGCGAAAACTGACATAAAGCGCCTTACATAAAAGAAAAGAAACCAGTATGGCTAAGGAAATGTTAGATGATCAAGATAAAGATCCATCTCTTACTAACTTGAAAAGCCTAGTTGGTATACCCCTAATCTCAAGGAAGTTATGAATGTGGACTTCATACAAATGACCTCTAATAAAATCGAGCAATTACCACCTATAACTACGCCATTAATCATGAACTTGTCTCAGGAAGAAAATTCAGCAGTGAGAGAATTAAGATCTAACAAAAATCTAATCATAAAACCCTCTGATAAAGGGGGTAACATTGTTACCTAGAGAAAGAAAAATACATTGACATCTGTACGTCACATCTGGATGATACATTCTGCTGCTACAAACTTCCAGTAACTACCTAAATGAATTTAAACAAATTCCAACCCGAGCCAGAGACAATGACCTAATTTCTCAAGATTAATTCAGATTCATTCTACCTAACACTCCAGCAGTTGCCACCTTTTATTGCTTACCAAAGATCCACAAGGATGCCGTGAACTCACCAGGCAGACTGATTGTCTATGGAAACAATTCACTCTCTGAGCAAGCCAGCAGATTCATGGAAAAAATACTCCATCCTTTCGTAACAGATCTACCCTCATATATACAATATACCAAACAGACCTTACTAACTTACAAAAAATTGACGGTCCCTCCATACACCTTTTTAGCAAGTCTTGATGTTGTATCATTATACAATAACATCCCACATGACACTGGCCTAAAGGCAACCCAATTCTTCTTGGAAAAATCTCAAAAATTCACTAGTTTACAAAAAATCTTTCTCATAGAACTTTTGGAATTCATACTTACTCATAACTACTTTGTTTTTAATGGTACATATTATCTGCAAACTAGGGGCACATTGATGGGTATTGCTTGTGCTCCTAGTTATGCTAACCTGTATCTGGGCTGGTGGGAAGCCACAGTTCCTATAGAAACAACAACAATAGGATTTAAGGAATTCATTTTACGCTGGCATCGATATATAAAAGACATCCTCTTATTCTGGACAGGTTCCATCCCTCAATTTGAGGAAATGGTATCCAAACTCACTACCAACAATATTGGTCTACAACTTACTCATGTCTTCAGTGAAGACAAACTTGAATTACTGGACCTTAAGATCAAACAAACACTTGGTGTTGAACTACAAACAGAACTGTACAGGAAACCAACCTCCTGCAACAATTTTCTTTATTGGAACAGTCACCATCCTTATAAACTCAAAGCTGGAATTCCATACGGGCAGTATTTGAGGGCTAAGAGAATTTGCTCAAGTGAGGAATCTTTCCTAAAAAAAAAAAGCAAAAGAACTACAAATTTGCTTAAAAACAGGATACCCAAACCGAATCCTTAAAAAAGTATTTCAACGAGTCTCTAAGATGGATAGATCAAGTATCCTTAGAAACCACAGAGTACAACCCACAAAATCAACCATAAGATGCATAGGTACCTATGACCAACTTTGGCACCCTCTTCACAGAATCTTTGCTGAAAACTGGCCGATATTTATCCACTATAAAGATGTAGCCAATAACCTCCCAGAATTTCCCTGCATCACTTCACGTCGTGCATCTAATTTACACGACTTACTGGTCCATAGCCACCTTGACCCACCAAAATCCCCTCAAACATGGTTAACAGAAACGAAAGGGATATACCGCTGTGGATATTGTAAAGCATGGAAATAGATCACACCATCAAAGACAATAGAATGCACCAACACCAAAAAGACATACAAGATAAGGGATTTCGCAAACTGCAGCACTACCAGAATAGTATATTTGATAACTTGCAGCTGCAAAATCCAATCTGTTGGAAAAACCTTTTAGGAGTTCCAAAGAAGAATTCTCCAGCACGTCAACTCCATTACAAGCTTAAACATCTCAACACCTGTGGCAAATCATGTGAGAAACTTTCACAACACTGACCCTTCTATTCTTTCCTTCCAAATTCTTGAACGTATCCATCTGAACACCAGGAAAAGTAACTTTAAAGGACCACTATAGACACCCAGACCACTTCAGCTTAATGAAGTGGTCTGGGTGCCAGGTCCAGCTAGGATTTACCCTTTCTTCTATAAAGATAGCAGTTTCAGAGAAACTGCTATGTTTACCTATGGGTTAATCCAGCCTCTAGTGGCTGTCTTATTGACAGCTGCTAGAGGCGCTTTCTTGCTTCTCACTGATTTTCACAGTGAGAAGACGCCAGCGTCCATAGGAAAGCATTGAGAATGCTTTCCTATGGACTGGCTGAATGGCGTGCGGCTCGTGCCTCGCATGCGCATTCAGCTGATGAGGAGGAGGAGAGTCCTCCGCCCGGCACTGGAAAAATAGGTAAATTTAACCCCTTCCACCCCATAGAGCCCTGAGGGTGGGGGGGACCTAGAGACCCTATAGTGCCAGGAAACAAGTAGGTTTTCCTGGCACTATAGTGGTCCTTTAATCTAACATTGTTGAAAAAGGAATCTAAATGGATACACTATTCCCTCTCTTTATATATATATATATATTTTTTTATTTTCCTCTCCACTTCTTCTAAGCTGCTCTATATTAATACCACGTTGTAACAATAAAATATATATTGTTTCTATCGGATATACTGTGATTATCCGGACCTTTTACCCATTATAATACAGAGGGAACTTAATCCGTATATTTGATTTTATATTCCATTGAACAGTTTTTTAATTGAACTATAATAAAAGTTAAGTCTTAATAGATTTTTCCTGTTTCACATTTATAGATGCACTTTTTGGTTTTCAATTTTTGTTTCTTTTTCTCTCTCATTGAATCAACCTTTTTCTCTCTCATTGAATCAACCTTTTTTAGCAGCAAATATTTCAGTGAGAAATTGTATACCAGTGAACCCAGAAAAAAAAACTTTTGTTTCTGTTATTTTAGTGGATATGATTCGTTTTATCTAGTTGAGAAGAAGGGGGCTGAGGTAGTTATTGCCACAAGTGCATTAACACATAGATTGATGAGGACCCTGCTCAAACGAGCTTACAATCTAGAGAAGGTGGGATATAAAAACACATTTTGAAGGGCAGCGTGGGGGATAGCAACCAAGTGACAAGGTGGGAAAGTAGCAGAGCTGGAAGATGAGTGTGGCCCTTTAACCCCTTAAGGACACATGGCATGTGTGACATGTCATGATTCCCTTTTATTCCACAAGTTTGGTCCTTAAGGGGTTTAGAGAGAGCAAAAGACAGGTTTGAGAAATGGTAGTTACTCTGGGAGACCATACGTTTTTTGAAGTTATGGGTTTTGAGGGACTTATAAAATGATTAAAGACTAGGGGATAGTCTGAGGGGGGTAGGCAGGCTATTTCAAAGGAAAACAGCCCCCAGGGAGAAGTATTGCAGAAGAAGGTCACTGGCAGTGTAGAAAGAGAGAAGGGGCTGTAAATTAATTAAGAAATGTAGCAGGGGCTAGAGTAGAGATTTATAGGTAGGTGTTAGTATTGTGCAGGATTGACAGAGGGGCAAAGTGTGAGAGCAACAGCAGGAGAGAAAAATCAGCCTAGCAGCATCATTCATTACAGAATGTAATGAGGCAGTACTGGTTCTGAGGGACCAATTAGGGAAGAATTACAGTAATAAATAAGCCCATGGAAGGTACATGCATTTTCAATTAAACAGCACTAACATAGATGAGGGAGGTAAGGAGGAATACAGCTTTGGTGAGTGTATATATGTATCCTCTCTCTCTATATATATATATATATATATATATATATATATATATATATATTTATATATTTATATATATATATATATAGATATATAGATATATATATAGATATATATAGATATAGATATATATAGATATATATAGATATATAGAGAGAGGGATATAGATATATATATAGAGAGAGAGATATATAACTTTTGCCGCCCTTCGCCACCCCCCATATGCGCTGCCCACCATGTGACATCACAATGCCCCACCCATATGAGCCAACGCCAGTGCTGCACACAGTGTGTGTTTATATTAAAAAGCCTGCAGGGACAGGCTATAGACACCCGAACCACTACATACTGTTACGGGTAAAATTCATCTATAGTAAAAGGCTACTGATTACACAAGGTTTGATTTCTTGTTGGTAATTGGTAAGGCATTTGATTTGATTAGCTAGGTGCTTGCTATTGATTGTTGGTTAATTAGCTATTGTTTGCAAAGAAGCAAAGGCCTACCCAGGCGTTAAACATTCCTAGTGGGTGGTGCTTTTAGAAATTATATAAGGGTTGTGGTCATTCGCTTGGCTAATATAGCTGGGTTGCTACTTCTATGTTCTGCTTCACAGTGTGTGCTTGGAGATAGTCTGGCGATAAACTGGAGGTAATCTGAGGTATACAGGAGGACATAAAAATAAAAAATCTGATTTGTTTTATTTACCTCATTAAAATGGCAGACTTAGTTCAGTGTAATAGTTGTTATGCAGTTGTTTCACTTTTTGGAGATTTGGATGCTGTGTAATCTGTAGACAGTTCTCTATATTGCGGCAGGATATTGTATTTTTGAAGTTTGAGATTTGTAAATTATCTGGTAAACAAACTCAGGCTTTAACCCCTTTCCGACCGGTGACGGAAATTTTCCGTCAACCTTGTCCTTCAGTTAAGGACCGTTGACGGAAAATTTCCGTCATTTACTAAAGTTAACCCCAGATCTCGGGGTTAACGGTGCTCCGGTCTGCCTCTGTATTAGAGGCAGACCGGGAGCACCCGATCGGGCTGCCCCAGCACCGGTGCTCGCTCTGACAGCATGTCAGAACGAGCATATGTGCTCAATGTACTTACCTTCCGCCTCCCTGCACTTCCGGGTTCTGTGTGAAGTGCAGGGAGACGGATCTTCACTGATCCTGCCCCCTGGTGAAAAAAAAAAATTTAAGTTAAATCCCACCCCCTCTTTCCCCTGTTTTAATAAAATTAACCCCTTCCCTGCCAATTGATCACTGACTACAGTGATCAATTGGCAGGGTATACATTTTAATGTCATCTGATTTTTTTATTTTTTTTAACCCTCAGGGGTTACATTTATTGTATTAATTAATTTTAAATATTTAAAAATTATATATTTAGCTAGCTGGGATGGGTGGAAGTTAGTGGGGAATTGGGGAATTTGGTGTTAGGCTAACTAGGGGTAAACGTTAATTTTTTTTTTTTTTTTTTTAAATAAGCTTTAAAAAGGTAAAAAAAATGTTTTAACTGTTTTAGTAACGTTTAAGTAAAAAAAAAATACCACCCCCCTTTACCCAGTCTAAATAAAAATTAACCCCTTCCCTGCCAGTTGATCACTGCCTACAGTGATCAACATACAGATCGCAGTATTATACTGTGATCTAATTTTTTCTAACCCCTCAGGATTCACTTTTATTTATTTTTTTAACCCTCATTAATTCATTTAAATATTTTATAATTATATATTTTGCTAGCTGGGGTGGGTGGGAGTTATGGGAAAATGGTGAATTTACTGTTAGTGCTGCTTACTGCTAGTTAGGGATTAACGGTAAAAGAAAAGTTTAGAAAAAAATGTAAAAGTGTAAAAAAAGTTAAGAAAATGTAAAACATTTAATAAGTAAAAAAAAAAGTTTTACAAAGTAAAAAAAGATTTACAAAGTAAAAAAATACATTAAAAAATGCTCATTACCACTACACTTGGTACAAGCTAGCGGAAAAATTATCCCATGCTAAGGTTCAAAAAAATGCCTTTTGAATTACCCTGGGATGTCTTCTTTAAGAAATGGTATGCCTTTGTGGAGTAATTGGACTATATAGCCTTGTAAAATACTCTGAAATGGGACATGGACAAATTCAAAGTTTGAAAAAAACTGGAATGGCTGTGTCTCAAATGTGCCCCTTCAATGTCCACATATACCTGGCAAAGGTACATACGGGGATATTGCTGTACTCAGCCGACATAGCTGAGCAACATATGAAGTATTATACAGTCGTATTACACATAGGGTTTGCAAAATATACTGCGCAAACTCACTTTGTGTGTCGAAAAGGCAGAAAAAATGCTTTTTACCACTACACTTGGTACAAGCTAGCGGAAAAATGATCCCACGCAAAGGTTCAAAAAAAGCCTTTTGAATTGCCCTGGGATGCCTTCTTTAAGAAATGGTATGCCTTTATAGTGTAGTTGGAATATGTAGCCTGCTCAAGTGCTCCAAAGTGGGACACGGACGCATCAAAACCCTCCATGAAAATTCACACTTAAAAACCTGAACTTGTTATGTCTCTTTTACAGCAGTGTAACTTCACAAAATAGTGTCTAGGTGATACATTGGGCATATTGTTTTACTCAGAAGGCTTAGCTGAGCATAATTTGGGGGGTTTGAACTTAGTGGCACATATGAAATGTACAAAATGCCCAGCAAAAATGTAATCCATATGTAAAAAATGCCCAAAATTATATTTTACCACATACTTTGGCATATATTGGTGAAAAAATGGGGGCATGTTAAAGCACAATATGCACCATGTGAGATACCCTGAGGTGTCTACTTTTACAAATGGTAGGCCTTTGTGAGGTTTTTTTGAACAGTCAAACTGCTATAATACCCCAAATTGAAGCATAGGCCCATTAAATCCGCCTCTCAAAATTCTACTGTAAATGTTGAAACGGACAGGTCTCCTATATGGCACTGTAGCTTCACGAAATAGTGCCAAAGACATACAATGGGGGTACCGTTGTACTCAGCAGAAGTAACTGAACACATAATAAAACCTTGTACAGGAATAGCACACACCAACTTTACAAAATACAAATGAGAAGTTCTTTGTTATAAGTTTGTGTGCGAAAACCCCAAAATACTAAATTTTATTCCAATATTTAGCAGAGATTGGCGGTGAAATGGCTACTTAGAAAGTGTCAAAACAACCTTAGGACAATAGCCTGTGATGTCTACTTTATATAAATATATACTTTTGTGTGGCAATTTTGTTTTCTTTTATGGCTATTAAGCTTACAAGACAAACATACCAAATTCTAAAATCGCTCCATATTAAAAGTGTATTTTACTCCTTGTGCTTTGTGACCTGTAACTACCAAAAAAAAAACAGAAAATCCCAGACACATTATATATTCTGTAAATCAGAACAACTAAATGAATTTATTTTTAATTACTTTCTTTAACCTGCACTAATTAGGCACACATTATTATTGCAAAAACTGTACAAAAAACACACATTTTTTCATTTTTTTTGCATTTTTCTGTATTTTTTTAAATAATAAATAAGCATTTATATATATATATATATATATGTTACATCAAATTAAAGCCCTTTCTGTCCTCTAAAAAACAGTATATAATATGCGTTGGTGCAATAAACGAGAGAGATGCAAATTGAAGTTGAACGCATACAGCAAGAAAATGCAAAAATTGCTTGTCATTAAGCGTAAGACAAGCTTCTGAAGCTGTGTCCTTAAGGGGTTAACTGCTGCAAAGCCACTGCCGCAGATGTGTACTAGAAATGGCAGATGGATTACTGTAGGATCTGGTAGAATTGAAGATTATGCTAGCGTTAGTGTACTTATAATCTTAATTTTAGTAATGACAGGAGGTGAGTATTTTGCATTAACTCTCTTTACTAACTCACATAGCAGTAAAGAAAAAAGGTGAAAACATTAACCAATCAAAAGAAAGTAGGAGGTATAGTATTCACAGTAATGAGGCTCCTCCCCCTCTTTCGAGAGCGACATCAAATACAATAAAAGATTTTTAAAGAACGGATAAAGTCTTGCAACATGCACCAACGGGTGACTTTTCAAATACGAAGTCCTAGGGTGATCCAAACATGCACCAACAGATGACTTTTCCAATTGCGAAGTCCTGGTTTCTGAAGGAAGGTCCAAACATGTCCATCCTGAGTGTAAGCTGTAATGTCTTGAAGTTATGCTGAAAGAGAGTGTGGAAAAGGTTAGGAACCGGTCTGGCATATGTTTGCAGTAATGTAATAAACCCAGCACAAACTCTAACGAAATGTACCTAGTCTAAGTATGACAAATAACAGTAACGAAGCTGTAGTTAAATAAGGTACAAGTCTGATATATACCAGGTAGAAAATATGAAGGAATATATAGAGTATAGGTATACTTACATGAGATTTCATCCCTCGAGGGTGCGGAGGGTGGGAAAATACTCGCCTCCTGTCATTACTAAAATTAAGATTATAAGTACACTAACGCTAGCATAATCTTCAATTTTACCACATGACAGGAGGCTTCATATTTTGCATTTTTAACGCTGATGAAGGAGAGACGTGACTGCCCCCGAGTTTGGGCGGAAATAGAAGGTCCGAAAAGGTCGCTTCGCGTGACCAATCCGCGGCTCGTAGGATGTCTGCCAGTGATGCTCCCTCGGAGAAAGCCGACGAGGCCGCCGCTCCGCAAATGGAGTGGGCACCGAAGGTGTCTTCCACACCTGCTAGAGACAGGATCCAACGTACCCATCTGGCAAGGGTGGTAGTAGAGACGGGAACGTGAGGTCTAACATAAGACACCAATAGTTGTCCCGAAGATGAAACCCGAAGGAGGGAAGTGACCTGAACATAAAGAAGCAGAGCAGAAACCACGCAAAGCAGCGGTTCCGTAGGAAAAAAGGGGTAGAAGACCGACGAGGAATCCGATTTCGTCCGACGAGACACTTGGAAGGTAACTCCCTCGGGGGGAGACCGAGAAGGCGTCGATGTCGAAAGCCCGCACGTCCGAAACTCTGCGGAACCATACCAGACAAAGTAGGAGTGTTAGTTTGGCCGACAGTTGTCGAAGTGAGAGTCTGTCGTTATCTGGCCAGTCTCGCAGAAACTGTAGGACGACTTCCACGTCCCATAACCGAGTGTACTTGGGTCTGGGGGGCCTTTGAAGTCTGATGCCCCTGAGGAGGCGGCATACCAGAGGGTGTTTCCCGACGGGTGTACCCAGGACCGGAACGTGAGCCGCTGAGATCGCGGAGCGCACGATGTTGAGGGATCGGTAAGACCTGCCCGCGGAGTATAGGTGGGAGAGAAAATTCAAGATGGCCGTTACAGGTGCCGTAAAGGGATCAAAGTTCCGTTCACTGCACCAAGTGGACCAGGAATTCCATGCTGCAAGATAGCATTGTCTGGTTCCTGGTGCCCACGAATCCCATAAGAGGTCTCTAGCTGTCTGCGATAAGTCCTCGGTCTGCCAAGCGCCCCTGAAGAGTCCAGGCTACTAGAGTGAGGCGGTCTTCCAGAATGAGAGGATGGGGGTTCCCTCTCGGGTCTGTGAGGAGTGTCGGGTAGGACGGTATGAGGAGAGGATCCCTGTAGGATGAAGCTAGAAGGTCCGGGAACCATGGTTGGCTCTGCCATAGGGGAGTGATGAGGAGCAGAGACCCGCGTTGCGTCTTTAAGTATTGTATCGTCCTTGCCACCGTGGCAAATGGGGGAAAGGCGTAAGCGCCCCTGGGTGGCCATGGTTGGAGAAAGGCGTCTACTGCTTTGCTCTCCGGATCTGGTAGCCAGCTGAAGTTCTCGTCCGTCTGCCTGTTGTTGCGAGATGCGAAGAGGTCTAGGTGGAGGGGGCCTCTCCTGACCGAGAGGCGATGGAAGATCGTTGGGTCCAGTCTCCAGTCGCTGCTGTCCCGCCAATGGCGAGAGAACCAGTCCGCTGTCAGGTTCGTTTCGCCCGGGAGATATTCTGCCATGAGGGAGATTTTCCGGGGAAGGCAAAACTCGAATATTTCTTTCGTAATCTCTGAGAGGAGTCTGGACCGGGCCCCTCCCAGTCTGTTGATGTAACGGACCGCTGACACATTGTCCATCCGGAGGAGGATGCAGCAGTTGGTCCGGTTTCTCGCTAGGCTGCGAATTGCAAACGACCCCGCTAGAAGTTCTAGGCAGTTGATGTGGAGTTTGAGTTCCTGGGAAGTCCAAGTGCCTCCCGTCGAACTGCCTTCGCAGGTGGCGCCCCATCCCCAGAGGCTGGCGTCTGATTCCAGGACCATGTCGGGCGTGTTCCCGAAGATGGCTCGGCCATTCCACGCTTCCATGCTGTCCAGCCACCATCCAAGTTCTTCTTTGACTTCCTCCATCACCGGAACCGTTTGGTCGTTACGAAGGGTTCTGGCGGAGGAAGGAAGCCTTCAAGCGCTGCATCGCTCTGTAGTGGAGTGGACCCGGGAATATCGCCTGGATAGATGCGGATAGCAAGCCCACGATCCGAGCCAGGTTGCGGAGTGGAATGGAGTGGCTGCGAATGGCTCTGCGTATTTCCTTCTTGATGGCTGTGATCTTTGAGGTCGGGAGCCGTAGTGTGCTGGTCTTGGAATCTATCTCGAAGCCCAGGAATTGTATCTTCTGGGCTGGGGATACTTCCAACTTTTGAAAGTTCACCACGAAACCTAGGGACGTGAGGAGTCGGGTGGTATATTGTGTGTGTTGCGTTAGACTGTACCTGTCTGAGGAAAACAGTAGCAGGTTTCAGGTAAATAATGCACCGAATTCCTTGAGTGCGTAGTCGAGACACTACTGGCTTCAGTAGTTTGGTGAAGCACCACGGTGCTGAGCTGAGGCCGAAGGGGAGGCATGTAAACTGCCAGGGGCGGCCTTGCCATCGGAATCTGAGGAACTGTCGGCAGGATGTATGGACGGGTACCGATAGGTAGGCGTCCTTGAGGTCCAGTCTTGTGAACCAGTCCCCTTCTTGGAGCAGATCTCTTAGGAGATGGATGCCTTCCATCTTGAAATGTCTGTATGTTACGAAAGCATTGAGCTTCCTTAGGTTTATAACCGGCCGTAAGTCTCCAGATTTCTTTTTCACTAGAAAAATGTTGCTGAAGAAGCCGTTTTGGTCGTGAGCGGGTTCTATCGCTCCTTTGGCCCTGAGTTCCCGCAGTTCGCCATCGATTAGAAGGCGATCTTCCTTGGAGCACTGAATGGGGTACAGAGGGGCGGTCTGGGACGGGGTTTCCACAAAATCTATGATGTAGCCTTGGACCGTCTGGAGGATCCATGCGTCCATGGAGATGGCTGTCCAGTTCTGAAAAGACAGAGCGATACGACCTGCAGTATACGGGGTTAGTGGACATTGAGGCATTATGATGCTTACCTGTGGGGAAGCGTGCTCTGCCACGGCTACAAGGTCCTCTGCCTCTGTCTGCTCCACGGGTGTAGGAGAAGGGCTGCCTGAAACCCACTTCCGGGTAGAAGGGTTGGGGTCTGTGTGAGCGGGGGCCAGAGGGCCAAAAACGGCTGGCTGCTCGGCCCCTGTAGCGGCCAGCCCGTCCAAAAACACCCCGACTGGGGTAGCCCCTGAATACTCGCTTCATTGAAGTTTGAGCCTTATTGAGCGAGGTGAAAATGTTTACGTGCTTATTAAGCTCTTTGAGGAAGGCTTCCCCAAACAATTTGCCCTGTGCAAGCGGTCCCAACTCCTTGGTGCCCAATTCCACCAGCTTTCCGTCAATACGGAGCAGCGCTGCTTTACTCCTCTCAGAGGAGAGGGCTACGTTGGTGTTACCAACAAAACAAAAGCACCTCTGTGCCCATTCTCTTATATCGTATAGGCATACCATACTGGTATCAAATTCGTCAGCCCTTGTAAAAGCATCGTCCGCCAAAAACATGATGCGGGAAAGTGGGCCAATAGAGTCTAGGAGTTTGTCTTGAACTCCGTGGAAGCCCTTCTCCCCTCCTCTCCTGGGGTCGCGGCCACCCCGAGACATGAATGTGTTCATGACCTGGTCGAATTCGGGGGTTTGGGCCACGTTGTCGGGAAGGGAAGGGCGAGGGCATTCCGAACGTAGTCGGTTGCGCACCGTTTTGTCCAGGGGTTTGCGGAGCCAACGGTGCATAAATTTGGAGAGATGGTCGGGGGGGTCCAGTCCCCCGAATGCGGGTGCCGTATGTTGCGGGGGTCGAATAGACGTTGCCCCGTGGGGTCCAGAATGGCTTCCCCTTCTTGGACCGGTGTGGGGTCATCCGGCAGTTGGATGTCGTCCAAGAAGGTCCCTTTTAGGAGACCCGTATGGGATCCCGTGTCCGAACCCCAGTCATTGTCTGGATCGGAATCTGCGGCCTGCCACTCATCTAACACAGCCATGGAGTGTGTTTGTTCTTCCCCCTCGTCCGAGGAGTAATGGGCGGGGGTGGGTGGTGCTGGCCTGTGGCGTTTGGCAGGTGCCTTGCCTTTGCCCGGGTTGTCATTCCTTTCCATGCCCTTCCAGTGGCGTTTGCTGGGCCGAGAGTCGGCCTGGGCATGGGATTCTGAAGCCTCAGAGTCATAGTCATGGGCTTGGGCTGTTGTGACTTTTTTAGTCTGATCGGCAGTTGCCGTCATAACCCTGGATAATGCTTTCTCCATAGAGGCGGAGATGGCTTCCGCAATCATGGTTTGGAAGTCTGCAGGGTTTTGAGGTGTATCCATGATAATAGGAGTTGGGCCGCTGTAATAGCTTGAAGCACAGAAAAGGTAGGGCTAGGGGTCTGTCCCAGTTAGTGAGAAAAAAAGGGGGGGGTACCTGCAGTACCCAGTTAACCCCAGCAGGGTAGGTATAGGTATATATATAAAAAACAGTGAAGTGTAAAAAAGGCAAACCCCAGCAGGGTGAATATGACAAATCTGGTAGTGAAAAAGCACCAGTTTCCCCAGCAGGGAATATTGGGATTTTTCTTCTGGGCCACACCCAGGTATAAATGCTCAAATATATATAGGTGGCACGAAATCCACCTGATAGCAGCGGTTCTAAATATAGGGCTTCACCCTGCAAGTGTGCAAAAGCACCAGTAGGCAGTAAAATAGTTTTTTTGATTATGGGGCCACACCCCAAGCACAGGTAAATAACTTTTGACTGACCTGGGGACCCCTGCCTGGTTGTGTCCGGTTACTGTGTGTACGGGCGCCGGAATGAGGAGACCGCAATGCTCCCAAGATGGCGGCCGTGGATCTCGCGAGACGCGAGATCCAAGATGGCCGCCGGAGGAGCGGGAAAAAAATGTTTCCCGCCGTGCGGCTACAGTGAAAGCGACTGTGAAGCCGTGTGGAGGAAAAAAAGGGGGGGTGGAGGGTGAGCGTTACCCTCAGGGAAGTGTGAGACAGTCGGTCCGACGGCGGAGAAAGCCGGCGGACCGAGAGGGTGAAGAAAAGGAGAGAGACCCTGTGAAGAAAACAGGGAGGGGGAAAAAGACTCCCCCAAGAGCGAAACCCCAAGGGGGCAGATGAAATAAAGGTAGAAAACAATAGAGCAAATATAAAAACTACATATATAAGTTAAAATACAGTATTATATAAAAAAAATTACATATAGTATACAATAGTGAAAAGGGAAGAGCCAAAACTCTGACCTGTCTGCTGATGGAGCAGTAAAGAAAGAGGGGGAGGAGCCTCATTACTGTGAATACTATACCTCCTACTTTCTTTTGATTGGTTAATGTTTTCACCTTTTTTCTTTACTGCTATGTGAGTTAGTAAAGAGAGTTAATGCAAAATATGAAGCCTCCTGTCATGTGGTAAAATTAGAGTTGTGGATAAAAGGCATATTGCACAGTCTGTTGCTCTACATAATTCATGGTAATGGTGTTATGGAGACAGGCTGAGGCACAGAGTATAATGGTGTTATGGAGACAGGCTCAGGCACAGAGTATAATGGTGTTATGGAGACAGGCTCAGGCACAGAGTGTAATGGTGTTATGGAGACAGGCTCAGGCACTGAGGGTAGTGATGTTGTGGAGACAGGCTCAGGCACTGAGGGTAGTGATGTTGTGGAGACAGGCTCAGGCACTGAGGGTAGTGATGTTGTGGAGACAGGCTCAGGCACTGAGGGTAGTGGTGTTGTGGAGACAGGCTCAGGCACTGAGGGTAGTGGTGTTGTGGACACAGGCTTGGAGGCCTAATAGAAAGCAGTTGTTGTTGGGGGATTCTATCATAAGAGGTGTGTGGAGCTGGACAATAGTGGTCTTGTGAGATGTCTTCCCAGAGCTACTACTCACAGAGACAGGAGTCGTATTTGGAATATTGTTAAGCGAGCAAAGCAGGAAGGGGAATTGGATGTACTTGTCCATTTAGGGACAAATGACATGGCTTGCAATGAGGTTTCAGAGGTAAAGGAAGTTTTTAGTGTTATTTCCAATGATAAACGCAGGTTACTTCCACACTGTCATTCTCTGAAGTTCTGCCAGTGCATAACACTCAGAACAATAGGCAGATGCGTATTAGGAATGCATTAAATTAAATACTCTCGGAGCGCCAAGTTATTCAGAATACAGTGACTGCAGGCTGCAGGAAGAGTGAGCTGAGCTCTCTCGTGCAGTGAGAGGAAGCTCTAATCCTCATTCATTTTGAACGGCGATTGCACCACAGCGGATCAGCTCGCAATTTGGACTCTACACAGGGCCGCCATCAGGGGGTGACAACCATGACGGTTGTCACGGGCCCGGCGGCCCTGGGGGGCCCGGACTGCTCTGGCAGTCCCGGGACCCACTTTCCCTCCCTGCACACATAGATCGCGAATATCGCTATCTATGTGTGCAGCCGCGGGCCCCCCGGCTGCCAGTTACCGCAGAGGGGGCCCAGGCAGCACACAGACTCTTCTCCTCTCGTTTCTGCTAATAACTCTCGCGAGACCCGGTTGCCATGGCAACGCTCCGCGGGTCTCGCGAGAGTTATTGGAGGAGAGAAGAGGAGAAGCTGTGTGCTGCCTGGGCCCCCTCTGCGGTAACAGGGAAGCCGGGGGGCCCCACCATGCCACCGGACCACCGGGGATGGAATCTCCCCCCTCCCTAGACACAGGTAAGCAGGGAGGGGGAGAAACTATTTAAATAAATGTAATTTTTTTTTATTATGTTAAAATGCCCCTCCTCCCCCTCACCCCAGATTGCAAATTTACACACATACACTGACACAACACACACACACACACACACACACACTACATACACTGACACAACACACACACTACATACACTGACACAACACACACTACATACACTGACACAAAACACACACACACACTATATACACTAGCACAACACACACACACTACATACACTAACACAACACACACACACTATATACACTAACACAACACACACACACACACTACATACACTGACACAACACACACACTGCATACACTGACACAACACACACACAAACACACACACACTATATACACTAACACAACACACACACACTATATACACTAACACAACACACACACACACTACATACACTAACACAACACACACTACATACACTAACACAACACACACTACATACACTGACACAACACACACACGCACTACATACACTGACACAACACCCACACTACATACACTGACACAACACACACACTGCATACACTGACACAACACACACACACACTACATACACTGACACAACACCCACACTACATACACTGACACAACACACACACTGCATACACTGACAACACACACACTACATACACTGACACAACACACACACACTGCATATACTGACACAACACACACACTATATACACCAACACAACACACACACACACACTATATACACTAACACAACACACACACACTACATACACTAACACAACACACACTGCTTACACTGGCACAACACACACACACTACATACACTGACACAACACACACTGCATACACTGACACAACACACACACACACTGCATACACTGACACAACACACACACTGCATACACTGACACAACACACACACACACTACATACACTGACACAACACACACACTAGATACACTGACACAACACACACTACATACACTGACACAACACACACACTGCATACACTGACACAACACACACTCTGCATACACTGACACAACACACACTCTGCATACACTAACACAACACACAATGCATACACTAACACACAGTGCATACACTAATACAATACACACACTGTATTCACTAATACAACATGCACTCTGCATACACTACACACTAACCCACTCACTGCATCCACTATACTGACACACACTCTGCATTCGCTACATATTAACACACTCTGCATTCACTACACTAGCACACTCTCTGCATCCGCTACACACTAACACACTCTCTGCATTCACTACACATTAACACACTGCATCCGCTACACACTAACACACACTCTGCATCCGCTACACACTAACACACTCTCTGCATTCACTACACATTAACACACACTCTGCATTCACTACACATTTACACACACTCTGCATTCACTACACATTTACACACACACTAAATGAATTACACTGACACACTCTGCATTCACTACACACTAACACACACTCTTCATTTTGAACGGCGATTGCACCACAGCGGATCAGCTCGCAATTTGGACTCTACACAGGGCCGCCATCAGGGGGTGACAACCATGACGGTTGTCACGGGCCCGGCGGCCCTGGGGGGCCCGGACTGCTCTGGCAGTCCCGGGACCCACTTTCCCTCCCTGCACACATAGATCGCGAATATCGCTATCTATGTGTGCAGCCGCGGGCCCCCCGGCTGCCAGTTACCGCAGAGGGGGCCCAGGCAGCACACAGACTCTTCTCCTCTCGTTTCTGCTAATAACTCTCGCGAGACCCGGTTGCCATGGCAACGCTCCGCGGGTCTCGCGAGAGTTATTGGAGGAGAGAAGAGGAGAAGCTGTGTGCTGCCTGGGCCCCCTCTGCGGTAACAGGGAAGCCGGGGGGCCCCACCATGCCACCGGACCACCGGGGATGGAATCTCCCCCCTCCCTAGACACAGGTAAGCAGGGAGGGGGAGAAACTATTTAAATAAATGTAATTTTTTTTTATTATGTTAAAATGCCCCTCCTCCCCCTCACCCCAGATTGCAAATTTACACACATACACTGACACAACACACACACACACACACACTACATACACTGACACAACACACACACACACTACATACACTGACACAACACACACTACATACACTGACACAACACACACTACATACACTGACACAAAACACACACACACACACACACACTATATACACTAGCACAACACACACACACTATATACACTAACACAACACACACACACACACTACATACACTGACACAACACACACACTGCATACACTGACACAACACACACACAAACACACACACACTATATACACTAACACAACACACACACACTATATACACTAACACAACACACACACACACTACATACACTAACACAACACACACTACATACACTGACACAACACACACACGCACTACATACACTGACAAAACACACACTACATACACTGACACAACACACACACACTGCACACACTGACACAACACACACACACACACTACATACACTGACACAACACCCACACTACATACACTGACACAACACACACACTGCATACACTGACAACACACACACTGCATACACTGACAACACACACACTACATACACTGACACAACACACACACACTGCATATACTGACACAACACACACACTATATACACCAACACAACACACACACACACACACTATATACACTAACACAACACACACACACTACATACACTAACACAACACACACACACACTGCTTACACTGGCACAACACACACACACTACATACACTGACACAACACACACTGCATACACTGACACAACACACACACACACTGCATACACTGACACAACACACACACTGCATACACTGACACAACACACACACACACTACATACACTGACACAACACACACACTAGATACACTGACACAACACACACACTACATACACTGACACAACACACACACTGCATACACTGACACAACACACACTCTGCATACACTGACACAACACACACACTGCATACACTGACACAACACACACTCTGCATACACTGACACAACACACACTCTGCATACACTAACACAACACACAATGCATACACTAACACACAGTGCATACACTAATACAATACACACACTGTATTCACTAATACAACATGCACTCTGCATACACTACACACTAACCCACTCACTGCATCCACTATACTGACACACACTCTGCATTCGCTACATATTAACACACTCTGCATTCACTACACTAGCACACTCTCTGCATCCGCTACACACTAACACACTCTCTGCATTCACTACACATTAACACACTGCATCCGCTACACACTAACACACACTCTGCATCCGCTACACACTAACACACTCTCTGCATTCACTACACATTAACACACACTCTGCATTCACTACACATTTACACACACTCTGCATTCACTACACATTTACACACACACTAAATGAATTACACTGACACACTCTGCATTCACTACACACTAACACACACTCTGCATTCATTACACACTAACACACACTCTGCATTCACTAAACTATGCACACACTCTGGATTCACTAAACTATGCACACACTCTGGATTCACTATACTGACACACACTCTGCATTAACTGTACACACAGCATCCACTACACAAACATCCTGTATTCACAGTACACACACTACATCCACCACAAATTGAAACACTCTGCATTCACTATACACAGACACTGCGTCTAATACACACACTGCATCCACTACAGACACTGCATCCACTAAACACATTTCATCTAGTACATACAAACACTACATCCACTACACAAACACACACTACATCACTGTACACACACTACATCCACTACTCAAACACACTTTGCATTTACTATACACACTGCATCCGCTACACAAACACACACTCTGCATTCACTGCACAAACAGTATCTAATACACACAAACACTACATCCATTACACACATTCTAATTCACTTCCACTATACACACCACATTCAGTCCCGCATCATTGTCAGCGGACTAGGTAGGGCGTGGGCGGGCCCGGGAGGGAGGGGGCGGGGGGGGCCCAGACCTTGTGCTTTGTCAGGGGCCCCAAAATTTCTGATGGCAGCCCTGACTCTACATATTCTAATCTCGCCTGACTAACCTACAGGAGACATCTCCTAGTGTGGGGAAGCGTGCTTGTGAGTCACGGGAATACATACCGTTGTACTCACCATCAACTAGTAAGCAGTTATCTGTTTACCATTTCATTGAGTGCTTTGTATCTATTTTTAAATATTTTTAATGTTTTATGTGAGAAATGTGTTCAATTATTAAATTTATCAAGTATACAAATGTGTTAAGTAACACTATGTATAAGGGTGTATTTTAAACACCATACATACAGATTTGACTATCATCTTTAAATTCTTTTTTTACATATGATTTTGAACGTGCGACTGCTATTCATTGAGTATAAGTATACCTTTCCTTCATTTCTTAATTTTGGTTGCATGTGGGAAGGGGCTGATTACCTAAATGTCGCTCCACTTCTTGTAATATATTTTTGGATGCGTATTAGGGACTTTAACTTGTGGCTTGGTGAATGGTGTCGGGAGCAAGGATTTGGCTTCATTTTTAATGGTAGCTCTGTTTGGAATGGAAATAAACTGTACAAAAAAGATGGTTTGCATCTTTCTCAGAAGGGAACAAATGTTCTCAGTGAGCAGTTCAGAGGTTTTGCTAGGATGTATGTAAACTATGGGGGGGGGGGGGGTGGAGGGGTCACAACTGATAAAACATCAATCCAATTGCCCCCCCCCCCCCCCCAAAGGACAGAAGGTGCCTGTAGCAAGTGTGTTAAAAAATAAGCTGAGTCATGTCTACAAATGCTTGCAGTTAGATTTAGTCGCTGTTACTGAGACATGGTCTAATGAGAAAAATGACTGGGACAAAACAATGCCAGGGTACTCTATATATAGAAAAGACAGGGAAGGCAAGAAAGGGGGAGGGGTGGCCCCGTATGTGAAGGATAGCATAAAATCTAGCCTCATAAAAGTTAGTGAGGCGAACATAGAGTCCATTTGGGTTACTTTAGGATTTGGTAATCGCACAGTAACTCATGTAGGTGTGATTTATAGGCCCCCAGGACAAATAGTTAGATAATCTACTAGTTGAGGAAATAGCTAAAATGACAATGAAGGGGGAAGTTATCATCATGGGTGACTTTAATCTTCCTGATGTGAATTGGAAAACCAAAATAGCTGCTTGTGCCAGGAACACACACATTCTAAACTCCCTACTGGGATTGTTTCTAAAAACAAGTTGTTGAGGAGACAACTCGTAAAGAGGCCATACTAGATTTGGTATCAGATATTACTGTAGGTAAAAGTTTAGGATCCAATCAGTCAGTGTGGTTTAATATAAGAACAGTGACTGAGTCACACCACACAAAACAAGTTTTAGACTTTAGAAAACCAGACTTTTCTAAAATTAGAATATGCGTAAAGGAGTCCTTGTCAGACTGGAGCAATTTAAATGGAGTCCAAGAAAAATGGGATTATTTAAAAGTTGCACTGCTAAAGGCAACAGAAAATTGTATTAGGCTTGTCAGTAAAAGCAAAAAATTCAAGAAACCACTGTGGTACTCTGCAGATGTGGCCAAAATAGTACAAAACAAAAAGTTAGCATTTAGTAATTATAAAAAAACAGTGAGGAAGACAAAATTATCTATAAGATTAGGCAGAAAGAGGCTAAGCAAGTTAGAAGAGCTTCCAAATCACACTCAGAAGAGAAAATGGCACAGTCAGGAAAAAAAAAAAAAAATGACAAACATTTTTTTTTTAGCTACATAAATGAGAAAAGGAAAATAATATAAGTATTAGTTAGATTAAAAACAAAATCAGGAAGGTATGAATATCATTGGTGAGTATTTACAGATGAAAATGAAGGAAAGGGGCTTCAATTAGTAAAAAGGACAAATCAGTCATTTGTTTCATGTGAGTTTACAGAGAAAGAGGTTCTATTTCAAATGTCAAAAGTAAAGGCAAATAAGTCAATGGGACCTGATGGAATACACCCAAAGCTATTAAAAGAGCTTAGTGGTGTACTCGCAAAACTATTAACGGATTTATTTAACCAATCATTGTTAACAGGAGTAGTCCCAGAAGATTGGAAGTTGGCGAATGTGCCCATTTACAAGAAAGGTAGTAGGGAGGAGTCTGGCAACTATAGGCCAGTAAGCCTTACTTCACTAGTGGGGAAAGTAATGGAAACCATGTCAAAGGATAGGATTGTTGTACATCTAAAATCACATGGATTTCAAGATCAGAGACAACATGGATTTACTTCAGGGAGATCATACCAAACAAATCATATTAATTTTTTTGATTGGGTAACTAAAATAATAGATCAGGGTGGTGCAGTAGACATTGCTTACCTAGATTTTAGTAAGGCACTGTTGCACATCAATAAACTGCAATCTTTAAGTTTGGATTCAAATATTGTTGAATGGGTAAGGCAGTGGCTGAGTAACAGGCAACAGAGGGTTGTAGTCAATGGATTATATTCGAAGCATGGACTTGTCACCAGTGGGGTACCTCAGGGATCTGTACTTAGACCCATTCTCTTTAATATTTTTTTAGTGATATTGCAGAAGGTCGTGATGGTAAGGTATGTCTTTTTGCTGATGATACTAAGATATGTAACAGGGTTGATGTTCCAGGAGGGTAAGCCAAATGGCAAATGATTTAGGTAAACTAGAAAAATGGTCAGAGTTGTGGCAACTGACATTTAATGTGGATAAGTGCAAGATAATGCATCTTGGACCTAAAAACCCAAGGGCGGAGTACAGAATATTTGATAGTCCTAACCTCAAAATCTAAGGAAAGGAATTTAGGGGGGATTATTTCTGATAACTTAAAGGTAGGCAGACAATGTAATAGAGCAGCAGGAAATGCTAGCAGAATGCTTGGTTGTATAGGGAGAGGTATTAGCAGTCGAAAGGTGGAAGTGTTCATGCCATTTTACAGGACACTGGTGAGACCTCACTTGGAGTATTGTACAAAACTCAAGGTCTGCGGCCCCACGGCCTGATGGGCAGTATGCCCATAAGGCCCACCTATAGAGGATCTAATGTGTGTGCCTATGGAATGTATAGTATATGGATACCAGTTTGTGTAGGCTATGCAGTGTGTGAGTGTGTAGTGGATGAAGTGTGTTTTTGTGTAAAGGATAGAAAGCAGTGTGTGTAAGGGATGCATTGTGTGAATCTGTGTTTGTATGTGTAAGGGATGCAAGGTGTCTGTAAGGGGTGCATTGATTGTCTCTAAGGGGTGAATTGAGTGTGTGTAAGGGATGCACTGTTTCTTTGTATGTGTGTAACAGATGCATTGTGTGTTTCTCTGTGTGTAGGGATGCATTGTGTGTTTCTTTGTGTGTAGGGTTGCATTGTTTGTGTATTGTGAAAGAGTTTGTGGGCTAGTATAGGGGCTTAGTGCTCTCTCCTGTGCTCCCCCCCGTCCCTTGGTGCTTCTCTCTTCTCCCCCCCCCCCCGTCCCTTGGTGATCTCTCCCCCCTCCCCAGGTGGTCTCCTTCCATCTCTCTTCCCCCCCTTCCCAGGTGTTCTCTCCCTCCCTCTCTCTTCCCCCCCTCCCTCCCTCCCCTAATCGTCTCTCCTTCCCTCTCTCTTCTCCCACCTTCAGATGCCTCCTACCTTTAGCCACTAGTGCAGCATGGCAGAGCTCTGCTCTGGTCCGCGGTACAGGAGCTTCTGTTTCCTGAACCCGGTCAGACTGAAAGGAAGTTCTCACTGAGCACCTCTTAGTCCGGCCGGGTACAGGAAACTGATGTTTCTGTACCGCAGAGCTTGGCCACGCTGCACTGAGGGACTGACTAGAGGGTGCACTGTGCTCTTCCCTCCTTCCGATCCCTCATATCTTGTGCCCCCAAGCCGATACGCCCTAATAGACACGCCGGCCCGGGCAGTGCTACAGCTTCCTGAGGCTCTCTATAGAGCGCTCAGGCGGCTGAAGCATGAGGGGGGTCGTCGTGGCTTCCTAAGGGGCGCACTGGGCGACTGAAAAGTTGCCTATAGAAAGTGCTGGCCCTGCATTTACGTACATACATATATATATAATTTTTTATTTTTTTTTGTGGTGCATGAGTGATACAATCCAGCCATCAACGCCACAACAGCGTTAACAGTGACATTAAAGAGTATGTATCAGAAACAATTGTGTGGCTTCTCTAGAAACGGCACCGTTTTAAATTTTTTAAGTAACAAGCTGAATTCACTGAAGATAGAGAACATATGTAAAGGGTTAATCATGAGTCCTTTTTAGATGACAGATTACATGCTGAGTTTCTAGTGTGGTTTCGAAGACAAGTACAAGTGACTATTGAATATTATCGATAGGGACAGCATCCTAATGAGAGGTGTAGTAACATGCTTGGTAATATTGCCCTTTGGCTATACTATAACAAAGTTTCTTTGAATATTCAAATCAGTCTACACACCATATTAAGTGGGACTGTGGCTACTCATATCATGCTAAACTACTGTATGTTGTGTTCCACCAGTACCACCTATGGGAACAAGAAAAAAAAAACCCCAAAGAAAAAACAATGAGAGATGGGAACCCATATGAGCTAAACAGACCCTTGGTCCATAGCTATAGATAAGAGATAGGTGGGTGACGGTTAACATGAGGCCTAAGGCATGTGGTAGCCCGGTCCTGCTTTGAAGTAGGGTGGTCAGCCTATGCCCACTAAGCTATGCATCCTGCGTGGTGCTGTGTTACATGACCGTGTCCCCATATAGCTACCCCACCAGCTCCAATGCCCAGCACAGTCCTGTCCTTCCTGGGTTCTCCCACAACCACAATCAAGTAGGCGGATGTGTGATGCATGGCGGCTTCTCCTGAGGGGATGGGGGGGGGGATAGGAGACCCTCAGTGTCGCTTGTTGGGTCCGGCTCCGGGGAGAGCGGCTGCCTCCCCCTAGTTCCTTCTCCAGTAGGCCGCACTTGGCGTTCCGGTTGCCCGGTTCTGACGGGCGTCTATTAGGCATCATTCTGTTCAGTGGTGCACTCCTAGTGTGGGAAGTGCACCCCGGTGAGTCCGTGGGCTCTATAGCCGCCGATTTTGCCTCAGATTTTTGGGCACTCGCGTCTGTGCAGCTCCGAGGTCAGGCTCCGCCCCATACATATATAGTTTACTGTATATACTCGTCTAAGTCGATCTAGTCTTTAAGAAGAGTGCAGTTTTTTTTACCAACAATTGTGAAATATGCTATGACTCGTGGGGATAGGTCGAAACCTTGTTTTGTCTGATATCCCCCTGCATTTGAATGAAATTGTTACCGAACAGACTCTGTGTGGTCTCCCTTGTTAACACCTCGTAATCACCGACCACCAGTGCAGTATTTGCCGCAAGACAAACCAGGCATTTGCATTGGGCGGCACTTTCCAGGGGGCGTCAAAAACTCATATTCCGGCTCCCGTAATCACTCTGTGGCACACAAGGGAGCTGAGCAGGGAGAGCTGACAAATCAGCGATCCCTCGCTACCCATCTGGACCTCAACTGGCCGCCTGACTGCCTGCACGCCTGTCTTCCACAACAGCCTCGCAAGCAGCCCCACTAACAAAATCCACCGAGCTCTCCCTGTCACGAAGGCACCCTACTCCAAGAGTGTGCGTGACGTAGTTGTGGTGGTGAAAGGGTTAAAATTCACTATTTGTCTGCACTAGACCGGAAATAATGACAAAATCCCCCTTTTAACACCACCCACACTTAAACATAATAACATAACTCTTTTTATTTTAACGCTGCCACCACCAAGACAATTTATAAATGGGGTGCCTTGGTCCCCCAGGTAAATAAACAATAAAACCCACCAAATATTACTTAGTATTTTTGTAATATCTTAAATATTGTACTAACTAGTCTCTTCAGGTAACGTGATTCTTAACAAGACAAAGGCAGAACTTAAATGAATGTTTATTATTAGCAAAAATGGTCACAGTGCATATAAAAATATGATAAATTATCTACAGCAACAACAGATAAAAACAAAAAGGATAAAATACAGAAGTCATAATAACTCACTTAGTTTTTCAAAGTACAACTTCTGGCGGTCTCTGGCAAGAAAAGATGTTGACTCACTTAGAATTAGATTCTGACCCCACAAGCATGTACACTAGCATCCTTCAGGATCATTAGAGATATACCCTGTGGATTACCACGCCTCACCCAGAGGTGGAGTTAAGGTGTATCTATAGAGATACTAAGTGACCACCCCCTTGTGTCTAGACCCACATCAATCCAAATGGAAACATTTGGTTCTATCTTCTCTTATGTAACCGCCACAGAAATAATAATTGCATCTACGGATTTATTATTTTCCCTTTCTATACATATGTTGCATGCCGGCCTTGCGATCCGATAGGATGGCCACCACAATTCCTTCCCCTATGGTCAAGTTAGGCCACTCATGTTTGGCCTGGGTTACTAGATGGCGCTTGTCACATTCCAAATATAACAAAAATGAGGCTTTATTATTCTGTGGGGTAAATATGAATGTGTTTGTCCTTCCTTTAGATATGATACTGGAATAAGGCTTATGGCATTTACATATCAAAGAGATTGACTCATCCCTTACAAGGTACATGCCAAATGGATGAAGAGACATTCAGACTTTTTCTAAGTGTAGAACCTCACACCTTGCAGAGCCTTGATTACTTCACATAGTAAAATCCTTTTCACATTGCTATGCCATTCACACTACCCCTTCTGTCATCTGACCTCTGTGGGGGTCCCAGCTTCAAAATATGTAACCCTTTTGACCTCAACATTACCATCTCTGCCATTTACTACACAAATTACATTAAAGGATAATATTCCATAGTGTAATAATAAATGATGCACCCTTGCTGTGACACTCCCAATGGGTAGGGAGACTGGGTGGATTTAAAAGTGAAAATAAAAGTGAAAAAATAATCTGAGTATTAGGGGGGGAAATGTGTGTGTGTCTGGCTGGCTGTGTCTGTGAGTGAGAGTGTGTCTGTACGTCAGTTTGTGTCTGCGTGACTGTGTGTCTGAGTGACTTTGTCTATGAGGGAGCCTGTGTGTCTGTCAATGAATGTGTGTGTGTGTGTGTCTCAGTGAGTATGTCTGCATCATTGTGTGTGTGTCTCAGTGTGTGTCTGTGACTGAGGGAGCCTGTGTGTCAATGTATGTGATTGTGTATGCCTGTCAATGTGTGTCTGTCATTGTGCGTGTATGTCAGTGATTGTGTCTGTGAGTGAGTCAGTGGGTGTGTCGGTCAGATTGTGTCAAATCAGTGTGTGTGTATGTCAGTGTATCTGAGAGTGTGTTAGTCTTTAACAGGAAGAGGTGTGGCATTGACAGGAAGGGGTGGGTCAAATGTAAATTAGGGGGTGCCTGAGTTCCATCATGCCTAGGGCAGCACAGATCCAAAATACACCACTGCCGACCACCCCTTGCTGTTAACCACAAACAAGCATTCCCTGAGCGGCCGCCATTTGTATATACAAGAACGCATCTTGTCTCCCGAACGCAGGCAGTGGTACATGATCGTTGACTGCCTGGATTTCTGAGTCAGCTACGCAAGTCCGCGAACCCTGCTGAAACTTGTACTCCTGCCCATTCGACTTCTCGACCAGCTAGAAAAACGGTGTTCAGGAGTCAACATTGCCCCGCATTCAAATACAAAGTTCTATCAAAACTAGCACTGACCCGTGGATAAGTAGTCTGCGTTTTAAAATGAAGTTAGACTAACATTTCTTGACTTATACACGAGTATATACAGTTAAAAAAAAATGTGTACACTATATGGACAAAAGTATTGGGACACCTGACCATTACACCCACAGGGACTTTTATGATATTGCATTCTAAATACATAGACATTAATATGTAGTTGATCCTCCGTTTAAAGCTATAATGGCTTCCACTCTTCCGAGAAGCCTTTCCACAAGATTTTAGAATGTTTGTGAGATGCTTTCGTGGTTATTTTCTAAAGTTAGAATTGCAGAGAATGTAATGTGAATTCAAATTTAAATTTAAATTGGCCAAAAAAAAAATGTTGTTTCTATTTTGACAAAACTTTTGAAAGTCACTTTTAATATACGTTGAATTTGCATCTATTCTTAGTTGAATGAATAGCTATGTTTGGTTTGTGAAACACAATAGTCCCTTGCTGCTTGGATTCTGAGAGAAAGCAACGTAAAACCCATACATCAAGTGTCTCTTATGTGCATTCTAGTTTGGTGTCTAACATTTCCCTGGGTTTATAAAGGTCTCATGTTTTGAATGTATTCCAGTCACCATTACTGTGGCCTCACACAGACGTTTGCTTTCCATATCTGGTCTCTGCATGTTTGTCTACAGTTCAGATATTATCATTAGCCCAAACACAAAGGGAATCGAGGGGCTGCTTGGAACTTTCATTTAGCAATAAATCATTAAAAGCTGTTGAACAGCGAAACAATGCTAGGGGGTTACAAACAATATGGTTACAGTGCCTACAGTAATCCTTTATGTCAGTAATATAAATTAAAATGAAAGTAAAATTTGCATATCTTTATTTAAAAAAAAAAAATAACAATGAACAGCTAAAAGGCATGAAGCCAACTGCATCATATTTTTCTTTTTGACAGTGGTCATATTTTTTATTTTTTTGGTCTCTTACAGGTTGATTGGGTACAGTGTGATGGAAGTTGCAATCGCTGGTTCCACCAGGTCTGTGTTGGAATCTCTGCAGAAACAGCTGAGAGAGAAGATTACATGTGTGCCTGCTGCAATGAAAAAGTTGCAGCTGCTAGCAAATAAGAGCCGTTGTTTCTTGCCACCTAGATATTCAGGTCTATCAGATATTCTTCAGGGCTCATGTCCTTGCCTTTAAACAATCATGTTTCCTTTACATGCATTTTTGGTGAAAACAACCAATTCAAGATGAAAAGTTGTGAACACTCAGGTTTTTTTGTTTGGTTTTGTTTTGTTTTTTTAACTGCATCTTTTACTATTTGGAACTTCAATAACAATCAATTTGATGTATATTGTTTGTCTGAGGAAACATGTTGGAGCCTAAATGTGGATAAAATAAATGAAATAGGATCTCCATTAAGTCACCAACCATCCTGAGATCCCATCCCGGCTTTCCCTAAAACAGCACATTTTTTGGTTCCCCGTAGAACAATTTATATGAGCAATAACTTTATTTAATTTTTTTAATATTCCTCCGTTTGAATGCAGATCGCAAATGGTTTTTTTAAATGCTCTTCTTCCAGAGGGAAAATGTGTAGTAGCATTCGTTTGTAGGTGCTTGGAGCAGCCAGCATGTTAAACAGAGCTGTATATCAGCTTACTTTTGCATTTCTAAAAATCAGTACATGTTTGTCTTCGTTTTTATTGTAGCAAATTTTGAAGTTTACACTGTGGAATAAAATTACCTGATTAAAATATATATTGCATGGATATGAGTATTTAGGTGATCCTTAAGATGTAAATCTTTTGGAGTAAAACCAGTTCCCGTATCGACTGAGCTGTTTGAATTTTCAAATTAACCACATTTTACAATCAAACCACTACACATTGAGATTAGAGGGACACTATAGTCACCAAACCAACTTTAGCTTAATGACACAGTTTTGGTGTATAGATCACACCTCTGAAGATTAACTTTACAATCCACTGCCATTTTAGAAGTTAAATCACTTTTTCTGTTTTTACACCCTAAGCCACACCTCCCCTGGCTGTGACTGACAGTCTACATGAAAACAAAATAGTTTCCTTTTTTTAATCAGCTGTAACTTCCTGTAACTCCTGCTCTGTAAATTTCACGTTAATTACATACAGGAGGCTCCAGCAGATTCTCCTGCAAATTCTAGACTAAAAAGAATTTACAATAAGGAAGTGTAAACATTAACTCTTTAGAAAGTGTTTAGGAAGGCTGTGTAATCACATGCAGGGAGTTGTGACTATGGCTGTATAAGCAAAGTGATTTAACTGCTAAATGACAGAGACTTGAACTGTTAGAGTGCAGGTGCATGATCTACAGTTGTACTCAAAATTATTTAATCCCCATTCCAAATATGGTATATTGTTACAATTTACAGACTTTCAGCTGTTTGCAATGAACAAATTAAACAAAAGCAATTGAAATCGCTTAACACAATGAATGCTTCCTGTGGTTTCCCCAAATTCAACTGAAAATGGAACTCATAATGAGTTCTCCTGTCTCAAAATCATTTAACACCCTGAATAGAAATATGCAGTACAGGTGAGCACCTGGGCTTCATTAGTTGCACCAGGTGTGCTTGAGCTGGAATACCTGAACTGGCTAGGGATTTGTTGAGTGTCGCATTAAACTGCATGTTAGAAATATGGTGAATTCAAAAGAATGGTCCACAAAGTCATTGCCCTTCACAAACTGGGAATAGGATACAAAAAGTCAAGGCACTGAATCCTAGAGACACCGTTGGAAGCATAGTTCACAAGTTCAAAGGTGAAGATAAAGGGGTTATACCTGTCTTCTCAGAAATCTAGTTACAGCCATTAATAGCTTCCTTTTTCTGCCCCGTCCAGGACCACTGTTACTTCAACTTTGAACTTGCGAACTATGCTTCCAACTGTTCCAACTCAAGCACACCTGGAATAATTTTGATTGCAGTTGTATATACCAAAACTGCTTCACTAAGCAAAACTTGTTGGTGACTATAGTGTTCCTTTAACAAACACTGGTATATTTTTAATGCTGATATACGAAATAAGAAAAAACGTAAATGTTCCCCACATATTAATAATATATCTGTATTAAATGTATTTGTTAAATTAAGACACTTTTAATAGTGTACATGGTATGCATACAATTTATTTTTTTGCCTTTTCTTATATATACACATATAATTTGTGCTTTTATTGTCCTCCAGGTTTATTTGCCAATGTTCTTAACTGAAAGAAGGATAAGTGTCTGATTACCATGCTTGAAAGCTGTAATATTTATTTTATGGGTTGGAAAATGGATTAAAATGTATATTGAACTTGGAGTGAAGACATCACAAAAATACAGAAGTGATACAAGTTAACCCCTTAAGGACATCGGGCGTGCTATGCCGTCATTGGGGACCCGGCTCTAAACGCTGGTGGGCGGCATAGGCCGTCCTATGTACTTACCTACTCGCCTGTGATCCCACTCCGGCGATAGCGGTGGGGGGGACTTAACTGGCATCCAAGGGAGTCCCCCTGCTGCCCTCCTGGGCAATTTGATCGCAAGGTCCTTGCGAGGACCTCGCGATCACATGGACGGAATAGCCGTCCATAGCATTGCATGCAGGGGGAGTGCCTGGAATGACAGGTAGTCCCCCTGCTGCCTGAAAAACAAAATACAGTTTAAAATAAAATTATATATACTTAGATCATAAATATGATCTAAGTGTGTGTGTATATAATATATACACACATACACTGTCTAATTATATTTATATATTAACATCAAAACACACGTAGAATATTGATTAAATCTATAATTATATATTTTTTGTATACAATATAAAATATGTAAATACGTTAAATTTAAATAATAAATGTGTAATTTCGTTCTAACTGTATTTTGATATTAATATATAGATATCAAAATACACGTAGAACAAAATATTATATCATTTAATATTAATTTATGATGTTCCCTATTTATGACTTTTACCTATCTGATCTCTGCCATTCCCTCATATCCTTAAATTTAAATTCCCTTTCATCTGCTTTTTCCTTGATTTTGTTTTTAACACCTCAATGATTCTCCACCCACAATCTGTCTCATCTAACCCTAGATTCTCCCCTTTATAGCCTGGGCCCCATACAATATTGAAACCGCTATACCCAGGACTCACAGCACCCAACCCTGCAGGACTTGCCCTAAGCAGAGGTAGCATTTCTGGATGATCATTTCCCACCCTCCCCATGGTACTCATTACATTTACAGATGGCTCAAATTACCTAGCTTTCCTTACAAACCAATCATGTCCACCAAGCCCTCCACACCTAAAATAGCTAAACTCACACAATACCTCTTTAACCCTTAACCCTCCCAACCACACCTACAATTCACACAGCTCTTAAAAACACAACACTTCTATTTTTCACTCTGCCCGTGATCACCTCCTGACCGATGCTCGCACCCGTACGGCCGTCTAGCGCTTGCAGGACCTCTCACGGCCAGCTCCCTTCCTATGGAATAGCCTGCCTATCCCCATCAGACCCTAGTCTTCAATCCTTTAAGAAGTACCTTAAAACCCATCTCTTTAGGAAAGCTTAAGGCCTCCCAGAGTAACCTCTACCTCACACACCTGTCTCTTGCTATCTCCTATAGGGCAGCACTTTACTCTCTCCTCCAGCTCTGCTTTACTCCCACCTTATTTGATTGATATTTCCTGTCCTAATGTGTTTTATACCCCACCTCCTATAGACTGTAAGCTTGTTTGAGCAGGGTCCTCTTCAACCTATTGTTCCAGTAAGTTTTCTTGTACTTGTCCTATTTAGAGTTCACCCCTCTCACAATATTGTAAAGCGCTATGGAATCTGTTGGCGCTATATAAATGGCAATAATATATATATATATATATATATATATATATATTATATAATATATACAGAAAAAATACCGGCACTCCTAGGCTTTCCAAATGAAGATTCTTTATTCCAGAGAATTAAATCGACGTTTCAGCTCCATTGCAGAGCTCTACAATGAAACATCGATTTAATTCTCTGGAATAAAGAATCTTCATTTGGAAAGCCTAGGAGTGCCGGTATTTTTTCTGTTTATATGTTCAAGCTACCAGAGCACCAGGTATTGAATGGATTGTTGGAGTGCAAGAGCTTTTTTTTACATTTACATATATATATATATATATATATATATTTAAATTTTTTTTTTTTTTAAATTATATATGTATATGTGTGTGTACACATATGTATATATAATTCTACATATGTATTTATGTAATATTTTTACATAATTAGGTCATTTTATTCATTACAATTTGCGGGACCTGCCTGACAACCCAGGGAATTTAATTTGCTAGCACTATATTTAACCCTATAACTTTCCAAGACACCATAAAACCTGTACATGGGGGTACTGTTTTACTCAAGAGACTTCGCTGAACAAATATTAGTGTTTCAAAACAGTAAAATGTATTACAACAATGATACTCAGTAAATGTGACATTTGTTTGCATTTTTCACACACAAGTGGCACTTACAGTGACGAGATAATTGTTGTGATATGTTTTACTGTTTTAAAAAACTAATAATTGTGTTCCGCGAAGTCTCCCGGGTAGAACATTAGCCATCATGTACAGGTTTTATGGTGTTTTAAAAAGTTACAAAGTCATATATAAGGCTTGTGTTTGTTTTTTTCACATTGTAATTCGCCAGATTGGTTACGTTGCCTTTGAGACCGGATGGTAGTGCAGGAATGAGAATTACCCCCATGATGGCATACCATTTGCAATAGTAGACAACCCAAGGTATTCCAAATGGGGTATGTCCAGTCTTTTTTACAAGCCACTTAGTCACAAACACTGGCCAAAATTGGCGTTCAAATTAGTTTTTTGCCTTTTTTACACACCGTGTTTGTGACCAAGTGGCTTCTAAAAAAGACTAGACATACCCCATTTGCAATACCTTGGGTTGTCTGCTATTGCAAATGGTATGCCATCATGGGAGTAATTCTCATTCCTGGGCTACCATACGGTCTCAAGGCAACGTAATGAATCTGGTGAATTTCAATGTGAAAAAACTGAAAAATGTAACATGCTATATTTGACCCTGCAGCTTCCCAAAACACCATAAAACCTGTACACAGGGGGTACGGTTTTACACGTGAGACATCGCTGAATACAAATTGGTATTTTATTGCGGTAAAAGCAAACAGTATTATGACATTCACAGTTAAAATGTCATGTAGAATGAAAAAAATATATATTTTCTTCGATTTTTTTTTTTTTTTTTTTAATATTTTATTTATATTGAATTGTTTCATAGCTAAATATTTGATAAATTAAATATTTCCCCTGAATAAAATGATATATAATAAGTGTGGGTGCACTTAATATGAAACTGGTGAATTACAGTTAAACAGACTTGGTCAAATTCCAGATTTTGTTTTTGTTTTGATCACAATCTTGTACATTTGCCCTAGTCCTTAAGGGGTTAAGCGTATTTTCTATTTAAAGGGACACTATAGTCACCTGAACAACTTTAGCTTAATGAAGCAGTTTTGGTGTATAGAACATGCCCCTGCAGCCTCACTGCTCAATCCTCTGCCATTTAGGAGTTAAATCCCTTTGTTTGTTAAGCCTAGTCACACCTCCCTGCATGTGACTTGCACAGCCTTCCATAAACACTTCCTGTAAAAAGAGCCCTATTTAGGCTTTTATTGCAAGTTCTGTTTAATTAAGATTTTCTTATCCCCTGCTATGTTAATAGCTTGCAAGAGCCTCCTGTATATGATTAAAGTTCAATTTAGAGATTGAGATACATTTATTTAAGGTAAATTACATCTGTTTGAAAGTGAAACCAGTTTATTTTTCATGCAGGCTCTGTCAATCATAGCCAGGGGAGGTGTGGCTAGGGTTGCATAAACAGAAACAAAATGATTTAACTCCTAAATGACAGTGAATTGAGCAGTGAAATTGCAGGGGAATGATCTATACACTAAAACTGCTTTATTTAGCTAAAGTAATTTAGGTGACTATAGTGTTCCTTTAACTCCAATGTTTACTGGTGGACACAAATATAAAAAAAAAAAACACACACACGCATTTTTACAAATTTAAATATTTTATACTCCTAACCAGGATAAGTATAAGTATTTTGTAAAGGAGACACATAATGTCTACGTTCATTTCTCAAAAAGTAAATATATAACGCTACAAAGTCCACCTGATGTAAGTATTAATGAATGTACCTACAAGAAATATGCTATGCTGATGCATGATTTATTTATTTTTTCCTTTTAACCCCTTTCATGCCCTAGAAATAGTACTGAGGTATATGATGGTATGGGGATTACAGGATATACTTGAAAACTATAGGGGTGTGTGTGTATATATGTGTATGTATGTGTATATGTATATATATATATATATATATATATATATATATATATATATATATATATATACACACACATCATGACAAATATATGCACACACACATGAAATGGGTCAAATGGTCCTTCTTGACTCCATAATGTTTGAATATTCTATTCTCGCCTCAGGACAGACAAACCAAGATGCATTTTTTTTTCTCAAAACTATCTTTGTCTTAGTACCTTTCTTCTCTAGCGTACTATGCCAGCCTAAGGCACACCTGTGCAATAATCATGCTGTCTAATGAGCATCTTTATATACCTGTCAGACCTTCCGGCATTCGCTAACCGTGGACTTCCGGGTTCTCGGAGCGCGGCCACTCCCCCTCCTATGACGCGGTCGTTCCCAGGATTCATAGAGAGACCGCGTCAACACCACAGTGCTGGATCAACTCGAAAGCTCCCGCGAACTTCAAACTGAATATTTACTACTTCTACTGTGTATCGGACCCGGACTGTTTAATCGTTTACCCTCCTTCTCCTCTCCTACGACCTCGGACTGTTTTTGGATATTCTCTTGCCTGCTGCAACCTCGATTCTCTGTGGAATCTCTATCACCAATTTGGATTATCGCTCCTTCATAAGTTAAGTAAACCAGATTGGCTCAAGCTTAATATATAACCATCCTAATTCTAAGTGGTTCGCTATCTGCTCCACCTAAACTCCTAACCTTGTTTTCAACACCTACTAATTAATCATCTGTCTCCTAATTTGGAACTTCTCGCTGGTTGTGTTAAATTTGCCTTATCTCAAAACAACTTCAACTCCGCTGCTGTTTATAACCTGCCAGGAATTAAAGAGACAGTTCAAATTGATTATCTTTTTTATTTAAAAGCAATAAACAATATCAAGTTCAGAAATCTGCAGTTGTTTCCATCTTGTCAACAATTGAGCATTACAGATTGATCCAGCCTAATTAATGGATACAGCAGATCTCACTTCTGAAATCACCAGATTAAACCAAAGAGTGGATACGCTTACTCAAGGCATGCAAGATCTACAGATCACCAATGAAAGAATCCTTACTTATGTAAGGGACTTGCAAACACATACTCCTCACACAGTTACACACTCGGCTAGTGACCCTGCTGTCTCCAACCCCGAAAAATTCTCTGGAGACAGATCCCAATACCGAGAGTTTATCAATTCTTGCAAGTTGTTGATTGCATTAAAACCCCGATCATATCCCACTGAAAGATCTAAAGTTTGTTCTGTTATTTCATTTTTGAGAGGTGAACCCATGGCCTGGGCTCATTCCTTTCTTGAGAATGATGATCCCATATTGGATTCTCTGGATGAATTCTTTGAAGCCATGTCTCTTCTTTACGAAGACCCAAACAAACAAGCGACTGCAGATTTAACCATTAGAACACTGCAGCAAAGAAACCGGCCTGTCGAAGATTACATTGCTGAATTCAAACGATGGGCACCAGAAACTCAGTGGAATGACATAACTCTACGTAACCAGTTCCGTATTGGGTTATCTGAAGCTGTCAAGGATGAGCTCTCCAGAACTGAACTACCTACTACACTAAATACACTTATCCAACTGTCAATCAGTATCGACAGAAGACTTAGGGAAAGAAAAGCTGAGAAATCACTCACTAGCTCTCTATGGAAAAAACCCTTCACCTCTTCAAAGGCACCGGAGAAACCTATAACTCCCGCTGAACCTATGGAAATAGGGGTTGTGAGAAGTCCTCTTACTCCAGAAGAGAGAACCAGAAGAAGACAAATGAACCTCTGCATGTACTGTGCTTCGCAAGAACATGTGGTCCCAGACTGTCCCCTATTGAAACGTCCAAGAGGCGGTAAGCATGGTTCTACCACGACTGTAATGAGTGTACTTCCTTCTAAACCAACCTCTCATTTCTCCTCTGTTTCTCTCATATTACAGTGGGACAAAGAAAGAATTACGACTAAGGCCATTATTGATTCCGGTGCTAATGGGGTGTTCCTGGACTCATCCTTTGTTACAAAAAATAAAATTCCTTGTGTTCAAAAACGTAATTCCGTCTCTGTCAGAGTTATTGATGGCTCCTTAATCTCCTCGGGGCCCATTCGCCTTGAAACTGTCCCTTTAAGGACTACTACTAATTATATCCATTCTGAATTTCTCGTTTTTGATGTCATAAATTCTCCTCTTTATCCAATAATATTAGGGATAGACTGGTTACGGACTCACAACCCACTTATTACATGGGCTCCTTTCTCTCTCACGTTTAACTCTGCATATTGCCAGGGAACATGTCTACAACACATCCCCATTTTGCATGTTACTGGGGAATCCACTATACCTTCCAGCTATTCAGAGTTCGCTGATGTGTTCAGTAAAAAGGAAGCAGAGACACTTCCTCCTCATCGACCCTATGATTGTCCGATTGACCTTGTTCCTGGTGCTCCTATCCCTTTTGGACATATTTATCCTCTCTCTGAATCAGAGTTAAAAACCCTCAAGGAATATCTGGATGAAAACCTCCGTAAGGGGTTCATTAGACCTTCCTGTTCACCAGCCGCTTCCAGCATGTTTTTTGTAAGAAACAAGGACCAGACTATACGGCCAATCATCGATTACAGGTCTTTAAATAAAATAACTATCAAGAATCGTTACCCTCTTCCCCTGATCAATGAGTTGATTGAAAGATTAAGAACAGCTACCATCTACACTAAACTTGACCTTCGTGGGGCATATAACCTTGTTAGAATCAAGGCCAATGATGAATGGAAAACGGCGTTCAGGACCCGATATGGTCTTTACGAATATCTTGTCATGCCCTTCGGGCTATGTAACGCCCCTGCAACCTTTCAGCATTTCATTAACGATATCTTCCGAGATCTCCTAGACGTTTGTGTCATCATTTACTTAGATGATATTCTCATCTACTCCAACAACCTTGAAGAACACAGAAAACACGTGAGATGGGTATTATCCAGATTAAGAACACACAAATTATACGCAAAACCAGAAAAATGTATATTTGAAGTCAATGAAATCACTTTTTTGGGATACGTTATCTCCCCTCATTCAATAAGTATGGATACCTCCAAAATAGATTGCATTGTCAATTGGTCTACTCCTACTAATACTAAGGACTTACAACGTTTTCTGGGATTTGCCAACTTCTATAGGAAGTTCATTAAAAAATTACTCCAAGGTTGCTCATCCCCTCAACCTGCTCAATAGCAGTAAACGGTCCTTTGCTTGGAACGATAAGGCTCAAGCAGCCTTTGATGAATTAAAACGGAGATTCACAAGTGCTCCCATTCTTCAACTACCTAATCCTGCTTTTCTCTACGTCATGGAAACGGATGCTTCTGACACAGCTATCGGGGCTGTCCTCTCTCAACACCAAACGCCTCAAGATCCTCTCCATCCAGTAGCTTTTTTTTCACGATCTTTGTCTCCTGCTGAACGAAATTATCCTGTAGGAGAAAAAGAATTATTAAGTATTAAAGCTGCATTCGAAAACTGGCGTCACATACTTGAAGACACACGCACTCCTGTAATTGTTTATACAGACCACAGGAACCTTTAATATCTTCATTCCAACAAAACACTCTCTGCCAGACAAGTACGCTGGAATCTTTTCTTTTCCCGTTTCAATTTTCAAATCATCTACAGACCTGGATCCAGAAACAAAAAGGCAGATGCCCTGTCCAGAATTCACCAAGATCTTCCTGTAAACGAAACTCAACCTCCTAAAATCATAGGTATTATTTCGTCATTAATTGATGATATTAAACATCTTAAAGAAGAAGATCTTGAACTTCCCAAACAAAGCAATCTATCAAAAAAGGACGGTATGTACTACTTCAAAGACAGGTTATACATTCCTCCCTTGCTTAGGAATAAAATACTCTCCTTGATTCATGATTCCCCTCTGGCTGGTCATCCTGGTACAAGGAAAACACTGGAGCTGTCTAAAAGATATTACTGGTGGCCTCGCCAGGACAGAACCATAGAATCTTATGTCAAAAACTGCCCAACCTGTCTGAGATCAAAATCTGACCATCACCCACCATTCGGTCAATTACTGAGCCTACCTGTTCCAGAAAGACCTTGGCAGTCCATCTCAATGGACTTCTTGGTAGAACTCCCTCCTTCGCAACATCATACCACCATTCTGGTAGTGGTAGACCGTTTCACCAAGATGTCCCATTTTATTCCTTTGAAGAAATTACCCTCTTCATCTGAACTTGCAAAAATATTCATCAACAACATCGTGAAACTCCATGGTCTTCCTGAAGAAATCATATCAGACAGAGGAACACAGTTCACCTCCAAATTCTGGAATGAGATGTGTTCCTCCCTCAACATTCAACGTAAATTATCTTCAGCCTATCATCCCCAAACCAACGGACAAACAGAGAGAGTTAATCAATGTGTTGAACAATACTTGCGGTGTTATTGCTCTCATTTACAAGATGATTGGATCACGTGGTTACCAATGGCAGAGTTCTCATACAACAACTCGGTACACGCTAGTAGCAAAATGACTCCATTCTTCTCAAATTTTGGATTCCATCCTTCTTCATTCCCTGATCAAGGACTTCCTTCTTCTAACCCATACGTCTCCAACCATAACTCGTTCATGTCTGCCCTCTTCCTCAGGTTACGTGATAACCTTAAAAATGCATCATCTGCTCAGAAAAAGTTTTTCGATACTGGTAGACGACCTTCCCCTACTTACAAGGTTGGTGATCTAGTATGGCTCTCTTCAAAAAACATTGTCACCAACCGTCCCTCAAAGAAACTGAGCTCACTCTTCCTTGGCCCTTTCCGTATATTGTCGCTTATCAACGAAAACGTGGTTAGATTGAAACTTCCACCTACCATGAAACTACATCCAGTCTTCCATGTGTCATTGCTTAAACCACACCACTCCGACCCTTTCATGAGGGAGGTTCTTACCACTCCTGATCCCATTCTGGTACAAGGTGAAGAGGAATACGAGGTCCAGAGGATTCTCGATTCACGAATCCATCGTGGTTCCTTACAATATCTTGTCCGGTGGAAGGGCTACGGAGTTGACGAAGATTCATGGGTGTCGTCCTCCGCGGTGCATGCTCGTCGACTTATCAATGCGTACCATGCTCGCTACCCATCCAGACCTCGTTGACAGCATCCGGTGGCTGCTTCTTATGAGGGGGGTTCTGTCAGACCTTCCGGCATTCGCTAACCGTGGACTTCCGGGTTCTCGGAGCGCGGCCACTCCCCCTCCTATGACGCGGTCGTTCCCAGGATTCATAGAGAGACCGCGTCAACACCACAGTGCTGGATCAACTCGAAAGCTCCCGCGAACTTCAAACTGAATATTTACTACTTCTACTGTGTATCGGACCCGGACTGTTTAATCGTTTACCCTCCTTCTCCTCTCCTACGACCTCGGACTGTTTTTGGATATTCTCTTGCCTGCTGCAACCTCGATTCTCTGTGGAATCTCTATCACCAATTTGGATTATCGCTCCTTCATAAGTTAAGTAAACCAGATTGGCTCAAGCTTAATATATAACCATCCTAATTCTAAGTGGTTCGCTATCTGCTCCACCTAAACTCCTAACCTTGTTTTCAACACCTACTAATTAATCATCTGTCTCCTAATTTGGAACTTCTCGCTGGTTGTGTTAAATTTGCCTTATCTCAAAACAACTTCAACTCCGCTGCTGTTTATAACCTGCCAGGAATTAAAGAGACAGTTCAAATTGATTATCTTTTTTATTTAAAAGCAATAAACAATATCAAGTTCAGAAATCTGCAGTTGTTTCCATCTTGTCAACAATTGAGCATTACAATACCACACTTGTGAGGTGGATGGATTATCTCGGCAGACGTGCTCACTAACACAGATTTAGACAGATTTGTGAACAATATTTGAGAGAAATAAGCCTTTTGTGTTCAGCTCATGAAAAATGGGGGCAAAAATAAGTGTCGCGTTTATAATTTTGTTCAGTGTATATTTAAATGAATATACATTTAGAATGACGT
The DNA here is from genome assembly GCF_036172605.1 of Pelobates fuscus. Lineage (NCBI taxonomy): Eukaryota > Metazoa > Chordata > Amphibia > Anura > Pelobatidae > Pelobates > Pelobates fuscus. The sequence continues at coordinate 195,259,462 of NC_086317.1, forward strand.
TATCAATAAATGTCTCTATAATCTGTAAAATATATATATACACACACATATATATATATATATATATATATATATATATATATATATATATATATACACACACACACAAATATATTTAAATTCTGATTATATATTTGTATAATATTTTTACATCGTCATTTTATTAAGTACCATTTGAGGGACCTGTCTGACAACCCAGGCAGAAAGTCCAGAGAATTTGTGATACTTTTTACTGTTTTGAAACACTAATATTTGTGTTCAGTGAAGTCTCCCAAGTTATAACCGAACCCCTCATGTACAGGTTTTATGGTGTTTTCTAAAGTTACAAAGTCAAATACAAGGCTTGCATTTCAGTTTTTTCACATTGAAATTTGCCAGATTGGTTATCTTGCCTTTGAGACCGTATGGTAGCCCAGGAATGAGAATTACCCACATGATGGCATACCATTTGTAAAAGTAGACAACCCAAGGCATTGCAAACGGGGTATGTCCAGTCTTTTTTGGCCACTTAGTCACAAACACTGGCTAAAATTAGCGTTCAAATTAGTTTTTTTGCATTTTTCACACAAACAAATATGAATGCTAACTTTGGCCAGTGTTTGTAACGAAGTGGCTACTAAAAAAGACTGGACAAGCCCTATTTGTAATACCTTGGTTTGTCTACTTTTGCAAAAGGTATGCTATTATGGGGGCAATGTTCATTCCTGGGTTACAATACGGTCTCAAAGGCAACATAACCAGTCTGGCAAATTTCAATGTGTATAAACTGCAAAATGTAACATGTTATATTTGACCTTGTATCTTTCCAAAACATCATAAACACTGTATATGTACTGTACTGTCTTACTCGTGAGACATCGCTGAATACAAATGTGTACTTGAATGCAGTAACAGCTAACCGTAATATCACATTCACAGTTAAAATGCCATGCAGAACTAAAACAATTTTTTTTTATTTCTCAATTTGTTTTATATTTTATTCATATTAAATTGTGTTTAATATATAAATATTTGATGTGACATGAAAGCCCCTTTTCTCCTGAACAAAATGATATATAAGTGTGGGTGCATTTAATATGAAAGGTGAATTACAGTTGAACAGATATATAGCACAAATTCAAGGTTTTGCTTAAGTTTTGTTTTGATCTGAACTTGTGAAATATTAAGAGTATCCTTAACCCCTTAGGACTGATGCAGTTGTACAAGTTTTAAGGGATCTTTTTTGGTATGATGACTTTTATTTAGTGAACCCTGACATCAATTCCCTTTATAATATAATTGCACATGATAAAGGATGTCAAGCAATTAAGCACTTTCTTGAAATTTCAGAGAAATTCCCACAAATCCAAATTAAATGTATCCAGGAAGGAATTAACTGGATGTTACATAGTAATAATTTTTGGTTTGGGGAAAATTTTAATCTGCAAATCTGTTGAAAGTCAATGGGAGGATAACAAGATAAAAACGAGTATATTTTATAGTTGATGTTAATAGCTACATTGAAGAAATTGGGTACTTTTATTCCCCGTGGCTGTTAAATGTCCCTATAGCTTAACTGCTGTAAATTAAGCGTAACTATGTAGATATCATATCAGGAACAAGCAAACATATATATATATATTTTTTTTTTTACAAGATTTTCGAGAGAAAGGTTATAGTGAAGAATTATCAAGTAAGGCATATCGTGCAGTAGAATTGGAAGAGAATAATATATTAATAAGGTAAAGGATACAAATATTTTAGAAAGTAATAAAGTAAGTTTTATCTGTGATTTTAATTGTCAGTCATCTCCTGAAGAAAACTGTTTGTTAGGATTGATACATTTTAAAGAATGACAACATGAAATGATCCCAGATAAACCCAAAATTGAGGGGAGTCCCTAATTTTTAATGTTTAGTGCAAAATTACACTAAATTTAAATAATCTACATTACACTTTTTGAATGAATCAAATGACTTCTATGGTTGTGGAATCTGTAAGGCTTGCAAAAATATGCATAGTAAGAAAAAAAATCTAAAGAGTTTCATCCATCTTCAAAATAAAAAAAGTAATTTATTTATGTGTCCATGTGGACTCTTTTATGTTGGTCGCACTCCAGGTGTGCATAGAAGAACATATTAGGAATGTGATAAAATGGTTTTATGAAAAAAGTTACATAGCTAAAAAGACTTGTGTCTATCAAGATCAGCCTTCCTCACATTTGTTTTTTGCTGTTGATCCAGTTTGAAGCACAATTTTGCAACAAGCTAGGAAAAAAATTCCTTCTTGACTCCAGAATGGCAGTCAGATTTATCCTTGAATCAAGCAGTTATTACCCTACATTGAAAGATTATATCCTTGAATATTCTGTTTTTGCAAGTATGCATCTAGTAGCTGTTTGAACATCTGTATGGACTCTGATAAAACCACTTATTCAGGCAGAGAATTCCACATCCTTATTGTTCTTACAGTAAAAAAACAAACCTTTCCTTTGCCTTAGATGAAATCTTCTTTCTTCTAGTCTAAACGCATGACCTCGCGTCCTATGTGAAGTCCGGTTTGTGAATAGATTTTCACACAATGGTTTGTATTGGCCCCAAATATATTTGTATATATCTCATTTTAAAAAAAACACATAATGGCGATCCCAGCAAGCTTTGACTTTATAGGAATATGAGAAGTTCACATTAATTCGAGGGTTGAAGAAATCATTAAAAACCTGGAACGAACTGAAATTACGGGATTTGAATACTTTACAGACATTTGGGCTTAACAGTGCCTTTTTTATCATATATTTAGGGCTATATTTTTCCGTATTTATTACTATATTAGTGTTAACTTTTTATATTATGAAATATACCATATTATAGTATGTCTTAAAATGTGAAATGGTGTGAAGTAGCTATTTTAATATGATCTTATAGAGTTTAAAAATAATTTATGACTGGTTATTTATCAGGTGTATATATATATATATATATATATATATATATATTTTATTATTATTTAGAATCATGTAGCTGTTGTATGTGCAAGCCCCACACACTGCTTATTATTTTAATTTGTCATTAATATTTTTATATTTCTAAGATTTTTTTTTATGTCTCTCTATACCTCTTACTGTTGGATATTATCTTTGTGATATATACCCCACATGTAAGTATACACTGCCCTTTTCGTTAATGGTTGCAAGTACTATTGAACGAGACAGGACAACATTTCTGCCGCAAACTTGGGGATAGAGAAGATTCGGAAGTGACGAGGTGGAGATCGCGTAACTTCCATTATAAACCAAATTGGAACAGCTGAAGCATACAATCCCCGGATGGATTGCGATTGGCCGAATCACACATCACCCAATCACCATAGATGGCTGGATATTTAACTGTGATGAACTTGATGGAAGCAGCTCATCAATTGAAAAAGCTGTGGAAATCGGTGAAATGTGTCTTGAGCATTAGGAGGACCTGTTGCCAGTTTTCTGTTTTGTCAGTATTTGGCTTGTTTTTAATAGTTTTTATTTGCTTTGATTTTAATTCAATAAAAGTAATAGCCTTACTCTTTAGTCCTGTGGACTCCTACTACCTGCTTCCATCTAAAGAAGGGCTATGTACCCTTTACTGACACACATGCTATTATACTGAGAGCCTAATATATATGGCTCTCTTCCAGGTGAGTAGTTAATTACACTTTATATTTATTATACACTGGTTATAAGATTTTACACTAGAACTTGCTCTTTTTGCTTTATCCCCTCTCTCAACTATTCTGTGTTGGTGACAGAAGAGGCCCTGGTATCACCTTAGTATGCTTTCTCTGTTGTGAGCTAAGCCTGTCTTTGTGAGACTCTGTTCCATTTGAGTGCACCCACTACCCACATTATATATCTTCCTGTTCTGAGTGTATTACACAATTTTTATTCCTAGTATACTCCCTTCTGAATATATATAACCCTTTTACCATTACGGTAAGTGTGTACCTATTCAGCTCTCCACTGGGTTGACGTGAGTGGATTTTTACAACTCAGTTGTAATTTTGTGTTTAATGCACATGAATAGAACATTTGGAAGTCACATATTCTTAAGTTTTTTATGGGCACTTTATAATTACACCAATTAACTTTTTTTTTAATTGCGGTTTCCACCTATTCATTTGCAATTTGCACACAATTTGTTTGCAATTGAAAGTCCGCACTTTCCAAGATAAGCATTAATTTAACATTATTCTAGTTATATTGTTACTTTGTTTATGAGCACTATGGTAATGGGTTGTCTCACTTCACATTTACGCTAGGGGGCATGATTGATCGCACACCAGGTGGTAAGTTTTAATCTTTGTTTCTATAATTACTACAATTAATGTGTCTTATGTTTTTATTGTACAGAAGAACAGAACTGAAATGTTGACATAATTTGTTTGCGTAATGGAAAAAAAAGTTTAGTATTGAAGAGACACTAGAGTCACCCAGACCTTTTCAGTTCAATACAGTATCACTGTGCTACTTCTGCACTGTAAGTCACTGCAGTTTTAGATAAACTGCATTAATTACCTTGCAGCACTAAATCTGCCTCTAGTGGCTGTCAATCAATTTAGTCAACAGACATGAGCACACAGCTATCCATGGTGATGATTCAAGAATTTGCCTCCTACACTGATCTACATTACCTACAGAACATGGCCACTTCTGATGAACTTTCCTTGTGGAAATCAAAGGGTTTGACGAAGGATCCTTTTGGGCCTTTGGTCAAGCAGTTGCACCAATTTGGTTTTTCTTTCCTTCCAATTTGATAAGTTTTTGGGTACAGAAATTAAGAAAGGGGAGGGGGAAGTAGCATCAGTGTACAGAAACAGTGTATCACCATAGACTGATAATGACATAAAAGTTGTACAGCATAGTTTGTCATCGTCCTGTCCAAGGAAACACGACACATGTTTGCGGTCGTACATTACGGTCCAACGTATATTAGAATATAATGGCTACAAGAATAAGAAGGTGATAACAGAATGTATAAATCTAGAGCTATTGCAATATGGTATGACATGGACCTGAGGGGTGGGCCTTGTGGTAATGTATATAATCGCTGTGGTTGAGTCTGACCGATGCGGAAGGTAGTAACGGTCCGTACTTGGGGTGTGGGCTGTGCGGCAACGGGCCATTGGGGGTGGAGGTTTAGGGGGATATAAATTTTGATTCTTATGAAGTGTAGGTGATGCAGGATCCCCTGCTGAATCATATTCCTTCATGGTGGAGAGGAAGACTAACAGTGCATAGGGGGATGCATTACAATGTCTTGAGTACTCTCCGTGAGTTGTTGAGTGGTTAGTAGAGCAGCTTGTGCAGTATCTTGTGGAATATATATATTTTTTTTCTTCATGAGTTGCACCACTTTTTATTAGTCATTTACATGGTTTTGGACATACAAGCACACGGCAGGTGCAAGAGGATATGTCAACGGTTTGAAGAAGTGGATGTTGCTAGAATGGAGGAAGTGTGTTGCCAACTTTGTGAACAAATTGAAATTGGGGAGATGATCAGAAAACTGGCATGTTCCTCACATGTGCCATGAACAACCAAGGAAGCACCAACAATGGTAAGCATGATAATTAACCTCCACCAGAAGGGCCCATACAACATCTTCAGATTGATTTTACACATGGCTAAAGGTGGGTATCCGTTGTACATTATTGACCAATTTAGTCAATGGCCTCAAGCTTTCCCCCAAAAAAGGGAAATGGCAAAAACAGTGGTGATGGGCGCTGTGTACTATCCCTATTGGTCTGGCGAGTGCACCTCCTACCACTCACTCTTTGAGACATCACCCTTAAAGGTGGGCTCTCTTAATTACAGGCCTACTGCATTGTCAGTTCCGGCACATCACAACTGACTGGTGTTATTAACTATGGTATTCACTGCAATTTATGTTTTATCTAATTCTTACATCAATTTTGCCCCTAACGCGTGCGTGTGTGTGTGTAACCAGGGGGCTGCACTCACCTGAACATGCATAAATGGGGCCAATATATACAATACACAAGATCCAGCACACTCACTTTTCCAGTAAATAGCAACTTTAATGTTGACAGATTTGTATTCAGTTTTTTTTTAGTTTTGTTTTTTTAAACGCCTAATCTAGGCAAAAATAACGGGGGTTTAGTTACATTATATGATCATATATTGCATAAGCCAGCCACAACGTCAATGTACCCCATCTTTGGCAGGTCCTACTCTAACAGCCAAATGCATGCTCTTATGAGATTAACCCACTCCTTTGGTCCTGCCAAAGATGGGGTACATTGACGTTGTGATAGGCTTATGCAATGTATGAACTTGCTGTTTAGTGGATAAGTGAGTGTGCTGGATCTTGTGTATTGTGTGTGTAACGGATCACCTGGCACCCCGACTGAGTACCTCCGTTAATGGATGCTCCTAGTGCTTCCTGAGGACTCCAAGCACTCTGGCAGACACCACAATCACCGAATCCGAGAAACCTTTAAATTCTCCCAAGCATATGAATGCTGTAGACCATTGAATAGGAACCATACGAATAGGCTTGTACTCCTAGCAGTCAACTGGAACAGCATGCAATAAATCCTTCCCCCAATAATGAGACGACACATCACTTTGAGGGTAAAACAGGAACTCTGGACTGGCTCATCCAGCCTGGCTTTTATTACAATGATACACATACAGGCCACACCCAGGGGGAGGCATAAAATAACCAATCATATACATGGTTCAGCCCACACATCCCCTCCCCTCAGATAACATTAAACCCAATTATCTGGTACACATTTTCAGCCCAGTTCTGGATGTACCCCCAAAACAGGGGGTACACCTTTAAATCCAGCATCGCTGGATAGCCCTTATTCAGGGAGACAACATACTCACAATTCTAGTCATTCGGATGAATGGTTCGGCAGATATGGGTTTCCAAAGATTTGACCGACCGCATGGGTAAAGTATCCGAAAACAGTTCCATGCATTTTGGCCCTGCGGTCGGTCACAGAAAAGGGAATAGAAACAGGCGAATTACTTGGATTATAGAGACTAAGGGGAATTCGTATGAATCCCCTAGTTCGTGCATTTCTTTCTACCGAACTGCGGGCCGTTAGGTAGTTTCCCCACGAAATCCTGGAAGTCTGGAGGTCTCAGCGGTGCTTGCCTAGTCGAGTGTCCGTTTTCAGTTCCAGACACTCGACGCTGTTCGGTAGTTCGGTAGTTCCGCTGTTCGGTAGTTTAAGATGGCCGCCGCCACGTGTTCGGCTCCCGAATGGCGGCCACCCAGAGGACACAGATCACACTGCACTGATTGCCAATTACCCGTTTGCAACATTGTTGCAAACGGTAATTGGAGGCACACTCGTTCCTGGGTGGTCTGGTTGTTCGGTAGTTTCACTCAATATACTGAATGGAGTGATTGTACCGAACAATCAGTGAATGCTGCATACAAATCACCCAGGTTAAACTTAACACATATATAAATACATATATAATACTACAGGCAGCACACTAGAACATGCTTCACAGTCTTAAAGGGACAGTAGTCCCAAAAGTCCCAATGTGTCCATAGATGCTGTTAAAAGGGCCAGTAGCAGCAATATACAGTACAATATGCCCAAATATAAATCTTTAAATGTACCAGTTTTCCAGGGGCCATAGTCAGCGGGTAAGAGGCAGGCAGCCAGGCCCCTCCAATGCCCAGTGGCGGGGTGGGTTCCGCCACAGTGTGTGTATATATACATTTATAAGGCTATGTTAACCCTTTGCTTACCACAGTGTTTAAGACTAGTCCACACTATATGTGTTGTTACCCTAATTTGATCATTAAAAGATATTTATACAATATATATTTTCATTGCAGCTGGTAGTTATGTCTAAGAATATTTACAAGATTAATTATAAGTTATTGTTGGTAAACCCCTGAACCAAGTTGCCCAAAATATAATGTATAAGATAACTAAACTGTACTACTACGAACATGTAATTGAGTGTTTCTGACTATATATGTTCTTTTACATTGTAAACTGGGTGAAATTAGTTGTATGGGATGCTGAGATTTTTATTCCTTGTGACCACAACTGTAGACTCAATGTGTGTTGGGTTTAAAGTTTTGGTCTCAGGGGCTCGATCATAAAATCAGACAGCAGTCAAATCTGCATTTGTATGGCCCTTGCACATTCAACCTGATCAGTCACCTCAAACTGTCACCATACTTTATGAAATTACACTAATGTGTAATTAAAAAAAAAAGGGGGTTGAATGTCCAGAAGAACGCAGTTGAAATCAGTTCTGTGTCATCTGGTCCAACTATTTATTTAATGAATGTTGTTAGAATTGGCTAACATCATTGGAACAATCTCAATTTATGGCCAAGAATACGGCTCCTTCTAACATCTCAAGCTTGACTAGTGCAAGAGAAAAAAAACAATTATTATTGTTGACAGATTTTGCGTGGCCAGAGTGGCCTGCATATATATAAAAATAAAAAATAAAGCGATATCACATGAACTAGTACACCTTACATATCATTACCCATGTTTTCTGTATGTAACACTGACTGTGCTAATGTGTGTGTTTTGGATATCCATTATGAAGTTTGCAGCTTAACTAGCAAATATAATATTTTATATAGAATATACCTGTTACTGTGTTAATTCAAACATATTTGAATTACATCTTCCCAAATCTATAGATAGAAATCCCAACCTAATTACCAATTAAAAAACTGTTGGTCAGAGCAATGGGAGTTGAAGTCATTCTTACAGCTCTCTGGTCTATTCTACAGAATGCAGCGGATATTGTGGTTGCAATATCAGATTTCCTACTTTTTTAGTTTCTTGTTCATTATTATTATTTATAAAGCGCCAACAAATTCCATAGAGCTGTACAATGGGTGGACTAACAGGCACATAATTAGACAAGTTGGAGGGGTTAAGGTCCCTGCTCAATTAGCTGACATGCTATAAGGAGTGGTGTATACTGACACAAAGGGTAAAACATTAACCCCTTCCCTGCCAATTGATCACTGACTACAGTGATCAATTGACAGGGATTGCATTTTACTATAATCTGATTTTTTTATTTTATTTTTTAACCCCTGAGGGCTAATTTTTTATTTATTTTTATTTTTTTAACCCTCAGGGGTTAAATGTATTTTATTAATTTAAGTATTTTAAAATTATATATTTAGTTAGCTGGGGAGGGTGGAAGCGGGGAATTGGGGGATTTAGTGTTAGGCTAACTAGGGGGTTAACGTTAAAAAAAGTTTTAAAATAAGCTTTAAAATGTTAAAAATTAAGTTAAAAAGTTTTAATATTGTTTAAGTTGAAAAAAAAAAACCTTTACCCAGTCCAAATAAAAATTAACCCCTTCCCTGCTAGTCAATCACTGCCTACAGTGATCAAAATACAGATCACAGTATTTTTTGTAAATTTTTATTTTTGACGTGCAAGTAAATACGGTGAAGTCTATATTGCCAACACAGCTTGAACAGACACGTTCAAGTACAGCAGATTAAAACAGCAGTGTAGCATGAATAAGAATGGCACATTTTGTTATACGATGGTTCAAATTACAGCATAACATTTGATTCAACTCTAAGCCTGGTACTTTTCCATGTAGTGTATCGGGAGCCTATGTGTGTTTACACGGGAGGCCGCGTCATAGTGAGTTAGTCTAGTGCTGTTGGTTTCACAGCGGATTAGGGTGAGTATGTGTGCTGCTGGGAGGCAAGGCTAGTTAGGGTAAGAGAACTTCTCCATTTGTGTAACATGTCATGGAACCAAAAGATATATCATAACAGAGAACATAGCATTACATTCTGGGATGTCATAACGAGTGGTGGCCTTGAGGGCGATACGCACCCTCATGATATATTGTGGTCAAGTGTTAGTGCTATTTTTCGCCATTAAACAGGCACAACTATGTCAATCCTATTTTGTAGTGTAGAGCCTAGGTTGGTGTGTGTTACTGTATAGCGTCGTGGCGCTAGTTGCAGTCTGGTGTGAATTTAAGGTTGGCGGCTCTCTGTGTACATGTCCCCATATCCTAGGGGTGAGGGGGGGGGGTCGTTACCGGAGCAGCTAAGAGCATCCCCGTGAGGGTCCCATCTTCGCCCCCGGAGATCAGTGTGTTTGCATTTTCTAACTCATAACCAAACTTAATATAAACTGATAATAAGCGTATTAAACATAATAAACATAATCGAGAGGTAAGACAGGTCCGTACGGTTGGTACCGGACCACCGGATCAAGTACAGGGAGCCGATGAAGGGTCTCAGTTCATGTCTTAGGAGTTTTCGCCTCTCTGGGCCGGAAGATTGGAGCTTTGTCAGCTATTGCCGTTTGAGGGTGAGGTTGTGTAGCCGTCGGGCGGCTCTGGCGTGAGAGTCCTAAGAAGTCCAGTATACTTTGGCCCTCCTGGGGGTTCGTGGCTTTGTGTTGTTCTCCATTTGCAGTCACCCACAAAGTTCTGGGGGTTGCCCATTTGTAGGTAATTCCAGCTGTATGTAGCGGTTTAGTGACCGTTTGCATGTCCCTGCGCCAGAGGAGCGTGGCTCTGCTTAGGTCTTGGAAGAATGAAAGACGACATGATTCAAACTCCAGTGGGGTCTTGCCCCGAAGTGCAGCCAATAGCCCTAGTTTATCTGACATTGTTTGACATCTGAGTATAATGTCTCGTGGTGCTGTGTTGGGTGCCTGCGGTGACTTGGAGATTCTGTACACCCCATCAAATTGAAAAGATTTGGCCTGTTTTGTCGGCATTATCTCTGTCACTAGGCGTCTAACATAATGGGGCAGTTCCTCCAGTGGCACAGATTCTAGTACCCCTCTGATCTTTATATTTTTCCGCCGGCTCCTGTCGTCCAGAAGGTGGACGTGGTTAGAAAGATTTTCCTGGGCAGTTTGTATTTGCTGGATCTTGTCGCCCATTGTGTGGATGCTGTGTGTCAAGTCTGTTATGGCCCCTTCCGTGGCCTGAGTGCGTGCGGTCACTGCTTGGACTTTTGTATTGAGTGCTGCCAGATCCGCTTCCCACATTAGTTTGAGGTTGTGTTGGAGGCCTGCCAGCATGCTTTGAATATCCCCTTTCGTGGCAGGGGTACAGTCCTTTGGTGCCAGTGAAGGTTCTGGACCACGGGGGTCAGGTGAGGGGCTGTTATATGTGGGTTCTTCGTCCGAGGGCACTGGTGAGGCCCCACAGGGGGTAGGTGCTTGCGATACCCTGGGTGTTTGCAGCATTTGGCTGATGTCCAGCCGCGGTTTCATGGCGGTTTTGGGGTTTTCCGTCCCATCTCACCTGTTCTAAGCTGGTGTGACTGCAGGTCCCCAAAGGCAGAGATTTGCCACGGCCAGTCCCTCTCCTCACGCTCTCCGTATCGTCCGCCCGCGCGGTAGGCCTTACCGCCTCGTTTACGAGTTTTCGTGCCGGGTGTTGAAAAGAACGGCATCAGCCTTACTGGAGGGGTGGTCTGAGTGCTGCGTCGCTGTTTGAGATCACCGGGTTCGTTGTGTGGCCCCGATGTCAGCGGATTTTAGATAATTTTTCTCGGAGCTCCGAGTAATGGCGACTGCTCCGGTACGGTGTTAGGCTCCGCCCCTTCCAGATCACAGTATTATACTGTGACCTAATTTTTTTTTAACCCCTGACGATTAACTTTTATTTATTTTTTAACCCTTAGGGGTTCAATTTATTTAATTAATTTAAATATTGTATAATTAAATATTTTGCTAGCTGGGGTGGTGGGAGTTATGGGAAAATGGGGAATTTACTGTTAGTGCTGCTTACTGCTAGTTAGGGGTTAACGGTAATAAAAAAAAGCTTAGAAAAATGTTAAATCTGTAAAAAAAAAAAAAAGTTAAGAAAGTTTAAAAAAATTAATAAGCAAAACAAAAGTTTAAAAAATAGTTTTAAAACGTAAAAAAAGTTTTAAAAAGTAAAAAAAAAATACATTTAAAAACGCTCATTACCACTACACCTGGAACAAACTAGAGAAAAAATGATCCCACGCTAAGGTTCAAAATATGCCTTTTGAATTACCCCAGGGTGTATTCTTTAATAAATAGTATGTGTTTGTGGGGAAGTTTCAATAACCAACCATCTAAACTACTCCAAATTGGAACATGGACACAGCGTAAAACTTCAAAGTTAGAAAAAAACTGAATGGCTGCGTCTCAAATGTGCCCCTTCAACATCCACATATACCTGGCAAAGGTACATACGGGAGTATTTCTGTACTCAGACCACATAGCTGAGCAACATATGAAGTATTATACAGTGGTAGCACACATAAGGTTTGCAAAATATACTGTGCAAACTCACTTTGTGTGTCAAAAAGGCAGAAAAAACGCTAATTGCCACTACACTTGGTACAAGCTAGCGGAAAAATGATCCCACGCTAAGGTTCAAAATATGCCTTTTGAAATACCCTGGGGTGTCTACTTTAAGAAATGGTAGGCCTTTGTGGGGTAGTTTGAATTTAAAACCTGCGAAGATGCTTGGAAATTGCACATAGGCCCAACGTCAAAGTTCAGTAAAAACTGATATGGCTTGGTCTCCTATATGGCACTGTAGCTTCACGAAATAGTGCCAAAGACATTAGTGGCACAAATGAAATATAGAAAATGCTATCCGTATCTACAAAATGCACAAAATTATTTTTTTCCACATACTTTGGCATATATTGTTGAAAAAAATGGGGGCATGTTAAGGCACAATATGCACCTTATGAGATACCCTGGAATGTCTACTTTTACAAATGGTAGGCCTTTGTGGGTTTTTTTTTTTGAACAGTCAAACTACTATAAAACCCCAAATGAAAGCATAGGCTCATTAAATCCGTCTTTCAAAATGCGACTGTGAATACTGAAAAGGACTCCTATATGGCACTGTAGCTTCACAAAAAAGTGCCAAAGACATACAATGGGGGTGTCATTTTACTCAGCAGATGTAACTGAACACAAAATAAAACTTTGTACAGGAATAGCACACACGAACTTTACAAAATACACATGAGAAGTTTATGAAGGAATGAAATAGATTACTGGTATCTGAAAACGATAGGAGGATGTCCCAATAGAAGTAGGTGAAACCTCGTAATGCTCCAAAATTGTCTGACCTGTTTCGTCCTCAGGACTCTCAAGGAAGAGCTTGTCAGGATCGGGACAGGGATCCAACACGCAGAGTACAAACAGTAGCCAGATACGTATACCGGACCTTAGAATGGCCGGACTAACGTAAATAGTACAGTATAGAATGGTCAAAGACAAGCCGAGGTCGAGGGTAACAGAAGACAGGTAAGCGAGAGACAAGCCAAATCAAGGGTAACAGAGATAAGCAGAGTAAGGTAAACAAGCCGGGTCAAAACCAAAAGGGATAATAGAATACACAAGCACTGAGTGACTAGAACAAGCTAGAACCACGACAGGGCAATGAGCTAATGAAAGAAGCTCTGTTAAATACCCTGTTCAGAGCAGTAACCACGCCTCCGAGGCGTCCTGATTGGTCCTGCAGCAATTGACTGACAGGTCGTTCCGGAGGAGTGTCCTGATGACTACTTCCTGCCTAGATGCTGTAAAAGGCAGTCACTCCCTCGCGGCCGGCCTAGCATGACCGGATAGACCGCGGGGAAGGGAGCCATCAGACCGTCTGGATGGAGGAACAGCTAAGTCTCTACCTCTTTCGGAGGTAGAGACCACAGGTACCCTGACAGTACCCCCCCTCTCAGATACGCCCACCGGGCGGAATGAACCGGGACGAGATGGGAAGCGAGAGTGATACGCCCTGCGGAGACAGGGAGCATGAACATCCTCCTGAGGTACCCAACTCCTCTCCTCAGGACCATATCCCTTCCAATCAACCAGATATTGTACTCTCCCCCGGGAGATTCGAGAATCAATAATAGAGTTAACCTCATACTCCTCCTGACCCTCCACCTGAACGGAGCGAGGAGGGGCTATTGTGGAGGAAAATCTGTTACATATGAGTGGTTTCAGCAATGAAACGTGAAACGAGTTCGGGATGCGTAAGGTATTAGGAAGAGCTAAACGATACGCAACTGGATTGATACGGGTCAGCACCCTGTAGGGTCCAATATAACGAGGAGCGAACTTCATGGAGGGCACTTTTAAACGGATGTTCCTCGTGCTCAGCCATACCCTATCACCTGGAACAAAGACTGGAGCCGCCCTTCTACGTTTATCAGCGTGTTTCTTGACCAACATAGAGTTGTGCACAAGGATTTGTCGAGTTTGATCCCACAACTTCCTCAAATTGGCAACATGAACATCAACCGACGGCAACCCCTGGGAAGGAGAATCCGAAGGAAGAATAGACGGATGAAAACCATAATTCATGAAGAAGGGGCTTGAATGAGTAGAATCGCAAACGAGATTGTTGTGTGCAAACTCCGCCCAAGGAATCAAACCGACCCAATCATCCTGGTGTTCAGAAACAAAGCATCGTAAATATTGTTCAATTTTCTGGTTGGTACGTTCAGCAGCTCCGTTAGACTGAGGATGATAGGCAGAAGAAAAGTTTAATTTAATACCAAGTTGAGAGCAGAAGGACCTCCAAAAGCGGGAAACAAATTGGGAGCCTCTGTCCGATACAATTTGAGAGGGTATCCCATGTAGGCGAAAAATCTCCTTAGCGAATATCTCTGCCAATTCGGGAGAAGACGGGAGTTTAGGCAGGGGAATGAAGTGTGCCATCTTAGTAAATCTGTCAACCACGGTGAGGATAACAGTCTTTCCTTTAGAGATAGGTAGATCGACAATAAAGTCCATGGCCAAACAGGACCATGGTTTTTCTGGAACCTCCAAGGGTTGCAGGAATCCACATGGAAGCGTATGGGGTTGTTTGGTTTTAGTACAAACTTCACATGCAGCGATGAACTCCTCAATATCCCTCCGTAATGCAGGCCACCAGAAGTCCTTAGAGATCAACGCGTAAGTTTTGCGAATACCAGGATGTCCCGCCATCTTGCTATTATGTAAACACTGTAAAAGTTCCAGTTGAAGAGCAGGAGGAACGAAATGACGGCCCGCAGGAGTCTGTTTAGGTGCTAGATGTTGCAACTTAATGATCTCGGCCAGTAATGGAGAATGAATCCTGAGATTCGTATTAGCAATGATATTGCATTTCGGAACTATAGAAGAAAGAACTGGTTCAGGTACAGTAGAAGGTTCATATTGGCGAGATAATGCATCGGCTTTAGGGTTTTTAGAACCAGGTCTGTAAGTCAGTACATAATTGAAGTGAGTCAGGAATAAGGACCAACGAGCTTGTCTAGAGGATAAGCGCTTAGCCTCCCCAATATAGGACAAGTTTTTGTGGTCCGTCAAAATCGTAATAGGGTGTAGGGTCCCCTCCAACAAATGTCTCCACTCCTTTAAGGCTTTAATGACTGCTAACAGTTCCCTTTCCCCGATGTCATATCTGCTCTCAGGCCCAGAAAATTTCTTAGAGAAGAAACCACAAGGGTGTAACTGTTTATCCACCCCTAACCTTTGAGACAGAACAGCCCCAACTGCTGTCTCAGAGGCATCGACCTCGAGCAAGAAAGGCAGAGTCGTATCAGGATGGACTAGAATGGGAGCCGAGGCAAAAAGTTCCTTGAGAGTCTTGAAAGCACCCAGAGCTTCCTTAGACCAGAACTTAGTATCAGCCCCTTGTTTGGTCATATTGGTAATAGGCGCAATGATAGAGGAGTATCCTTTAATGAACGCCTATAGTAGTTGGAAAAAACAATAAACCTTTGGATAGCCTTGAGTCCTTTGGGCAAGGGCCAGTCTAAAATAGATGGAAGTTTTACAGGATCCATTTTAAAACCTTCCCCAGAAATCACGTATCCAAGAAAGTCTACCTGAGACTGATCAAAACTGCACTTCTCCAATTTGCAATATAGACCATGTTGCAGCAGCTTGTGTAATACCTTTCTGACCTGTCTATGGTGAGTCTCAATCTCCTTAGAGTGTATTAGTATGTCGTCCAGGTAAACAATAACACAATCGTGCTGAAACTCCCTAAGTACCTCATTAATCAAATCTTGAAATACTGCAGGAGCATTGCATAGTCCAAATGGCATAAGTGTATTCGTAATGGCCATACCGGGTATTGAATGCCGTCATCCACTCGTGACCTTGCTGGATTCTCACCAAATTGTAAGCCCCTCTGAGATCTAACTTGGTGAAGATTTTGGAGCCCTTAAGACGATCAAATAACTCGGTAATCAGTGGGATAGGATAGGCATTTCTGACAGTTATTTTATTCAAGCCTCGGTAATCGATACAAGGTCTCAACGTGCCATCCTTCTTCTTAATGAAAAAGAACCCAGCCCCGGCCGGAGAAGAAGACCTCCTGATGAATCCCTTTTCTAAATTCTCCCGAATATACTCCTCTAGAACCGAGTTTTCCTGAACAGACAAAGGATATACATGGCCCCTCGGAGGCATAGTGCCGGGTAGAAGCTTAATCTTACAGTCAAATGACCTGTGTGGAGGCAAAGAATCGGCATTCTTCTTGTCAAACACTGCCCTTAAGTCTAGGTAAAGGTCTGGTATTTGTCTTTCTGTGGACTGAGTAGGATTCTCCGGTATGTTATTAGCTAATGGAGAAACCTTGCACAAACACCGATCCTGGCAGCCCTGGCCCCACGAGAGTATCTCTCCTAACTCCCAATCGATAATAGGGTTATGTTTTTTCAACCATGGGTACCCCAGAACTATGGGAACGGAAGGAGACGAAATGAGCATAAGAGATAAATTCTCCACGTGTAGGATACCAACATTTAAATTAATGGGTATGGTCTCACGAAAGATAACAGGGTCTAGTAGTGGTCTACCATTTATGGCCTCAACGGCCAAAGGTGTCTCCCTTAGCTGGGATGGGAAATTGTTCTTACTAGCAAAGGCTTGGTCGATTCTCAGCAGCACCGGAATCTATCAATGCCATAGCCCTTACTACTTCCTTCCCCCAAGTTAAGGAAACTGGTAGCAGAAGCCTGTGATCTTTATAATCAGGAGTAGAGGACAAAATAGAAACACCCAAGGCCTGTCCTCTAGAGAGACTTAGGTGCGAGCGTTTCCCGGGCGGTTAGAACAGTTCGAGAGTAAATGACCCTTGGCTCCACAATACATACACAAACCCTCTCTTCTCCTGTGCTGTCTTTCCTCCTCAGAGAGGCGGGTATACCCTATCTGCATAGGTTCAGTAAGCAAAGATATCGTGGAGTCAGGACTTGGAACAGCGGGAGCTAACCTAAAAGAAGGTCTCTGGTTCCTCTCTGGAGTGTTCTGTCTCTCTCTTAGACGTTCATCTATACGAGAGATGAACGAAATTAAATCCTCTAAATTCTCAGGGAGTTCTCTGGTAGCAACCTCATCAAGGATTACATCAGATAGGCCATTCAAAAATACATCCATATACGCCTGCTCATTCCACTTGATTTCTGCCGCCAGAGACCTGAACTCTAGTGCATAATCCACCAGTGTTTGGTTCTCCTGTCTCAGGCGCAACATTAATCTGGCTGCATTAACCTTTCTACCTGGAGGGTCAAATGTTCTTCTAAAAGCAGCTACAAATGCGTTATAGTTATAAACTAATGGATTATCGTTCTCCCATAGTGGGTTGGCCCATCTCAGAGCTTTCTCAATGAGTAGGGTGATAATAAATCCTACTTTTGCCCTATCTGTAGGATAAGAGCGAGGTTGCAATTCAAAGTGGATACTAATTTGGTTTAAAAAACCACGACACTTCTCAGGAGCCCCACCATAGCTTACTGGGGGGGTAATGTGAGAAGAAGCACCCACTGTGGCTACCTCTAGACCTGAACCGACAGGAGAAACAGGGGTATTACGGATCTCCTCTGGTGGGTTATTGGCACAAGCTAATAGAGCCTGTAGCGCAAGCGCCATCTGATCCATTCTGTGATCCATGGCTTCAAACCTAGGATCAGGAGCAGCCAGCTGACTGTTTGTACCTGCAGGATCCATTGGCCCTGTCGTAATGTCAGGATCGGGACAGGGATCCAACACGCAGAGTACAAACAGTAGCCAGATACGTATACCGGACCTTAGAATGGCCGGACTAACGTAAGTAGTACAGTATAGAATGGTCAAAGACAAGCCGAGGTCGAGGGTAACAGAAGACAGGTAAGCGAGAGACAAGCCAAATCAAGGGTAACAGAGATAAGCAGAGTAAGGTAAACAAGCTGGGTCAAAACCAAAAGGGATAATAGAATACACAAGCACTGAGTGACTAGAACAAGCTAGAACCACGACAGGGCAATGAGCTAATGAAAGAAGCTCTGTTAAATACCCTGTTCAGAGCAGTAACCACGCCTCCGAGGCGTTCTGATTGGTCCTGCAGCAATTGACTGACAGGTCGTTCCGGAGGAGTGTCCTGATGACTACTTCCTGCCTAGATGCTGTAAAAGGCAGTCACTCCCTCGCGGCCGGCCTAGCATGACCGGATAGACCGCGGGGAAGGGAGCCATCAGACCGTCTGGATGGAGGAACAGCTAAGTCTCTACCTCTTTCGGAGGTAGAGACCACAGGTACCCTGACAGAGCTTGGATGTAATTCCCGCCATTGTAGTTTATATACCCAGCCAATCAATGTTCAATGGGTTCCACATGTGTATTGTATCCTATCAGGCGAGTCTGATACATAAGTCCAACCAAAAAAGATGGCCGTTGGAATCATATACGGCGACTAAAATAAGAAGCTGTTGGGTAGAGACGTCCTGGGCTAATTTCTTAGTGTCTGCACCTATAGTTCATCTCCCAGACGGACCATCAGGTGGGGAATAAGTGTCAATACAAAAAACAAATCACTGGTATCTACACCGGCGATCCTATCATAAACACCAAAAAGATAGCTGCTCAGATACCCAGCAACGACCCTAAAGGTCGCGCATGCACGATAACTTAGTAAATATTTAACACATATGTGACTCTCGTGCTCATCAATTCTACCACATTGATCAAACCTAAATGTGTGGATGAATCAGCTGCTCAAAAGATATTAAAAGTAGCAACAGCTGATTCATCCAAGCATTAATATCATGAATGATCACAGAAAAAAAAAACATATGTACACAGGCATTCATAAGTTATTGGATTCCTATTGAGACAATAAATTAATTTCTAATACAAAAATCCACTCTTAAAAAAAACTAATCATAAAATCACCCTAAAACATAGGCATGTGCATGGGAACATTTTCGGTTCGCTTCAGCATTCCGAAATTCGGGACTTTCGCAATTTGCAACTTCGGAAATTTGGGACTTCTCTTGCAGCCGCTTAGTAGATAACTCCCTAATTCTGATGGTATTAGGGAGTTATCTACCAAAAGGCTGAAAGACCTAAATTGGTGTTTCAGCCAAATTTACTAATATTAAGTAAAAATTACTTAGTTTTAGTACATTTTGCCCCTACTCGCTATACCGCGAGTAGGGGCATGTCTAGTAAACAGTGAGCAGCCTGTGGCTGCTCACTGTTAAATAAAAAATAAAAAATAGGGTCCCCCCTCCCTAAAGTAAAATGATGGGGGGGGGGCACCTATTGTCCTCCTCCCCGGCCCCCACCCCTGAGCGGTGGGTGGAGGCCCTAAATACTAATAAGGGGGAAACCTAATGTCCTCCACCCCTGAGCGGTGGGTGGGGGCCCTGAATTGGAATGTCCTCCCCCCTGGCCCCCACCCCTGATGCAAGAGCATTGTGGTGAAAATACAGCAACAAATTAAACTTATAACTATGTGAAACTTGACATTGTCTTATTGTCATGGGAAAACAGGGGGCTGGCTGCACTCACCTGAATATGCATAAATAGGGTGCTGCTGTGGGCCAATTTATATAATAAAAAAATAAGAAAATCCAGCGCACTCCATTATCCCCTAAATAGCAACTTCAGTGCTGACAGATTTAGTCAGTTTTTTTAAAAAGTAGTAGGACCTGCTAAACATGGGGTACATTGACGTTGTGGTAGGCTTATGCAATGTATGATCATATAATGTAACTAAACCCCCATTCATTTTTGCCTGGATTAGGTGTTTTAAAAAAAAAATAAAAAAACAATCTGTCAGCACTGAAGTTGCTGTTTAGGGGATAATGGATTGTGCTGGATTTTCTTCTTTTTTTATTGTGCAACATCTTGCTACTATCAGACATTTTATCGAAAATATATACATATACTTTTTTAACTACGGTATGTCACAAATTTTTCTTTGTTGTATAGTTAGCCGGAGAGAGAGGAAGTGTTAGCGGACCCAGGGATGGATGTTGAATGTGTGTTTTGATGTATGCGGAGTATAGAAAGTATTTAATATGCAACCTCGATCACCTCCCACTGGGTTACATAATTTTGATGGATTTTATCCCTGGGAATAGGTGACTGGTTGGGAGGACTGGTGAGGAGAATAATAGGTGTGTAAATTTCAAGGTGATGTGCTGTTTTAATCTTAATTTTGAAGATATGGCAACATACCCAGGTATTTTACTGTCCTTATGCTGTTAACGTTGTAATCAAAGGAGGGAATTGATGGAATGTGATTTTCTTTATGCTTTTTGATATTTAATATGTTGGTGAATAAACCCCTAGAATACGTTTCAAAGTTTTACCATAGTAAGCTTTTTGGTTGTTTACAAGTTTGGACTTTATATCTTCTTTGCTATATCCTACTCCCTTACTGCTGTTTGTCTAGTAACAGCAGTAAAGTCCTAATTAAATATTCCCCCTTACTGATGGTTTGCCCTTTAACAGCAGGAAAGTCCAAACTCCTCACCCACCTTTTACAACCCTCTCTATACATTAAAAATACAAAGAAACAAGTCCTGCGCACAAACTCCCATTACTCCTGGACGGCAGCAACAACCATAGTACACATCAGCCAAAATAGATATAGTAAAAATCAAGGAAAAAAAGTTACCTGCGCTCTTTCCCAAATTCCTATGTATTTTTAAACAAATGGAGGTTTTTAGTTACCTCCAATGGCAATGAGAGTGTATGCCCACCTGCCACGTCAACGCAGACCTCTTAGGAGTAATGGGAGTTTGAGCGCAGGATTTGTTTCTTTGTATTTGTATTCACTTTTGTATTACACAAATAGATTACAATGCTGCTGCCCATCCCATGTGTTCCCTATTAAGGGTTAATAAGCATGTAGGGATGTATATAAAAAATACCCATTTCTGTCTCATTAGAGATATCTTTGCCAGAAGTTCAAGGAAGCAAGGTGAATGGTTAGCGTTAGGACCCACCTAAGAGGTCTGCCTTGACGTGGTAGGTGGGCATATCCTCTCATGGCCATAGGCGGTAACTAAAAACCTCCAGGCAACATTTTTTCTTTTATTTTTACTCTCTGTACATTAAGACCAGGTGTAACTCGCTGATTGGATAAAGAGTAAAATCACGCCTGTAGAAGATAGGCAATTACATTTTGGGAACAAGAAATCAGGCACATCACACGGCCTGATATGTGGTTTAAATCCATACAAGAGCTGAAAAAAATCAATTCACTGTCTAAATATTGTTGAACTCCATGATAAGATAATGCATCAATGGCATCTGGTTCCAAAGATTTTAAATAAAATTAATCCTCATAATTAAAAGTTATGTTGGAGAGGGTAGTTCTAAACATATTTGGTGGGACTGTGCATTGATCAGACCTTTATGGTGTATGGTAATAAAAGAAATGTCCAGTTTGGTTCTGGAGGACCGGGATCATAGGCGTGTGCTGGGTGTGCCTCGGCACACCCTAATCCCCACGGCCTGCCTGAGATCTCAGGATCTCCCCTGTCGGCTCATGCAGAGCCGGTGCTATCCAAACGCCGGCTCTGCTCTAAGCATCAAAGATCTCCCTCACCGGCGCCACAGCAGCATGGAGGGAGGCAGGAGAGGACCCGGGGAGCTCTAGCCAGCAGCTCCGCCAGGTTCCTCTCGCGAGATCTGAGCGTTGCAATAAATGCCTGGCACCCTCACTGGGTACCTCCATCAAGCTCACTATTTACCTCTCGACCGGGACACCTATAGTGCTTTAGCTCCTAGCCGCCTCAGCTTGGCTGGGGTCTCTCTGTAGCTTCCTGTCCTGGAACAGTGTCCTGGGTACAGCTCCCAGTGATTATGCTCTCCTATAGAGAGTAGAGCTGGATAGCTGATCCACCCAAACACTAGCAGAGATTGAGTGAAGGTTGAATAAGAACTGCTTTATTCATGCAAGGCACACAGAATTTATACACAGACCCCCAGCATTGGGTCTCCATTGTATTCCACATAACCCCACCCAGGAGTCTGTGTCAGGGAGTTGATAACCGGAAGACTAATTACGTCAAGGAGACCGGGGTACAACACACAATTAAACTATTATTACAATAAAATACCCCCACGTGTCCTATATTCCCAAATACTCCTGATCTGAGCAACCAAGTTGTCTGAATAGTACTCATCCATGCAGTGTAGTGGAAACGCCACCGGGGTAAAGTTCTGACCGGCCGCATACGTGGTCCATACCCAAAATAGTTCCAGAGTAATTAGTGCTTTGGCTGCTCAACTTTGGGTAACTCCTACGGACGAAATACAGGGTGCTCCTCCTGGCTCTCAGGGAGCGACTGTTCCTCAAAGTCTCGGACACTTTCCCTCCAAAAAGCGCTTTCCTGGCAGGTCAGCAAGGAGGTCAAAACACCAGACCAAGATGACTGGGAACTGCAAAGTTGCATAGCAGAAAACGGCTCCATAGCCATTGAGGCCTAGTACTGCTGAGAAACACATAAATGTCTAAAGAACTCTAAGACCCAGAAGACACAAAAGGTCCCTTGTAATAAAATAAGAAAAAAAGTTGCGCAGGGGTGCTGGAGGGTGCGTCCGCGTTAAGAGCGCTGTGGGTGTAGTCCTATACGTTTAGCGTGGGGAGAGTCTTGCAAGAGCAGTTATCATCGCTCACCATGCTGTCATACAGATACGCTCGTACCTTTGTAGGGGGGTAGTTCGGCAGCTGCAAGTGTATAATGCTCCCTGGTTCACCTGCTCTATTGTAGTTCCCCCTCCACCTCATACTGTTTGTCCCGGTGATTCCTGGGATTTCACCCTCTCCGTCACCCCCCCCCCCCCCCCTCTCCCTCCTCCCTAGTGATCTCAAGTGCATTTCAGAGGGACAAAAAGGTAGGTTAGTACATTCAATCATATACTGTTTACAAGTCCCTTTATGTAAAATCCCGGACATCTCCTTCCCCATACCCGGTCCCTCCCCGAGTGTTCGGTACTGCAACGGTTATCATGCTTGTATTCACTAGGTTTTGTGGGTGACATCGGGGTATGTCCAGGTTGTCCTTCTGGGGCTGGCCCCCTTCCATACTCTCTTTGCCTACAGGCGAGGGCCAAGGGGATCGAAGTCGGCCTGTGCCCGTGTCCGAGGCACTGCGTGGGTAATTGCCCCAAGGTGTACCCTCCCTTAACCCTCCCAAAGAAACCCGCACTGCGATGTGTTAGCTAGGGTTTTCTGCTAACCCGCCTGCACCCCTAGTAATGTTCTTTTTAATACGGGACCAACCGCCGTGTACTGCTAGCCATGCCCTGCAAGCCATTACCGGAGTGTTACCGTTCTCAGTAGAGGAGTTGCCCATGTGGTCCCTCTACAGGCTCGAGCCCCTCATTAGCTCCATGTCCCTTGCAGGTCTTATTCCTCGCCCATTCCCCCACTCCAACAAAGTCCCAGAGACTCCCTTCCCACAGCCGCCTGTCCCTGCATGTGTGCTATCGGCCTTGTCCCCAATGAGTTTCTCAGCTTACCCGTCCCTTGTCGGCCCGGTCCGGCTGCTAGAGTATCATTCTTCTGGGCCGTTTGGACTCCCTCTGCGGTGTGGGCGCGTGGCCCGTTCTGTAGGTGGGACCGCTGGGTTGGATGCATTCAAAGGGTCTCTCCTTGCTGCTATTGCTTCATCTAGAATCCAGTTGCGCACTCTCACCGGTGGTAGGTTAAGGGTCCTCATAAGGCGTGGGACCTCTTCTGGCCAGCGGGCCGTGATCCATGTGTTTTCATGTTTTGCTTGGAGGCTGAAGGCCTCGCCGGCCCCAGTGCTCTGTAAGCGATCCATGCGGATTTCCTCGGGTGCAGCTTCCCCCAGTACCTGTGTAAATAGGGTGCACAGAGAGGCGTGGAGGGGTTCATCTTCCGTCTCGGTTTCTGGCAGGCCGCATATCCGGATATTCTTGCGCCTACTTCTATCTTCCAGATCTTCCACCTGCCTGTGGAGGGTGATCAAGAGGTTACCCTGTCTGGTTACTGCAACCTATGTTGCCCTATGGTGGTCCTCCCATCCCTGGGCGGCTTTTCCACTTCATCCACTCTCTGTTCTAAGGCAGTGAGATCCGTCTGCAGGCCTGCCAGCTCCTCACGTAATGCTGCCCGCAGCTCCTGTGCTATTGAGCCCGTGCCTGCCTTTGTGAGCATTTTCGCCGAGATCTGGGTAAACTCTGCTTGTATCTGGGCCAGTTCACTCACTTGGGTGCCTGCTGCAGAGGATTCTCCCGCACTCTCCGAGCCCGGGGATGCGGGCGCCATTTTGTCGGCAGATCGCGGCCCTCGCAGATCTGACGGTGTGGCGATAAACTCGTCCATCGGTCCGGTATTGCGTCGTGGGGAGTCGGTCCCTGCCGGTCCCGGGGTTTGGGCCTCTTATTCCGGACCATATTTCACCCGTATGCCGCTAATTATTGCTGATTCTTTGACCTGGGGTGCGGAGCTAGTTTAGCTTGCGTCCTGCACCATGCTCGTCCAGGTCACGCAGATAAAAAACATCGTAGACTCTGACCTCCCTCTTCAGCCATTGCAAATGCTCCTCCATCACACTGACATGCTTCTCTCGAGGTACAAAAAAAATCACTCACAAAACAACTCCTCAATGCGGCCAAATTACTTATCCCGCTCCGCTGGCGGACCACACAAATCCCCACGCTGCAACATGGATGGAGAAGGTAGAAGAGATCCACAGCATGGAGCAGCTTACAGCCTCATTGCGGGGAACGACAGAACGCTATCTACAGACCTGGACACCCTGGCTTGAATTTATCTCAGGTAGAGCGGCATAGGCACCAGGAAAACTGAGCCTCTGCATGACCCCCGCAGGGGTGACAGGAATATAACCGCAGTGACGTGGCAGTGATTCCCAGAGGATCCGCGGACGCACACTTGGCAGGTGGGACCCTGTGGGGGACTGGACGGGCCAATACAGCGAGTACGACGTCGTGGGGAACCCTCATTACCCACCCACCCTATAACCCTTTACCCGATTCCTACTCAACCTCACACCCGGACCACTCAAGGACCGGTTACACGCACACATTCGCTCTCTTCTACTTTTTCCCTACCCATCATACACACAAATACACACCAAACACAGACCACCCGGGATGCAGATCCTGAAGGGTCAAAGACAATGAAACAGAGATTAAGCGAAACAGAGACTAAAACCTAGCCAGAAAACAGAGGCAGCAGAGCTGCGACAAAGAGGCATAATGGATCACAGGACAATGTGACCCAGCAAACTGAACACCGATGCACCAGCCCTGATTACGGCGGTCACCTAACGCCCTACAAAGGCCCAGACTAAGTGAGAAAAGGCTCTGATGTGCCGGATCCCCTAAAAAACTAAGTAGGACACACACAAACAGAGATTGGGGACAACTCACGAGGACCCCAACCTCAGTGTAACCACTGGCTGTGATACCGGAGAAACTGACGGAAGCCAAGCACAGAGAGATGGACACAGGTTTCTTCAGGAAGGAAGAGATTCTTTATTCTGTTCACTGATCGGGACTCAGAGGGACTAATGTCACCAAAATACAACACACGCACAGACCTAACTACTAAAGGAATAAGACATGGCAGGAGTAGACATAACATTAAAATCAGCATGACACCGCCTACCAATGCCTTAAGCCCTCCAAACTGCTCATACCAGACCTAACTAACGCTCTGCA
The DNA here is from genome assembly GCF_036172605.1 of Pelobates fuscus. Classification (NCBI taxonomy): domain Eukaryota; kingdom Metazoa; phylum Chordata; class Amphibia; order Anura; family Pelobatidae; genus Pelobates; species Pelobates fuscus. The sequence continues at coordinate 195,285,414 of NC_086317.1, forward strand.
CAGACCTAACTACTAAAGGAATAAGACATGGCAGGAGTAGACATAACATTAAAATCAGCATGACACCGCCTACCAATGCCTTAAGCCCTCCAAACTGCTCATACCAGTTACCAAACCAACTACTTGGATTATACCCTTTCCATACCTGAGTAGGCACATGCGCTAGTTTAACCATATGGCTAGTAAGCTCAGCTATTGCTTGCCCTTCGTCATCTATTTGAAGACAGCAATTGCTTAGGTTAAACTTCCCACATACACCTCCCTCTACTGCCAATAGGTAATCCAAGGCTAATCTATTTTGATAAACTGCTGTCCTCATCCTGGTATTATGCTTCGCTAGAAGATTGAGCGCTTGTGAGGTCTCATTAGTAATTATCTCAACCACCGCCTATAACCTTATAATGCGGTTGAGCATGTATATTGGGGTTCTATATCCGAAAGTACCATCCTCTGCCCAAGTGGCTGGCCCATAATAGTATATAATACGCTGGGGAGGCCATTCATCATCTTCCCAGGCACCTATCTCTATGGGTCCTCTTTTCTTCCTATGATTCACATCATACACTTTAACTCCCAAAGTCTCACCTGTTTCAATAGGCAACAAGAAGGATGGTTTGAGCATACCTAAAACACATGCCCCTTCCCAGTCCTGTGTTAACTCCGAATAGGCCTTCTTACCACAGATCCAGTACAAATTTGTTGGGGCTCTCCAACTAGATATGATGGATAAGTCAAACCATACGTCCTTTAAATTGGCATATCTTGCAAACGGGTTGGGTGGTTCTGAGACATTTGAAGCCGACCACCAGGTTGTATTCTTTGTATTATCATCATAAGCTTTTTGCCCTACACAAGTTAATTCTCCTACAGAAGTATTAAACATTATTCCTTTCCTGGCTATGCAAACATAACCTATGATGGAGGTTTTTAATCTCCACTCAGATTTACCTCTAACACTCATCTGATAATCGGCTTTTGAAGATATTATTTGTTCAACTGCCTCAGAACCGGACATTACCTCCTTTGCTTCCCAAGGCCATTGGTCTCCCATGTTAGTACCTCCACACACATAGCAGTTGGTTACATTAAGACTACCAGCAATACTCTCAGCTAAATCTATAAACAGGTTTTTAGGTTTTTATAGGGGATCTTATTATCTACACTCATCTCTTCATAAAAATAATGCAAAACCTGATGAGTTTGGGATGCTACAGTATCGGTCTCTATCCCTATAAACAATATTGTCCCAGGATCTAAACCCGTCCCATATATCTGAAACCCAAATAAGTTACCGAACCTGTCTAAGAATTGTTCAGGATTATTTATAAGTATATGGACTGGGTTACATTCCATAGACTTACAATATGGTTTGGTAGGCAACTTAGTAACAATCATATCCTTGTCTGCTGTCTGTCCCCAAGTTGCCCACCCCACACAAGACCAATATGGGCAATAATTATATTCCTTATCTGGGCATCTTGGACTTACGTACTTGCTTTTACTACTGGGACAAATATATTTATCGTTAGACCCATACGTTCTCTCCCACTTAAGATCCCCACATACATTCCACGGCTTTCTACCACTTGATATCGCTTTACATGCATCAAATAGCAGAACACCCGAAGAATGTACGGTTTCTAACACAGTTTTATTTATTAGGGTCCCCTGTGGATCTCCATTCCTGAGGGTCAACCAAATTGTACGGGGTTGATACTCCGGATTGAAGCACTTAGGTTCTCCTACTCCTAAATGGCATACACTATATTCTATACCTAGGTATCTACACCTAGACACATCACCTTTACACCCATATTGTGAATGCCAAATTAGGGTCTGGGAAATATGATTACCTGTTATAGTAGTCTTAATGCAAACCTCACAGCTAGGAGTGTCGGTACCTCTACCTTCCTGAATATAAAAAGACACATAAATAAACATTATCAATAACACTTCTTTCGTCGGCTGCATCCTCAGTCTTCGTCCTTGCGATGGCACCTCAGCTTCCAGGATGTAAGGGCTGCAGGGAATGGAGTTCTGCGCGTCTTCACAGGGGTCCCTTCGAGACACCCTGGCTTTTAATACGTTGGTGAGTGGCCAGGCGTTATTATGGCCGTCAAAACACTCACTTACCAATCTCTGTAAAAACAATAATTGTAATCCAAAATGTTTCCTCGTCACTCCGACTGAGTCGTGCGCTTTAACCGGATCTTGCAGGGATTCTCTGGATCTGGTGTAGCTTGCCAAGAATCTACTGCTGCTGGTTTAACCCTGGAGTGATGAATCCACAGAGTCACTTCAGCCACCTTTATTGCTGATGGGGTAGACAAAAGAACAACATAAGGACCCCTCCACTTAGGCCCTAACGGTATATTATTCCACTCTTTAATCCACACTTGATCTCCTGGATGGTAACTATGAACAGGGGGATAAATATTCACAGGTAATCTATCTTGTACCCATTTCTGTACCTCCTCCATAGTTTTACCCAACTCTACAACCTGCTGCCGAGTAATTCCTTCTCCCAACTGACTCAAATCCCCCCTTAAGTTACCAAGTATGGGAGGTGGACGCCCATACATGATTTCAAAAGGTGAGAGACCCATCCTTCTGGTAGGTGTACTTCGAATACGTAACAGAGCTATAGACAAAAGAACATTCCACTTAAGTTGGGTTTCCTGACACATCTTTGCCAACTGGTTCTTAATAGTTCTATTCATTCTTTCTACTTTACCAGAACTCTGAGGTCTATATGCTGTATGAAGCCTCCACTTAATACCAAGCATATGAGTCAGTTGTTGTAGGCACTGGTGAACAAAGGCTGGACCATTATCCGATCCTATAGAACATGGTAGTACATATCGGGGTATTATTTCTCGTAGCAGGAATCGCACAACTTCTCCTGCTTTCTCTGTACGAGTAGGACATGCTTCTACCCAGCCTGAATAGGTGCACACAACCACTAGTAGGTAGCGATGTCCACCGGATTTAGGCATAACTGTATAGTCAATTTGTAGATCGGACATAGGGAGTCCCCCCATATACTGAATTCCTGGTGGCTTTACTGGTCCTTGCCTTGCATTATTTTTAGCACATGTTACACATCTTCGTACAATGGCTAGAGTTAAGTTGGACAATCTTGGTATGTAGAAATGTTTTCTGAGAGATTCTTCCACTATGTGGCTCTTCCAGAATGTGTCCCGTTGTGATAGTTCTGGACAATTTCTACCACTAGTGATGCTGGAATAACTATTCTCCCATCTTCTAACTGATACCATTTGTTCTCCAGGTACTTTCCAGGTTCAGTCTTTAACCACTCTTCTTCTTGAGCTGTATAAACTGGAGTCCATTGAGACAGTGGAGTCGGTCTAAGAGCATCTATATGTTCCACATATTCCTGTCTTCCTGATTCAGCGGCACGCTTAGCTGCATTATCTGCCATCCGATTTCCTTTGGTTACATCACCATCTCCTCTCAGATGCGCCCGACAATGTATAATCCCAACTTCTTTCGGTTCCCATACTGCTTCCAATAGTTGTAATATTTCAGCTGCGTACTTGATTTCTTTACCCTCTGAATTCAACAGTCCTCTTTCTTTATACAAAGCTCCGTGGGCATGAGTGGTTAAAAACGCATACTTGGAGTCCGTGTAGATGTTCACTCTTAAACCTTCAGCCAATTGTAACGCTCGTGTCAGTGCAATCAATTCTGCCTTCTGTGCCGATGTTCCTTTTGACAGTGGCCGAGCTTCTATCACCTTGTCTATCGTTGTTACTGCATATCCTGCATAGCGTATCCCTTCTTTCACATAACTGCTGCCGTCCGTATAGTATTGGACATCAGGGTTCTGGATGGGAAAGTCACGAAGATCTGGTCTACTTGAAAATACTTCATCCATCACCTCCAAACAATCGTGTTGACTTTCAGTAGGTTGTGGCAAAAGGGTAGCTGGATTTAAGGTATTGACAGTCTCTAAATGCACTCTTGGGTTTTCACACAACATAGCTTGATACTTAGTCATGCGGCTGTTACTGAACCAATGATTGCCTTTGTAATCTAGCAACGTCTGTACTGCGTGCGGGACTCGCACATAAAGTTCTTGACCCAGAGTGAGTTTATCGGCTTCAGCTACCAGCAGGGCGGCTGCAGCTACGGCTCTTAGACAAGGTGGAAGACCACTGGCCACTGCATCCAATTGTTTAGACATATAGGCAATAAGTCTTTGCCATGATCCCAAGTACTGTGTTAATACTCCCACAGCCATTCTTCTTTGCTCGTGTACATATAAGTAGAATGGTCGTGTGTGATCAGGTAGACCTAATGCTGGGGCACTCATCAAAGCCTTCTTCACATCTTCAAATGCCTTTTGCTGTTCTGGGGTCCATAGGAAGGGATCGTGTTCTGTACCCTTGATAGCTGCATACAGAGGTTTCGCCAATATCGCATAACTGGGAATCCATATCCTACAGAAGCCTGCTGCCCCCAAGAACTCTCGCACTTGTCTTCTATTCTTGAGTATTGGTATTTGGCATACAGCTTCTTTTCTCTCTGGCCCCATTATTCTTTGACCTTCAGAGATATGGAATCCCAGATATTTGACAGTTGGCTGACACAACTGAGCCTTCTTCCTGGACACCTTGTATCCTGCCTTCCAGAGAATGTGTAGTAGATCATGTGTTGCTTGCTGACATATTTCTCTTGTAACTGCGGCTATCAACAAATCATCTACATATTGTAATAATACACACTCTCCTGGGATGGACTTGAAATCCAGTACGTCTTGACTTAAAGCTGATCCAAATAGGGTGGGTGAATTTTTAAAACCTTGGGGCAGTCTTGTCCAAGTCATCTGGCGTTTTTTGGCTTTAAGACAGTGAAATAGGTAGCCTCGCCCTGAATTAAAGCAAGCAGGTTATATGGATTGGGCACAACTGGGTGTATACTTACGACCGCATCATTGACTGCTCTCAAGTCCTGCACAGGGCGATACTCATCTGTACCGGGCTTTTGAACAGGCAGCAATGGGGTGTTCCAGGGGGAAGTACAGAATTTTAGGATACCATACCGTATGAACTTATCCAGATACGATTGGATATTCTTCTTAGCCTTCTGCAGGATATGATATTGCCGTAGGCTCACTGGATAAACCCCAAGTTTTAATTCAATTCGAATGGGTGGAATATTGCGAGCAAGTCCTGGTGGGTTGTTCTCTGCCCAAACTCCTGGTATATTGAATAAGGATTCATCACTCTTAGGGTTTTGGCTAGTCAACGCTGTATAAAGTCGCCACTCTTCTTCCTTTGGTACTGATAGTGTCATAATACCTGAAGGTCCATTAAACTTTAAAGATGTTGTTCCATTTGGTAGGAACGTTATCTGCACTTGTAGTTTTGACAGCAAATCACGTCCCAGCAACTGGACTGGACATTCAGGCATATAAAGGAATTGATGTTTCACTATGTGGCCTCCCAATGTACAGAGTCGACTTTTAAGAACCGGTTTTGCAGCACTCCTTCCAGTTGCTCCTATTACGGTGATGGTTCTTCCAGATGGAGGAGCAACTAGGTCAGTCACCACCGAATGTTCAGCACCAGTATCAATCATGAATGCACTCCTTTTTCCCCCTATTGATACTTCGACCATAGGCTCCGCTCGGCCAAGGGGGATGGAGCCCGGTCGGTATCAATAGTCCTCCATGACCGTGTCAGCCAATCCTACAAAGTCCCTATCTTCTCTATCGCGGGATCTCTGCGCTGCAGGATAATATCTATCTTCCCTAACACTTCCTCTATTGTTACCATTACTCCCTCCGGGACCTCCTCTACCTCTCGCTCTGCCTCTATAATTACCATATCCAGCCCTGGGTCGGTCTCTCTCATACTGTTCCCTTAGTGGACACTCACTTCTCCAATGCCCTTCTTCTCTACAGTATGCGCACTGATTCCTACTCAGGGGTTCCCTATTCCACTTACTATCGCCTCTATCCGGTCCCCGTCTGTCTACGCCTGCGATCGCTACCGCTAGCATATCCGCCTTTTTACGCATCTTGCGCTCTTCCTCTTTCTTAGTCTCTGATTCCCTGTTCATATAAACTTTATTAGCTACCTCCATTAGTTGGGTTATGGACATCCCTACAAACCCTTCTAACTTTTGTAGCTTGCGCTTAATATCTCCGTAGGCTTGGCTGACAAAGGCAGAGTTAACCATTCGGGAATTCTCAGGGGCTTCCGGATTAAAGGGGGTATACAAGCGGTATGCCTCCAATAATCGGTCATAAAAGACACTGGGCGATTCATCACCTTTCTGCAACACCTCAGCCGTCTTAGACATATGTATAGCTTTCTTTCCTCCGGCTTTCATGCCAGCAATTATAGCGTCTCTATAGGCTTTTAAATGAATCATATCTGCACCATTAATATTCCACTCGGGATCAGTGTTCGGATAATGGGCTGCGGCCCATGCTGCTGGATTAGCTTGATTTAATGTACGGGCTTCTTCTTCCAGCGCTTTAATGGCCGCTTGGTTTATCCTAGTCCTCTCCTCGTTATTAAATAATGTCATTAGTAATTGCTGGCAATCAGCCCAAGTAGGATTATGCGTCTGGACTATTGAGGTGAACAGGTCAGCCATGGCTTGAGGTTTGTCGGTGTACGAGGAATTATGGGTTTTCCAATTCAAGAGATCGGTAGTCGTAAAGGGGACGTATACAAAGACTGGGTCAGCATATATTAATTGGCCTTCGAAGTGGCCACGAAGTGGCATTTGATAATGTCGGGGCTTGAGAGTACCGGTCAGTTGTCGGGTTAGTATGGGGCTTCGTTGAGGTGCGTCGGTTAGGGGTTCCAGTCGAGGGGTAGTAAGGCATGGGGATGGGGAAGCTTTACTATGGGGAAGATCGGTGAATAAAATATTCCGGGCCGGGCTAGGGGGAGCCTGACCGGAAGCTTGATATGGCGCCAAATCAGGATATGTGGGTTTAACGGGGGTTGGTACCGGAAGGGGAGGTTTAGTAATAAGGGGGATGGACTCTGAACTAGAGGAGGAAGTAGATGGGGACAACGGGGAAAGGGGTGTAGTGCTTCCTGTATCACCTCCCCTTCCTCTTCCTGTGGAGGAGGAGTAAGGGGGCGGCATATGGATCTCGGACTCAGGGGGCGTGTCCAAAATGGGCGTAATCATGGCCCTAGTGAACAAACGAGTCCTGGCCACCATGAGGCGACATTGCTCCTTGTGGCATATTCGGATCCATCTTGGCGAGTCGTTTACGGCCTGCCTCCAACAATCAATGTATGGAAACTGTCCGTAAAGTTCAGGCCTACCTGATACAGCCACGTGTACACGCTGTACCAGATTAGGATCTAAACTGCCACGTGGCGGCCATGCGGCAACCAAAGTAGGCCATTCCCTAGTACATAATGTAATCAGGCGTGCTGGAGACATTTTCACCCCCAAATCACATTTTGTAAATCCCTTTTTAAAATTCTTTAACGTACATCCTAAGGGATCCAAAATCGTCGACTCCGACGCGCCCATACTTATCAATGGAGCGTCGTTTCCAACGAATACTATACACGCACTCTATCAACGGTCACACCCGTTCCCTCGGCAACAGCACCACGTGGTACAGTTACTAAGTGAAACGCACACGACAAAAACACTCAAGGAATTCCCGTACGCACACAGCTGTTACACCAGTCACTAAATAATAGATACTATGCCCTTTGGCGAAACTATACAGTCACCCACGCTATAATTCCCTATATTTGAATTACCCGTCTATAACATACCCCAGTAACATCGTCTTTACAAACAGCAGTTACAGTACGGTTAGCATAGGTCAAAGTACAATTTAAGGTCACAGTACAATTAATAGTGGTTATGGTGTTAGACATGCAATATAGACGACAATTATTAGTACTTATATACAGTGTCAGTAATTATACAGGGTTATGGTACCGTGCGCTATCATACAGTTACACACTATTAACACTCTCGCTAGACGGCAGAGCTCACTCTATCTAGCAAGATATACACGCTACTAAACAATCTTTAACACATATACAATTCCCAACTAATCTATTGGCCAGTACCTTGATGGACTACCTAAAACTATCTACATCCGTTTTGGTTAGCCACACTGCCCAAGCACCACATATAGCGAACTAGAGGGCGGAATTTACAACAGCACCCTTTTAGTCTATTTACTCTATCAAAAATCTAGTGGGTTCCAAATTTACACGCCTTCCCACTTAGCCAAGATAGGTTGAGATCTAGCGGACCGAATTTACACAGACGCCGCTTAGTCTCCCGGTCCCTCCGACCTAGCGAACAAAATGTACACCCTAGAACGCTAGTCTAGACAAGACACCGGTGTCCGGCTATTTAAACAGAACCCCGCCTGACTCCATACCAAATTAAACGGTCTTACTAAAGAGCGTTCAATTGAGCGGTGCGCCTTCGCTCCTTCCCTCCACTGGAGGGGGCAGATTCCATACACAATTCAAAAACCTTACGGGCCTACCGCACAATCGGTATAACCCCTAGTGGGTCCGCCGTCTAAAACAGCGGTCGTCTTACCTCCTCGTTCCTGAACCTGAGTTCACACTCATCGACGGGGGCACTTACTACGTAGAGGCCGATGATCTCCTGGACAACAGACCAGTGGCACCGAGACGAAGGGAGGTCCACGCAGAAGTTCAGGGGTGCAGCCGTAGAGAACGTGGGCAAAGATAGACCGTCTCACGCCTCTGCTTCTCAACGATGAGCTTCCCGGCCAATGCACCAAATGATACCGGAGAAACTGACGGAAGCCAAGCACAGAGAGATGGACACAGGTTTCTTCAGGAAGGAAGAGATTCTTTATTCGGTTCACCGATCGGGACTCAGAGGGACTAATGTCACCAAAATACAACAAATTCTGAGCCCCGGACAATAGTGCAGGCTCCTTATATAGGCACATAACTCCTCCCATAATAAGCTCCACCCGCACATTCTCTTAACCAATCAAACAAACAAGAACTAACTTCCTGCTTGACCGCATGGCTTGTCCAGCACAATGGAGGAGGGGAATACTATATCCGGTATTCTTGCACATGCTCCGTACACTACTGATCGTATCTTGCCACGTGCAACCAACCGACCGATACGCCAGTATATGCACGTACACATGCCACGTGGTAATCTCGGCCTACTAAATTTATTTTTACCGAGATTCCACCACAGCTGCCATCCCAATAAAGTCGAACATTTATGTAGGGAACTCCCGACCTCAACCCACTTACTGGCACAAAGCTGGGCAAGACTCAAAGACAGGCAGAAATGAGCTAAAAAATAAGAAGGAAGAGGGGAAAAGGAAGAAAAGAAAAAAGAAAGGGAGGTATGCCCACACTTGTCTACAGCACTAAGGTGCAATCTTAGTACGACAAAGGAGGGTGGCCCCTCCCACAACTTCAGGCTACGCCTTCCAATATATAATTTTCATTATATATTTATTTATATATAATATAAAATAAATAAATCTGTAAATACATTAAAAAATTTAAAAAATAATTAAATATATATATATATACACACACACACGTGTAAATTTGTTCTAACTGTATTTTAAAATTAATATATATATTGATATCAAAATACATGTAGAACCAAATAATATATATATCTATATACATAAGTATACAGGTATATATCACTATATATATATATATATACCTATATATAAATAAAAATAATTCAAAAAATTATATACATATATATACACATATATCTACGTGTATATTTATATAACATTTTTACATGATTAGATAATTTTATTAATTACAATTAGCAGGACCAGCCTGACAACCCAGGCCAAAAGTCCAGGGAATTTCATTTGGTAACCTATATTTAACCCTGTAACTTTCCAAGACACCATAAAACCTGTACATTGGGAATTCTTGTCAGTGAAAGTTAATATTTTTTGCATTTTTCACACCCAAATGGCATTTACACAGACAATATAATTGTTGTGATAGGTTTTACAGTTTTGAAAAACTAATATTTGTGTTCAGCGAAGTCTCCCGAGTATAACAGTACCCCTCATGTACAGGTTTTATGGTGTTTTCAAAAGGTAGAGAGTCAAATATAAGGCTTGCGTTTTTTCACATTGAAATTCGCCAGATTGGTTATGTTGCCTTTGAGACCGTCATAGGCGTACGCACGGGGTGTGCCGGGTGTGCCTGGGCACACCCTAATCCCCGCGGCACGCCTATGTATTGAGACCGGCAGGGGAGATCTCAGGATCTCCCCTGCCGGCTCATGCAGAGCCGGCGCTATCCGAGCGCCGGCTCTGCTCTCAGCCTCCCCTCACCGGCTCACAGGCAGTGAGGGAGGCAGGAGAGGACCGGCGGAGCTCTTGCCAGCAGCTCCGCCGGGTTCCTCTCGCGAGATCTGAGCGTTGCCGCGGCAACGCTCAGATCTCGCGTGAGTGAACTCTAGCCCTGCGGGGCTAGAGTTCACTCTCCACTGGACCACCAGGGATGGATGGCAGCCGCAGGATCCCCCCTCCCAGGCATAAGGTAAGAAGGGAGGGGGGATAACTGATCTGCCCCCACCTCCACTGGACCACCAGGGAAAGCAGCAAGGAAAGATCCCCCCTCCCTACATAAAGTAAGAAGGGAGGGGGGATATTAAGTAATGTACCGGCACCTCCACCCCCCACAATCACCCACACACACACATACACAGCACCAACACACATACAGCACCCACACACACATACAGCACCCATAGACATACACAGCACCCACACACACATACACAGCACCCACACACATACACAGCACCCACAGACATACAGCACCCACACACATACAGCACCCACACACATACAGCACCCACACACATACAGCACCCACACACATACAGCACCCATACACATACACAGCACCAAAACACATACAGCACCCACACACATACACAGCACCTACACACATACAGCACCTACACACATACACAGCACCCACAGACATACACAGCACCCACAGACATACACATCACCCACACACATACACAGCACCAACACACATACACAGCACCAACACACAGAGCACCCTCACAAACACACAGCACTCTCACACTCATTACACAAACAGCACCCTCACAAACACAAACAGGACCCTAACAAACACACACACAGCACACTACCAGTACCCTAACACACAAACAGCACCCTCACACACAGTACATTTACAGCACCCTCACAAGTGCAAACACACACAAACAGCACCCTGACACACAGTACATTCACAGCACCCTCACAAGCACGCACACACAAACACCCTCACCCACATAGTACACTACCAGCACCCTCACACACACATCACACTAACAGCACCCTCACACAGCACACACACAGCTTTGTGTGTGTGTGTATATATATCTATATATACATAGATATATATACGCCGCGTGTGCTTGTGCTTTAGGGTGCACAACCTAATGCAATGGGCTGCGCACGCCTATGGAGACCGTACAGTAGCCCAGGAATAAAAATTAGCCCCACAATGGCATACCATTTGCAAAAGTAGACAACCCAAGGTATTGCAAATGGGGTATGTCCAGTCTTTTTTAGTAGCCACACACACTGGCCAAATTGGCGTTCAAATTAGTTTATTGCATTTTCAAATATTAACACTAACTTTGGCCGGTGTTTGTGACCAAGTGGCTACTAAAAAAGACTGTGAATACCATATTTGTAATACCGTGGGTTGTCTACTATTGCAAATGGTATGCCATCATGGGGGTAATTCTCATTCCTGGGCAACCATACGGTCTCAAAGGCAACGTAACCAATCTGGCGAATTTCATTGAGAAAAAACTGAAACATGTAACACGCTATATTTGACCCTATAACTTCCCAAAACACCATAAAACCTGTACATAGAGGGTACTGTTTTACATGTGAGACATCGCTGAATACAAATATGTGTATTTTATTGCAGTAAAATCAAACAGTATTATGACATTCACAGTTAGAATGTCAAGTAGAACTACTTTTACAAAGTAAGAGCCTAGTGTAGAGAGTATCAGGGCAGTGAAGGGGTTAACCCTAAGTAGAAATTGATTGAGAACAAGAGAGGATGGAACACTGCCTAGAAAATATACATATATATATATATACAAAAAAATAATAAAAATTTATTAGTGAACGAGATACAACGTGAATATTTCACACATCAACTCTTACACCGTCTGTATAAATACATACAGGGGCATACAGAGATACTATGCAGAAATAGAAGGTTTAAAAATAGAGACAGACGGCACTTAAATCACGATTGTAATAAAGTAAATCGTTGTTGCAATAACACTACTGTTACGATCAGTAGTATTTTGTTGCAGTTTGTCAGGCTGCAACAGATATTGTCTGTGACTGAAGTCAACAATAGAAGCCAAGTGCTGTCTGAATATTGTCTTAGAGTTATAATAGACTGCAAGCTATAGTAGCGGCATATCCTATTCCTGAGAGGACATCTACACTGGTCTGTAAGTAGTTTGTAAACCCAAATATCAGTGAAGAAAAGAAGCAGGTAAAGAAGTATGTATCTGTGCCTTCAAGGGCACCTACCAGGTAGGAAAGCTAACTGCAGGAAATAGAGGTAAACAGGAGAAGAGAGGCACTAAATCCTCAAACAATAACTGTGCCTTCAAGGGCACCTCCCTATAGAAACAACTAGCTAGCTAGCGTCTAAACAACTGACGGTAGGGCGGCTTGAAAAGCCGCCCTACCGGCGAAACGCGCGTCGGGGTTTTTCTGGTCCTTCCCAGTACTATACCCTCTGCACTTGCAGCACTTGCAGCCTACTTTTTGGGATATTCCGATTATTATTAACAACCACATAGGTTGTGGGTACGTCGGGAGGGAGACCGAGGTTGTAACCACATATACTAATCGTGGTTATAACATTGCCTGCGTTTTTTAGCGCACGGACGTCAGTTGATGTATATCTGACAACACATTATTCTGTAAATATCTTAGTTGTTTAGACGCTAGCTAGCTAGTTGTTTCTATAGGGAGGTGCCCTTGAAGGCACAGTTATTGTTTGAGGATTTAGTATTTGACTCTCTACCTTTTGAAAACACACATACACAGCACCAACACACAGAGCACCCTCACAAACACACAGCACTCTCACACTCATTACACAAACAGCACCCTCACAAACACAAACAGGACCCTAACAAACACACACACAGCACACTACCAGTACCCTAACACACAAACAGCACCCTCACACACAGTACATTTACAGCACCCTCACAAGTGCAAACACACACAAACAGCACCCTGACACACAGTACATTCACAGCACCCTCACAAGCACGCACACACAAACACCCTCACCCACATAGTACACTACCAGCACCCTCACACACACATCACACTAACAGCACCCTCACACAGCACACACACAGCTTTGTGTGTGTGTGTATATATATCTATATATATATAGATATATATACGCCGCGTGTGCTTGTGCTTTAGGGTGCACAACCTAATGCAATGGGCTGCGCACGCCTATGGAGACCGTACAGTAGCCCAGGAATAAAAATTAGCCCCACAATGGCATACCATTTGCAAAAGTAGACAACCCAAGGTATTGCAAATGGGGTATGTCCAGTCTTTTTTAGTAGCCACACACACTGGCCAAATTGGCGTTCAAATTAGTTTATTGCATTTTCAAATATTAACACTAACTTTGGCCAGTGTTTGTGACCAAGTGGCTACTAAAAAAGACTGTGAATACCATATTTCTAATACCGTGGGTTGTCTACTATTGCAAATGGTATGCCATCATGGGGGTAATTCTCATTCCTGGGCAACCATACGATCTCAAAGGCAACGTAACCAATCTGGCGAATTTCATTGAGAAAAAACTGAAACATGTAACACGCTATATTTGACCCTATAACTTCCCAAAACACCATAAAACCTGTACATAGAGGGTACTGTTTTACATGTGAGACATCGCTGAATACAAATATGTGTATTTTATTGCAGTAAAATCAAACAGTATTATGACATTCACAGTTAGAATGTCAAGTAGAACTACTTTTACAAAGTAAGAGCCTAGTGTAGAGAGTATCAGGGCAGTGAAGGGGTTAACCCTAAGTAGAAATTGATTGAGAACAAGAGAGGATGGAACACTGCCTAGAAAATATACATATATATATATATATACAAAAAAATAATAAAAATTTATTAGTGAACGAGATACAACGTGAATATTTCACACATCAACTCTTACACCGTCTGTATAAATACATACAGGGGCATACAGAGATACTATGCAGAAATAGAAGGTTTAAAAATAGAGACAGACGGCACTTAAATCACGATTGTAATAAAGTAAATCGTTGTTGCAATAACACTACTGTTACGATCAGTAGTATTTTGTTGCAGTTTGTCAGGCTGCAACAGATATTGTCTGTGACTGAAGTCAACAATAGAAGCCAAGTGCTGTCTGAATATTGTCTTAGAGTTATAATAGACTGCAAGCTATAGTAGCGGCATATCCTATTCCTGAGAGGACATCTACACTGGTCTGTAAGTAGTTTGTAAACCCAAATATCAGTGAAGAAAAGAAGCAGGTAAAGAAGTATGTATCTGTGCCTTCAAGGGCACCTACCAGGTAGGAAAGCTAACTGCAGGAAATAGAGGTAAACAGGAGAAGAGAGGCACTAAATCCTCAAACAATAACTGTGCCTTCAAGGGCACCTCCCTATAGAAACAACTAGCTAGCTAGCGTCTAAACAACTGACGGTAGGGCGGCTTGAAAAGCCGCCCTACCGGCGAAACGCGCGTCGGGGTTTTTCTGGTCCTTCCCAGTACTATACCCTCTGCACTTGCAGCACTTGCAGCCTACTTTTTGGGATATTCCGATTATTATTAACAACCACATAGGTTGTGGGTACGTCGGGAGGGAGACCGAGGTTGTAACCACATATACTAATCGTGGTTATAACATTGCCTGCGTTTTTTAGCGCACGGACGTCAGTTGATGTATATCTGACAACACATTATTCTGTAAATATCTTAGTTGTTTAGACGCTAGCTAGCTAGTTGTTTCTATAGGGAGGTGCCCTTGAAGGCACAGTTATTGTTTGAGGATTTAGTATTTGACTCTCTACCTTTTGAAAACACACATACACAGCACCAACACACAGAGCACCCTCACAAACACACAGCACTCTCACACTCATTACACAAACAGCACCCTCACAAACACAAACAGGACCCTAACAAACACACACACAGCACACTACCAGTACCCTAACACACAAACAGCACCCTCACACACAGTACATTTACAGCACCCTCACAAGTGCAAACACACACAAACAGCACCCTGACACACAGTACATTCACAGCACCCTCACAAGCACGCACACACAAACACCCTCACCCACATAGTACACTACCAGCACCCTCACACACACATCACACTAACAGCACCCTCACACAGCACACACACAGCTTTGTGTGTGTGTGTATATATATCTATATATATATAGATATATATACGCCGCGTGTGCTTGTGCTTTAGGGTGCACAACCTAATGCAATGGGCTGCGCACGCCTATGGAGACCGTACAGTAGCCCAGGAATAAAAATTAGCCCCACAATGGCATACCATTTGCAAAAGTAGACAACCCAAGGTATTGCAAATGGGGTATGTCCAGTCTTTTTTAGTAGCCACACACACTGGCCAAATTGGCGTTCAAATTAGTTTATTGCATTTTCAAATATTAACACTAACTTTGGCCAGTGTTTGTGACCAAGTGGCTACTAAAAAAGACTGTGAATACCATATTTCTAATACCGTGGGTTGTCTACTATTGCAAATGGTATGCCATCATGGGGGTAATTCTCATTCCTGGGCAACCATACGATCTCAAAGGCAACGTAACCAATCTGGCGAATTTCATTGAGAAAAAACAAACATGTAACACGCTATATTTGACCCTATAACTTCCCAAAACACCATAAAACCTGTACATAGAGGGTACTGTTTTACATGTGAGACATCGCTGAATACAAATATGTGTATTTTATTGCAGTAAAATCAAACAGTATTATGACATTCACAGTTAGAATGTCAAGTAGAACTACTTTTACAAAGTAAGAGCCTAGTGTAGAGAGTATCAGGGCAGTGAAGGGGTTAACCCTAAGTAGAAATTGATTGAGAACAAGAGAGGATGGAACACTGCCTAGAAAATATACATATATATATATATATACAAAAAAATAATAAAAATTTATTAGTGAACGAGATACAACGTGAATATTTCACACATCAACTCTTACACCGTCTGTATAAATACATACAGGGGCATACAGAGATACTATGCAGAAATAGAAGGTTTAAAAATAGAGACAGACGGCACTTAAATCACGATTGTAATAAAGTAAATCGTTGTTGCAATAACACTACTGTTACGATCAGTAGTATTTTGTTGCAGTTTGTCAGGCTGCAACAGATATTGTCTGTGACTGAAGTCAACAATAGAAGCCAAGTGCTGTCTGAATATTGTCTTAGAGTTATAATAGACTGCAAGCTATAGTAGCGGCATATCCTATTCCTGAGAGGACATCTACACTGGTCTGTAAGTAGTTTGTAAACCCAAATATCAGTGAAGAAAAGAAGCAGGTAAAGAAGTATGTATCTGTGCCTTCAAGGGCACCTACCAGGTAGGAAAGCTAACTGCAGGAAATAGAGGTAAACAGGAGAAGAGAGGCACTAAATCCTCAAACAATAACTGTGCCTTCAAGGGCACCTCCCTATAGAAACAACTAGCTAGCTAGCGTCTAAACAACTGACGGTAGGGCGGCTTGAAAAGCCGCCCTACCGGCGAAACGCGCGTCAGGGTTTTTCTGGTCCTTCCCAGTACTATACCCTCTGCACTTGCAGCACTTGCAGCCTACTTTTTGGGATATTCCGATTATTATTAACAACCACATAGGTTGTGGGTACGTCGGGAGGGAGACCGAGGTTGTAACCACATATACTAATCGTGGTTATAACATTGCCTGCGTTTTTTAGCGCACGGACGTCAGTTGATGTATATCTGACAACACATTATTCTGTAAATATCTTAGTTGTTTAGACGCTAGCTAGCTAGTTGTTTCTATAGGGAGGTGCCCTTGAAGGCACAGTTATTGTTTGAGGATTTAGTGCCTCTCTTCTCCTGTTTACCTCTATTTCCTGCAGTTAGCTTTCCTACCTGGTAGGTGCCCTTGAAGGCACAGATACATACTTCTTTACCTGCTTCTTTTCTTCACTGATATTTGGGTTTACAAACTACTTACAGACCAGTGTAGATGTTCTCTCAGGAATAGGATATACCGCTACTATAGCTCGCAGTCTATTATAACTCTAAGACAATATTCAGACAGCACTTGGCTTCTATTGTTGACTTCAGTCACAGACAATATCTGTTGCAGCCTGACAAACTGCAACAAAATACTACTGATCGTAACAGTAGTGTTATTGCAACAACGATTTACTTTATTACAATCGTGATTTAAGTGCCGTCTGTCTCTATTTTTAAACCTTCTATTTCTGCATAGTATCTCTGTATGCCCCTGTATGTATTTATACAGACGGTGTAAGAGTTGATGTGTGAAAAATTCACGTTGTATCTCGTTCACTAATACATTTTTATTATTTTTTTGTATATATATATATGTATATTTTCTAGGCAGTGTTCCATCCTCTCTTGTTCTCAGTCAAGTAGAACTAAACATTTTTAAAAAATTCCCTTTTTCTCCCATTTTTTTTATATTTTATTCATATTAAATTATGTTTTATACCTAAATATTTGATGTTAAATGAAAGCCCTGTTTCCCCTGAATAAAATGCTATATAATAAGTGTGGGTGCACATAATATGAAAGAGGTGAATTACGCCTGAACAGACATATAGCGCAAATTCAAGTTTTTGTTTACGTTTTGTTTGGCTCCGTCCTTAACCCCTTAAGGACGCATGACGGAAATTTTCCGTCATTGCAGCACTCCCCTTAAGGACGCTGGACGGAAAATTTCCGTCATAAATGAAAATTAACCCCTGATTGCCACAATCGCGGCAATCGTGGGGTTAATCTTCCTGTAGTGTGTCTCCCTATCGGAGGCACACTAACACAGGCAGTTTCACTTTCACAGCCCATGTGATCGCTCTGACCGGGAGTCAGAGTGATCACACATGCTGCAGTGAAACCCGATCTGTTTCCCTGCAGCTCCGTGTGAGCTGTGAACAGCAGAGAGACAGATTGGTGCTGATCTGTCTCTGGCTGTAAAAAAAAAGTGTTTGTTGCAAAATCCCCCCCCTCACCTCTTTCAAATAAAATTTAACCCCTTCCCTGCCCTTTGATCACTGCCTGCAGTGATCAAAATACAGATCACAGTATTTCACTGTGATCTGATTTTTTTCTATTAACCCCTGAGGGTTAACTTTTATTTTTTTTAATCCTCAGGGGTTAAATGTATTTAATTAATTCTTTTAAATATTTTAAAATATTTATTTATTTAGCTAAGGTGGGTAGAAGTTAGTGGGAAAATTTGGGGATTTACGGTTAGGCTAGTTAGGGGTTAAAAGTTAAAAAACCAATAAAAAGGTAAAAAAACATTTGAAAAGTTTAAACAAAGTTTTAAAATAGTAAAATAAGTTGTTAAATGCTAAATAAAACTTTTTAAAAGTTAAAAAAAACTTTTAAAAAGTTAAAAAAATGTTTAAAAAAGGGGGAAAATGCGTATTACCGCTACACTTGGTACAGGCTAGCGAAAAAATGATACCACGGTAAGGTTTCAAATATGCCTTTTGAAACACCCTGGGGTGTCTTCTTTAGGAAATGGTATGCCTTTATGGGGTAGCTGGAATAATTAACCTACAAACACACCTCCAAAGTGGGGTATGAACACAGCGTAAAAATGTAAAGTTTGAAAAAACTTAAATGGCTGTGTCTCAAATGTGCCCCTTCAATGTCCGCATATACCTGGCAAAGGTACATATGGGGGTATTGCTGTGCTCAGACGACATAGCTGAGCAAGATAGGAAGTATTATATAGCCGTAGCACACATAAGGTTTGCAAAATATACAGTACAAACTCATTGTGTGTGTAAAAAAGGCAGTAAAAAATGCTTATTACCACTACACTTGGTACAAGCTAGCGGAAAAATGATTTCACGCTAAGGTTCAAAATACATCTTTTGAAATACCCTAGGGTCTCTTCTTTAAGAAATGGTATGCCTTTATGGGGTAGCTGGAATAATTAACCTACAAACACACCTCCAAAGTGGGGTATGGACACAGCGTAAAAATGTAAAGTTTGAAAAAACTTAAATGGCTGTGTCTCAAATGTGCCCCTTCAATGTCCGCATATACCTGGTAAAGGTACATATGGGGGTATTGCTGTGCTCAGATGACACAGCTGAGCAAGATAGGAAGTATTATATAGCTGTAGCGCACATAAGGTTTGCAAAATACACAGTACAAACTCACGGTGTGTGTCAAAAAAGCTGAAAAAATGCTTATTACCACTACACTTGGTACAAGCTAGCAGAAAAATGATCCCCCACTAAGGTTCAAAATATGCCTTTTGAAATACCCTGGGATGTCTTCTTTAAGAAATAGTATGCTTTTATGGGATAGTTGGAATATATAGCCCGCTAAAAAACTTCAAAGTGGGGTAACAACACAGCGTAAAAATTCAAAGTTTGACAAAACCTGCAATGGCTGTGTCTGAAATGTGCCCCTTCAACGTCCCCATATAAGTGGCAAAGGTACATACGGGGGTATTGCTGTACTCAGACAACATAGCTGAGCAATATATAAAGTATTATAAAGCCGTAGCACACATAAGGTTTGCAAAATATACAGTACAAACTCACTGTGTGTCAAAAAGGCAGAAAAAAATGCTTTTAACCACTGCACTTGATACAAGCTAACGGAAAAATTATCCCACGCTAAGGTTCAAAATTTGCCATTAGAAATACCTTTGGGCGTCTTCTTTAAGAAATAGTATGCCTTTTTGGGGTAATTGGAAAAAGCAGCCTGCTAACATATTTAAAAATAGAATAGGGACCCATTAAAACTCTCCATGTAAATTCACACTTAAAAACCTGAACTTATCACATCTCTTTCACAGCACTGTAACTTCACAAAATAGTGTCTGGGTCATATATTGGGCATATTGTTTTACTCAGAAGAGGTAACTGAGCATACTTAGGGGGAATTTATGACAGTGGCACTTATCAAATGTAAGAAATACCCAGCGAAAATGCAACATGTATGTAAAAAATTTTTTTTTTTCTCACCACAAAATTTGAAATAAATTGGTGAAAACATGGCAGCAAGTTAAGGTATAATATATGCCTAATAACATACCCTTGGGTGTCTGCTTTCTCAAATGGAAGGCCTTTATAGGGTTATTTGAACAGTCAAATGGCTATAATGCCACAAATTCAGACATATGACCATCTATGAAAATTCCAACTATAGAAACTGAAATAGCATGGTCTCCTATATGGCACTGTAGCTTCACAGAATAGGGGAAAAGGTATACAATGGGGGTATCGTTGTACTCAGAAGATGTAGCTGAACACAATATGGGGTTCTGTACAGGGATAGCACACACTAGATTTACGAAATACACATTACAAAAACCTTGTTATATGTGAATATGCCAAAATAGAGAAAAAACACAATTTTACTACAATATTTAGCAGAGATTGGCGGTGAAATGGATACGCAAAAAGTGTCAAACTAACCTTAGGTAAATAGCCTGTGATGTCTACTTTATATAAATATATACTTTTGTGTGGCAATTTTGTTTCCTGTAATGGGTATTAAACTTCCAAGACAAACATACCAACTTCTAAAATTGTTTCACATTTAAATTTTATTTTAGACCTTGTAGTTTGTGACCTGTAACTTTCAAAATAAACTGAAATCCTACACATATTATGTACTTTGTAAATCAAGACACATCAATGAATTGATTTTGAATTACTTTTCCTAAGCTGTACATATTATACACACATTATTATTGCCAAAACGTGGGGAAAAAAGCGTTTTTTTTTTTTTTTTTCCACATTATTTTGCATTTTTTTTAAATAAATGAGAATTTATACATGTATAGGTCACATCAAATTAAAGCCCTTTTTGTTGTCTAAAAAACGGTATATAATATGTGTTGGTACAATAAATGAGAGAGATGCAAATTGCAGTTGAACACAAACAGCAAAAAATGCAAAAAATGCTTGTGTCCTTAAGGGTATGTCCAGCTTCTGAAGCTGTGTCCTTAAGGGGTTAAGGGGTTAAGCAAGTTGGATGTTCAGCAGGAATATATGGAGTTCAGGTTGGTTTGCTGCAGGTTTGTAGATAAGGCAAGAATGGAGAGTTGTACAGGTAAGCTTGGAGCAGGTTGGTGAGTATAGCAAGTTATGAAGCCAATAAGGAAAATCCACAGGTTAACTCAGGAGCCTGGATATGAAGTCTTTTCAGGCAATCATCAACTTCAATGTCAAGGTAAAGTGGTGAGTTGGGCGTTACCTTTTGTAGGAACCCAAATTAGTCCAGGCAGATGAGCATGAGAATGTGAGTGGTCAAATTAGAGGCAAGGGAGGCCACTAGTGGTAAAACAAAATCAGTGTAGAAACCTTTTCTTTTTTTTTTTTAAACCAACATGATATGCAGAACAAAAGTCTTGCTTGTAAGGATAGGATTCTGACAATTATGCACTTCGGGGTCAAGAATGCACAAACAACTTACACCCTAAATGGTAGTGAATTAGGGATAACCACACACGAGAAGGATTTGGGAATTGTTATATACAACAAATTAAGCAGCAATATGCAATGTCAATCTGCAGTTGCTAAGGTTTTGTAATGTATAAATAGGAGCATAAATTCTTAGGATGAAAATGTAATTTTGCCTCTTTATAAATCCCTGGTAAGACCACACCTTGAATATGCTGTGCAATTTTGGGGACCTGTTCTAAAGAAAGATATGATGGCACTATAAAATCTGCAGAGATGTGCTACAAAATTGATCAAAGGAATGGAGCATTTTAGTCACGTAGAAAGGTTAAAAAAAATTAAATCTCTTTAGTTTGGAAAAACGGCGCCTCAGAGGGGATATGATAACATTAAACAAATATATTCTGGGCCAGTACAAACCATTATCTGGAAATCTATTCGTAAACAGGGCTATATGTAGGACACAAGGTCACGCATTTAGGCTGGAAGAAAGGAGATTTCATCTAAGGTTTTTTACAGTAAGAACAATAAGGGTATGGAATTCTCTGCCTGAAGTGGTGGTTTTATCAGAGTCCATTCAGATGTTTAAACAGCAATTGGATAAAGACTTGAAAAAACATAATATATAGGGATATAATTTCTAATTAGTGGGGAAATAGTTGCTTGATCCAGGAGATATCGAACTGCTATTTTGGGGTCAAGAAGGATTTTTTTCCTAGTTTGTTGCAAAATTGGAAGCGCTTCAAACTGGGTTTTTTTGCCCTCTTTTGGATCAACAGCAAAAACATATGTGAGGAAGGCTGAACACACCAAGATGTTACCTAGAAATTCCACTTTTGATATCTTTATGTGTGCTATAACATGGTGGATCCTTTGAAGGAGACTATTCCCAAGATATAAGTGGATTCGTTATGACAAGTGAAACAACACTCATCACTAATCCTAAGTTATTGTGGAAAAATAGATATAATTACTGGTGGGTACACATGTGTGTGACAAACTCCCCTGACCTCGTGAGTTTGCCACGAGCTCCTGGAGGAGCCTGCTTGCCAGCGTCTTGCCCACTGACTATGGGCCAGGTCAGCGACTGTAAAGACCCATAATTTATTCCCCCTGGTTCCACTGGTTCGGCACTTTCCATTAGTGCGCACAGAACCAAACGCTAGCTCCCTGGCGGCCGTTCGCATGGACCAAAACCACGAAGAGGAAAGAGAGACAGAGTGGAGGGTGGTGCTTTGAACCAATCTCTGGAAGGAGGACCTCAAAGAAATTCGACCCGTCCGGAGTGAGGAAATCCTGACCACCAACCAGCACCAAGCGGAACAGCTAGAGCTGCAGATGCCGTTCCTGGGAAACCAGCCGTCAGAGAACTGGAAACGCTTGTTGCCTCTGAGGTGTGGCTAGATGAGTCATACTGGGCTCTGCGGTGGCATGCCTACCACCTCTAGCTGTGGCTGGTTGAGTATAAGTGTATTGAGGGGGAGACTATGATGGCCCTGGTTTGGAGAATCCGACAGTGCCCGCTTCTGGTCAATCCGAGCTGAGCAGGCAGACAACTGGGACCTTACTGAGATAACTGGCAAACCGGAAGTGGGAACTAGAACAGGAATATGTTTGCCTATTCCAACTGGTAATGTCGCCTGTCTCTAAAATGATGGGATTTATGAACAGTTTAACACCAGGAGAGTTGAGTTTTGTCTCTCCTCCCCAGCAGCTGTGCCCGTCATCAGGAGACAAAGGCACCAGGCCCGGAAGACAGCCACTAGAGGCTGGCTTAACCCCAAATGTAAACATAGCAGTTTCTCAGTACCGCTGAGGACCGTTCATGGGTTATTTCAACAGCCAGGGAGCAAGCGTTCTGTTGAATTCGGGCGAGGGAAGGATAACAGGGGAACAGAGGATAAGACTCTTGAAGAGGCCGGGCAGGTTAACTTCCAAATGGGGGCCTTTGGATTTGACTCATAGTCTTTGGGCAGGAGGCTAGCTAGCACGTTGCCTCAGGAGCTTGTGGCATAGGCACGTTTGTTACACTTGTTCTTTTAGCCTCTTTGCTCTCTCCACTACCACCTATTTTTCCATGGCACCCAAACATAAACTTAACCTTGTCAGATCCAGAAATGTCGCTGAAGCCACTAATTAAAGATATATAAAAAATATATAGTAAAGTCTAACCTGTTCTATGTACAGGACAACGTTTTAATGTAAAAATAAAGACATTTCTGACAGTGTACAGGTACTTTTACATTTAAAAAAACAAACAAACTAGTTTTAATGTCCACATACTGGACACCGCACCCACAGGTAATTAATACATAACAAACTCAGAAAAACAATTTATAAACTCATTTATTCTAAACTGCTCTCCATTAATTGAACTTCCAAATTCCATAACTTTACTAGGTAAAAAGCTACAGCATTTACAGTGCCTACATTTATAAAATAAAAAAGAAACACTGTTATTACTAGCTCCTAATTTAGCTTCTGACTTCAAATTGCTTGGAGCTAGTTGTTCCTTTAGACTGCTATCCCTTCTAAGCATGGTAACATTTAGACATTTAGACAAATTTAATAAATAACCCTGCAAAAACTGAAATTCACACCTCCATATCTTGGCTCCATGTCAACTACTGCTATAAACTCTGTCCTTTAAACATGGCAATGTGCATAGAGAAAACATACAGAGAAGACGGGACATAAAACAATGTTTCTACTGATGTTTCTTCTTCATTTGTAATGTTTGTCTTCTGACTTGTCCGAACTGTATTATGATGTAATTTGCTAAATCTTTTATATACATTTAAAATAAAACAAAGCATCTCCTTAAAAAGGTTAATGGTTGTCCAAGCACTATGACCACTTCAGTGATGTGATGTCCCAATTTCCTTGTCTTTGCAAGCAGGGCCGGACTGGCCCACCGGGATACCGGGAAATTTCCAGGTGGGCTGGTATACTAGCAGGCCGGTGCACGGCGCAATTACAGGGGGACTGTCAGGAGGGGATGCGCTTCCCTCCTGCCAGTCACAAAATTTAGCGTGGCCGAGCTGGCAGACCACAGGTAGAGGAGCTTCTGTTCCCTTACCCGGACTGACAGGAAGTGCTCACAGAGAGCACAACTGCTTCCTGTCAGACCGGGTACAGTGAGCAGGAGCTCCGACACGCGGTCTGCCTGCTCTGCTACAGCAAGGCACAGGGAGAACTGGGGGGACTAATAGGAAAAACTGGGGCTGGGGGGAACTAATGGGACAACTAGGGGGCTAATGAGACACATGGAGGACTGGGGGTCTAATAAGACACATGGAAGGGCTAATAAGACACATGGAGGAGCTGAGGGAGCTAATGAGACTGGGGGGATGGCTTGAGACACATTGATGTCTAGGGGGATGGATTTAGAAGCATGGAGGGGTAGCGGGGGTAGTGATACACATGTAAGGCTGGAGAGGGTGGACTGAGTCAAAAAGACAAACAGAGAGGCTGGGGAGAAAGAGACAGAGGGGCTGGGAACAGGAGACACACAGAGCAGCTGGGGAAGGGGAGAATGAGGCACACAGAGGAGCTGTGGGGAAAGAGACACACAGAAGTGCTGCAGCTTGGGAAAGAGACTAACAGAAGAGCTGGGGAAGAGTAGAAGGAGAAAAAAGTTGCTGAGGCTAAGAGACACATGAAAGGGCCTTGGGGGAGAAAGACAAAAACAAAATGCATCTTCACTTGTGTCTCCTGCTCTCCCTGTAATTTAGTCGACCAGTGAGAGAAAGACTTTGTATTAAAGGGACACTATAGTCACCAGAACTTCTACAGTTTAATGTAGTGGTTCTGGTTTCTATAGCCTGTCCCTTTATGCTGAACACTGTAAATGCTACCTTTTCGGAGATTGCTGCCTAGGAACATCTCTAGTGACAGTCACTCAGACGCTCACTTGAGCTTCGTCTTAGTACAGTGCTGCACAGTGTACAGCACCTATGTTGAGCATCACCACGCTGTGCATGGAGGCACATGGAGGCACTGAATGCTCCCCAAAGGGATGCAATGCATTACTATGAGGAGACGCTGATTGGTGCGGTGAAGCGCAGCATTTTGCCACACTTTTTTTTCCACACAATTGAAAAAAATTAATTAGGATGGCGCAATAAATTATGATAAATAGGTGTGACTATATATTGTAAATGCAGCAACCGACAAGGAACTCTGATGGCATAAATTCCTAAGCCAAAATAAAGTAGGTGCGCAGACAGTTGTAAAGTGAACATCAAATGTGAAAGGAATTCCACAATAAAATTCCAAAGATATAGAAACTTAAATGTGGGATAACAATAATGGTAAAACCACCTATGTGACAAAAACAACACTTATTAGTAACACAGCAGAATGTAATATTTGCACTTTCTTGGATAGTTGTATCACAGACACCTAAAATACATAAGCCAAAACCTAGTGCAATATAGTCTGTATAAAGTAAACAGTGTTTAAATCTGTAGGAGATAAACTCACAATTGTGGAGTGGTTATAGTACCACTCTCAAGACTATCGGGCACAGGGAGGATCAGACCCTTGAGAGCATTGGATCTTACTGTGGGTTGTATGCAGGCCCGGACTGGCCATCGGGCACACCGGGCAAATGCCCGGTGGGCCGCGGTGGCCGTGGGCCGAGGCTGGCAGGGAGATCACAGGATCTCCCCGGCTGGCCCCTGCAGGGCCGGCACTATCCTAGCGCCGGCCCCGCTGTATTCCATGGAGGGCCGGTGGGGAGATCAAAGATTTCCCTCACCGGCCCACATGCTGTCAAAGGTGGCCACCGGCGGGGAGAGAGGGAGGGAGCCAGCCTGCCAGCAGAGGAACCCGGCGGAGCTCTATCTTGCAGCTCCGCCGGGTTCCTCTCGCGAGATCTGGAGCGTTGCCATGGCAACGACCGGATCTCGCGAGAGTGAACTCTAGCCCGCAGGCTAGTGTTCACTCACCGCTGGACCACCAGGGATGGATGGCAGAGTGCCTGAACCCCCCTCCCACTCACCAGCGTGCCGGTCCCCCCCTCCCAGGCTAAAATGTAAGAAGGGAGGGCGGGACATACATTACTTTTTTTTTTATTTACCCCCCACCAAACACACACAATCCCTTCTAACATGTATACAGAGCACTCTCACACACATCATCCCCAGCACTATCACACTCAGCACTCTCACACACATCATCCCCAGCACTATCACACTCAGCACTCTCACACACATCATCCACGGCACTATCACACTCAGCACTCTCACACACATCATCCCCAGCACTAGCACACTCAGCACACTCACACACATCATCCACAGCACTATCACACTCAGCACTCTCACACACATCACACTCAGCACTCTCACACACATCACACTAAGCACTCTCACACACATCACACTCGCACTCTCACACACATCACTCTCACACACATCACTCTCACACACACATCACACACAGCACCCTCTCACACACACACATCACACACAGCACCCTCTCACACACACACATCACACACAGCACCCTCTCACACACACACATCACACTCAGCACCCTCTCACACACACATCACACTGAGCACTCTCACACACAGCACTCACACACAGCACTCACACACAGCACCCTCTCACACACACACATCACACACAGCACTCTCACACACACATCATCCACAGCACCCACACACACAAATCACCCACAGCACCCACACAAACATCACCCTCACACAAATCAATCACACACAGCACCCTCACACACATCACACCTCACACCTCACACACACATACTGCATCCAGGGCCGGCGCCACCTGTAAGGCGACCTAGGCAGCCGCCTAGGGCGCAACTTATCAGGGGGCGCCGGATCCCTGTCCCCGCTGCGCCTCCTCATGCTGCGCCGCCTGAGCGCTTTAACAAGCCCCAGGCGGCGCAGCACTGCTGCATGGAGGGCGGCAGGAGCTCCGACACGCGGTCTGCCTGCTCTGCTACAGCAAGGCACAGGGAGAACTGGGGGGACTAATAGGAAAAACTGGGGCTGGGGGGAACTAATGGGACAACTAGGGGGCTAATGAGACACATGGAGGACTGGGGGTCTAATAAGACACATGGAAGGGCTAATAAGACACATGGAGGAGCTGAGGGAGCTAATGAGACTGGGGGGATGGCTTGAGACACATTGATGTCTAGGGGGATGGATTTAGAAGCATGGAGGGGTAGCGGGGGTAGTGATACACATGTAAGGCTGGAGAGGGTGGACTGAGTCAAAAAGACAAACAGAGAGGCTGGGGAGAAAGAGACAGAGGGGCTGGGAACAGGAGACACACAGAGCAGCTGGGGAAGGGGAGAATGAGGCACACAGAGGAGCTGTGGGGAAAGAGACACACAGAAGTGCTGCAGCTTGGGAAAGAGACTAACAGAAGAGCTGGGGAAGAGTAGAAGGAGAAAAAAGTTGCTGAGGCTAAGAGACACATGAAAGGGCCTTGGGGGAGAAAGACAAAAACAAAATGCATCTTCACTTGTGTCTCCTGCTCTCCCTGTAATTTAGTCGACCAGTGAGAGAAAGACTTTGTATTAAAGGGACACTATAGTCACCAGAACTTCTACAGTTTAATGTAGTGGTTCTGGTTTCTATAGCCTGTCCCTTTATGCTGAACACTGTAAATGCTACCTTTTCGGAGATTGCTGCCTAGGAACATCTCTAGTGACAGTCACTCAGACGCTCACTTGAGCTTCGTCTTAGTACAGTGCTGCACAGTGTACAGCACCTATGTTGAGCATCACCACGCTGTGCATGGAGGCACATGGAGGCACTGAATGCTCCCCAAAGGGATGCAATGCATTACTATGAGGAGACGCTGATTGGTGCGGTGAAGCGCAGCATTTTGCCACACTTTTTTTTCCACACAATTGAAAAAAATTAATTAGGATGGCGCAATAAATTATGATAAATAGGTGTGACTATATATTGTAAATGCAGCAACCGACAAGGAACTCTGATGGCATAAATTCCTAAGCCAAAATAAAGTAGGTGCGCAGACAGTTGTAAAGTGAACATCAAATGTGAAAGGAATTCCACAATAAAATTCCAAAGATATAGAAACTTAAATGTGGGATAACAATAATGGTAAAACCACCTATGTGACAAAAACAACACTTATTAGTAACACAGCAGAATGTAATATTTGCACTTTCTTGGATAGTTGTATCACAGACACCTAAAATACATAAGCCAAAACCTAGTGCAATATAGTCTGTATAAAGTAAACAGTGTTTAAATCTGTAGGAGATAAACTCACAATTGTGGAGTGGTTATAGTACCACTCTCAAGACTATCGGGCACAGGGAGGATCAGACCCTTGAGAGCATTGGATCTTACTGTGGGTTGTATGCAGGCCCGGACTGGCCATCGGGCACACCGGGCAAATGCCCGGTGGGCCGCGGTGGCCGTGGGCCGAGGCTGGCAGGGAGATCACAGGATCTCCCCGGCTGGCCCCTGCAGGGCCGGCACTATCCTAGCGCCGGCCCCGCTGTATTCCATGGAGGGCCGGTGGGGAGATCAAAGATTTCCCTCACCGGCCCACATGCTGTCAAAGGTGGCCACCGGCGGGGAGAGAGGGAGGGAGCCAGCCTGCCAGCAGAGGAACCCGGCGGAGCTCTATCTTGCAGCTCCGCCGGGTTCCTCTCGCGAGATCTGGAGCGTTGCCATGGCAACGACCGGATCTCGCGAGAGTGAACTCTAGCCCGCAGGCTAGTGTTCACTCACCGCTGGACCACCAGGGATGGATGGCAGAGTGCCTGAACCCCCCTCCCACTCACCAGCGTGCCGGTCCCCCCCTCCCAGGCTAAAATGTAAGAAGGGAGGGCGGGACATACATTACTTTTTTTTTTATTTACCCCCCACCAAACACACACAATCCCTTCTAACATGTATACAGAGCACTCTCACACACATCATCCCCAGCACTATCACACTCAGCACTCTCACACACATCATCCCCAGCACTATCACACTCAGCACTCTCACACACATCATCCACGGCACTATCACACTCAGCACTCTCACACACATCATCCCCAGCACTAGCACACTCAGCACACTCACACACATCATCCACAGCACTATCACACTCAGCACTCTCACACACATCACACTCAGCACTCTCACACACATCACACTAAGCACTCTCACACACATCACACTCGCACTCTCACACACATCACTCTCACACACATCACTCTCACACACACATCACACACAGCACCCTCTCACACACACACATCACACACAGCACCCTCTCACACACACACATCACACACAGCACCCTCTCACACACACACATCACACTCAGCACCCTCTCACACACACATCACACTGAGCACTCTCACACACAGCACTCACACACAGCACTCACACACAGCACCCTCTCACACACACACATCACACACAGCACTCTCACACACACATCATCCACAGCACCCACACACACAAATCACCCACAGCACCCACACAAACATCACCCTCACACAAATCAATCACACACAGCACCCTCACACACATCACACCTCACACCTCACACACACATACTGCATCCAGGGCCGGCGCCACCTGTAAGGCGACCTAGGCAGCCGCCTAGGGCGCAACTTATCAGGGGGCGCCGGATCCCTGTCCCCGCTGCGCCTCCTCATGCTGCGCCGCCTGAGCGCTTTAACAAGCCCCAGGCGGCGCAGCACTGCTGCATGGAGGGCGGCCGGGTTTCAGTGACCGGCAGGATGGAAGCGCAGAGCGCTCCCTCCTGCCGGTCTCTCCATGTAGCGTGGCCGGGCGGCGCGGAACCCGGGACAGGAACCTCTGTTTCCTGTACCCGGCCGCCGGCGGACTGAAGGGAAGCGCTCACTGAGTGAGCACTTCCTGTCAGTCCGCCGGCGGCCGGGTACAGGAAACAGAGGTTCCTGTCCCGGGTTCCGCGCCGCCCGGCCACGCTACATGGGCAGGAGGGGAGGGTAAGGACCACTATGGGAGGGGGGATAACGGACCACGGGGGTAGGGGGGGAATAACGGACCACTAGGGGAGGGGGGGGAATAACGGACCACTAGGGGAGGGGGGGGAATAACGGACCACTAGGGGAGGGGGGGGGGAAATAACAGACCACTAGGGGAGGGGGGGGGAATAACGGACCACTAGGGGAGGGGTGGGGATAACGGACCACTAGGGGAGGGGGGGAATAACGGACCACTAGGGGAGGGGGGAATAACGGACCACTAGGGGGGGATAAGGCCCACTGGGGGTGGGTAAGGACCACTGGGGGGTGGGGGGGAAGGACCACGAGGGGGGTAAGGACCACTAGGGGAGGGAGGGGGGGATAAGGACCACTAGGGGAGGGAGGGAGGGAGAGGGGGGGATAAGGACCACTGGGGGTGGGTAAGGACCAGGGGGGGATAAGGACCACTGGGGGTGGTGGGTAAGGACCGGCGGGGGGGGTAAGGACCATGAGGGGGGGAAAGAACCACGAGGGGAGGGGAGGGAGGATAGGGACCACTGGGGGTGGGTAAGGACCAGGGGGGTAAGGACCAGGGGAGGTAAGGACCACTGGGGGGGTAAGGATCATGAGGGGGGTAAGGACCACTAGGGGAGGGGAGGGAGGATAAGGACCACTAGGGGAGGGAGGGAGGGAGAGGGGGGATAAGGACCACTAGGGGAGGGAGAGGGTGGATAAGGACCACTGGGGTGGGTAAGGACCACTGGGGGGTAAGGACCATGAGGGGGCGGTAAGGACCACTGGGGGGGTAAGGATCATGAGGGGGGGTAAGGACCATGGGGGGGGTAAGGACCACTGGGGGGGGTAAGGATCATGAGGGGGGGTAAGGACCACTAGGGGAGAGAGGGAGAGGGGGGATAAGGACCACTAGGGGAGGGAGAGGGTGGATAAAGACCACTGGGGGGGGGTAAGGACCACTGGGGGGGTAAGGACCATGAGGGGGCGGTAAGGACCATTAGGGGAGGGAGGGAGAGGGGGGATAAGGACTACTAGGGGAGGGAGGGGGTGGATAAGGACCACTGGGGGTGGGTAAGGCCCAGGGGGGTGGGTAAGGACCACTGGGGGGGGGATAAGGACCACTGGGGGGGTAAGGACCATGAGGGGGCGGTAAGGACCACTAGCGGAGGGGAGGGAGGATAAGGACCATTAGGGGAGGGAGGGAGAGGGGGGGATAAGGACCACTAGGGGAGGGAGGGGGGTGGATAAGGACCACTGGGGGGGGTAAGGACCAGGGGGGTGGATAAGGACCACTGGGGGTGGGTAAGGACCAGGGGGGTGGGTAAGGACCACTGGGAGGGGTAAGGACCACTGGGGGGGGGGTAAGGACCATGAGGGGGCGGTAATGACCACTAGCGGAGGGGAGGGATGATAAGGACCACTAGGGGAGGGAGAGGGGGGATAAGGACCACTAGGGGAGGGAGGGGGGTGGATAAGGACCACTGGGGGTGGGTAAGGACCAGGGGGGTAAGAACCACTGGGGGGGGTAAGGACCACTAGAGGAGGGGGAGGAAGGACCACTAGGGGAGGGAAGGGAGGGTAAGGACTACTAGGAGAGGGGAGGAGGGAGGAAGGACCACTAGGGGAGGGGAGGGTAAGGACCACTAGGGGAGGGGTGAGTCAGGACCACTGGGGGAGGGGGGTGAAGGAACACAGGGGGAACGGGGGTGGGAAGGTAAGGACCACTGAGGGAGGAGGAGGGGAGGTCCACTAGGTGTTTGGGAGAGGGAGGACCACTAAGGGGGGGAAGGACCACCAAAGGGGGGTAAGGAGGGAGGACTACTAAGGGGAGGGAAGGAGGGTAAGGACCACTAAGGGGGGGGGGGAGAGATTACCACTAAGGGGGTGGTGGGAGTAGGGGAAGGTCTACTAAGGGGTTTGGGAGAGGGAGGACCACTAAGGGGTTTGAGAGAGGGAGGACCACTAAGGGGGGGAGAGGGGAGTGAGAAGACCACCAAGGGGGGACTGCAGAGGGACAGGGGGCCAAGGGAGAGCACTAAGTGACACACACACACACACACACACACAAACATACAATGCATTCCTACTCACACACAATACATCCCTTACGTTCTCTTACATAATGAATGCACCCCTTACAGACACACACTGCATTCAATTACATACACAGAAACAAACCTTGCAGCCCTTACAGCCCTTACACACACACACACACACAGAGAAACATACAATGCATTCCTTACACGCAAACACACACTACATCCCACATAAACACACTACATCCCTTACACAAATTGCACACATAAAATATCCCCAACTCATGGATGGGCCATGTAGGTGGATTTATGGGTGGGCATTGTAGGCGTATGCCCCCTGGGGGCCCAGACCTTGAGCTGTGTAAGGGGCCCTAAAAAATGGAGCTGCTTCCTGTTCGTTAATTGTTGTGAGCACTGTTAAAAACAGTCTCCAGAGAGCCTCTTCTACACCAGACCTGTGGAGCCAGACTGAGCCCATCATCAGCCTCTTGTCCTCATCTGGTGGTAAGTAGGCAATCCAATATATTATTAGTGGCACTAATCTCTAATTTAACTCACATTAAATGGATACTATAGTCACCAGAAGCACTACAGCATAATGTAGTGGTTCTGGTGTCTATAGCCTGTGCCTGTAGGCTTTTTAATGTAAACACACTGTCTTTTCAGATAAAAGACACTTTGTGAAGACTGGCATTGGCCCATATGGCAGAGCATATGGTGGGCAGGACATATGGGGGGGGGGGGGGGGTGGCAAAATTTTTTTTGCCTAGGGCGGCTAAAATCCTTGCACCGGCCCTGACTGCATCCCTCACATACACACAGAATCCCCTCCGACACACTGCACCACACACATACACAATACTTCCAAACATATATATATATATACAGGGAGTGCAGAATTATTAGGCAAGTTGTATTTTTGAGGATTAATTTTATTATTGAACAACAACCATGTTCTCAATGAACCCAAAAAACTCATTAATATCAAAGCTGAATATTTTTGGAAGTAGTTTTTAGTTTGTTTTTAGTTTTAGCTATTTTAGGGGGATATCTGTGTGTGCAGGTGACTATTACTGTGCATAATTATTAGGCAACTTAACAAAAAACAAATATATACCCATTTCAATTATTTATTTTTACCAGTGAAACCAATATAACATCTCAACATTCACAAATATACATTTCTGACATTCAAAAACAAAACAAAAACAAATCAGTGACCAATATAGCCACCTTTCTTTGCAAGGACACTCAAAAGCCTGCCATCCATGGATTCTGTCAGTGTTTTGATCTGTTCACCATCAACATTGCGTGCAGAAGCAACCACAGCCTCGCAGACACTGTTCAGAGAGGTGTACTGTTTTCCCTCCTTGTAAATCTCACATTTGATGATGGACCACAGGTTCTCAATGGGGTTCAGATCAGGTGAACAAGGAGGCCATGTCATTAGATTTTCTTCTTTTATACCCTTTCTTGCCAGCCACGCTGTGGAGTACTTGGACGTGTGTGATGGAGCATTGTCCTGCATGAAAATCATGTTTTTCTTGAAGGATGCAGACTTCTTCCTGTACCACTACTTGAAGAAGGTGTCTTCCAGAAACTGGCAGTAGGACTGGGAGTTGAGCTTGACTCCATCCTCAACCCAAAAAGGCCCCACAAGCTCATCTTTGATGATACCATCTTTGATGATACCGACTGCAGTTCCGGGAACTGAGAAAACAGGAGAAGGACTCACACGCTGAGTTCGCACACCGTCTACAGTGAGCAGCCACCGGGTGGGTTGAGGCAGCAAAAGCCACCACCCAGCAGGATATCATGCAGTTATTACTATTGGAACAGTTCTACCAGGGATTATTACCAAAACTGCAGAACTGGGTAAGGGATCGTAAACCCTGTACCTTACAAGAAGCCGCTAAACTGGCTGATGAGCACCAGGACACCAGGCGGGAACAGCGCCCAGCACATAAAGCATCTTCTCAGCCAAACATACCCCGACCTGCCATGGTCGATCCTCCCCAGCCAGGAGGGACCTACCATCAGCAACTTCCCAGATACAACAACCGGGCACATATCCGATGCCATACCTGCAACCAACTGGGACATGTGCAAAGGGATTGCCCCCGAAACAGGGCCCGACCATCATGGCCCCATCAAGGACCATCACCTGTCCCTCGAGCAGCAGTACACTGCTATCAGACAGGAGCATTTGTCCAGCCTTTCACCCCCACCCAGATGGAAGAACCACTAGGCACCCTCCACGAAGTGAACCCAGTGCAAGCGGCCTCTGACAACCACCAAGGTCATCGACAAGTGGTCCATGTAGAAGGAAAACAGATGGAAGGGTTGAGAGATTCCAGGGCCACCATCACTTTGGTCCGGAACCACCTAGTTGCAAAGGAACATCTCACGGGAGACTGTATAGCAGTACGGGTGGCAGGGGGAGCCATCTACAAGGTCCCCACTGCCAAGCTACATTTGAATTGGGGAGCATGGGCAGGGCAAGTGGAAGTGGGGATGATGCAGGACTTGCCTGCGGATGTTATTTTGGGAAATGACTTGGGGGAGCTAACCTCCGCTTTTGTTACACGACCAAACCCACAGGAGGCTCACCCAGTCGTCACCCGTCAACAGGCTCGCACCACGGCACCACCCACCGACTCTGAGGCTCAGGTAAGCCCGGCCCCTCTTAATCACACTGTCCTACCCTGGGATGCCCCGTTAGAATTTGGTAGCGAGGTCGCCCTAGACCCGTCCCTGCAGGTTTACAAAGACCGGATAGATAAAAACCAGGCAGGCCTAGAAGGGGAGAGATATTCTTGGGATAAGGGGTTATTATACCGGTACGCTGAGAAAATAGTAGCTGGATCTATTCCCATTCCTATAAAACAGTTAATTGTGACTCGGAAGTATAGGCAGGAGCTAATGCGAATAGCCCACGACATACCACTGTCAGGTCACCTAGGAGTCAGCCGAACCAAACATCAGCTGACGCAAAATTTCTTCTGGCCAGGGATCTCCCAGGATATTAGGCACTATTGTAATACCTGTGATACCTGTCAGAGAGTCGGGAAAAGGGGGGACCGATACAAGGCCAAACTTCACTCCCTACCCATAATAGAAGAGCCCTTTAGTAGGATAGCGGTAGACATAATAGGACCGCTGAAAAAACCTAGTCCCTCCGGCAACAAGTATATTCTTGACCGTAGTGGACTACGCCACCAGGTACCCCGAAGCGGTAGCCCTCACCAATGTACATGCCGAGACCGTAGTGGATGCCCTTATGCGCATATTCTCCCGCATGGGATTACCCCGGGAGATTATTTCGGATAGAGGCACCCAATTCACGGCAGAGGTCACTCACCAGCTTTGGTGAAATCTATCCTTAACTCCTCATACCACCCTCATTCTAATGGTCTCTGCGAACGTTTCAACGGAACGCTGAAACAAATGATCCGAACGTTCGTAGACACACAAGAAGACTGGGAGCGGTTTATACCCCACTTACTGTTTGCTTACAGAGAAGTTCCCCAAGAGTCCACGGGGTTCTCCCCTTTCGAATTGTTGTTCGGAAGGAGAGTAAGGGGCCCCCTAGATTTAATCAGAGAACACTGGGAGGGGGGAATGACCACTAATGGTACTCCTATTATACCCTATGTGCTAGAATTCCGGGACCGCTTGGAGGCTTTAACCCAGGCTGCACGTACCAACCTCCAAGCGGCCCAGCAACGACAGCGCCGATGGTATGATAGGGGAGCCAGGGACCGCAGCTTTCAGGTCGTCCAGAAGGTATTAATCCTACGACCCGTCCCTACTGACAAGCTGCAGGCTTCCTGGCAGGGCCCATTCAAGGTGGTAGAGCAAGTCTGCGATACCACCTATATAATTGGCCCATGCGCCGGCGCAGGGGGCAGACTCATGCTCCATGTGAACATGCTGAAGCCCTACCATGAGCGCACAGAAGAGGTATCCGCTATCTGCGCCTCGGCCGCCGAGGACGCAGATAACCTGCCCCTACCTGCCTCCTCGCCTGGGAAACCCAACAGTAAGATGTTGCCGCCGTACAGTTAGGAGAGCACTTGAATCCCCAGGAGAAAGCTCAGGCCCAACGTTTAATTAGGGAAAAAGGAGCTACCTTTTCCAACCTCCCCGGATATACCCAATTAGCCACCCACCGGGTGGAAACCCCAGACCAAACACCTCTCCGTCAGCCGCCCTACCGCATTCCCGAAGCAGTTAGGGGAAATATGTACAAAGAGCTTAAGGAAATGTTGCAGTTAGGAGTAATTGAGCCTTCGTGCCGAAGCGGGATGGAACGACCCACTTCTGCGTAGATTATAGGAGGCTCAATGATAAAACAGTGTCCGACGCCTATCCCATGCCCCGGATAGACGAGTTATTAGACAAAATGGCCAGAGGTAAATATCTAACCACCATTGACCTTTGCAAGGGGTATTGGCAAATCCCGTTAGCCGAGGACGCCATCCCCAAGTCGGTCTTTGTCACCCCTTTTGGCCTGTACCAGTTTAGGGTCATGCCATTTGGGATAAAAAATGCCCCGGCCACCTTCCAGAGGATGGTGGACCGACTACTAGATGGGTTTCAGAATACGCGTGCGCCTATTTGGACGACATAGTGATTTTTAGCTATTCCTGGACTGATCACCTGAGCCATATAGGGGCCGTCTTAGACCGCATCAGGGAGGCAGGGCTAACCCTTAAACCCAGTAAATGCCATATAGGGATGGCAGAAGTCCAATACCTAGGACACCGAGTAGGCAGTGGCCAACAGAAGTCAGAACCGGCAAAAATAGAGGCTGTAGCTTAATGGCCAACCCCCTGCACTAAAACCCAGGTACTAGCATTTTTGGGTACCGCAGGGTATTATCAGAAGTTTGTACCTAATTACAGTACCCTGGCCAAACTCCTAACCCGCAAGAACCTCCCTAAGTTAGTAGTATGGGCCCCAGAGTGTGAACAGGCATTCCAACTCTTGAAAACTGCTCTTGTTAACGCACCTGTTCTGGCTGCTCCTGATCCAACTAAACGCTTTCTCGTTCACACAGATGCTTCTATGTTTGGATTGGGAGCAGTACTGAGCCAGGTCGGAGCGGATGGCGGCGAGCATCCGGTAGCTTACCTAAGCAGTAAACTTTTACCCCGAGCAGTAAGCTACGCCGCCATCGAAAAGGAATGCCTTGCCGTGGTGTGGGCCCTCAAGAAACTGCAACCCTATTTGTATGGACAAACCTTTTCGCTACTCACAGATCACAACCCGTTGGTCTGGCTGAACCGGGTGTCAGGGGACAATGCCAGGCTGCTGCGCTGGAGTTTGGCGCTGCAGCCATTTGATTTTACCATCCAATATCGCCCGGGAAAGCTAAATGGAAATGCCGACGGGTTATCCCGACAAACTGAACTGGACAAGTGATCTGTGGGTACTCCTCCAGACATCCCCAAGCAGATCCGTTGGGATCAGACTGTGTATGCTGGCTTGGTTCTGGGAGAGCATTGTGGCAGCAGCAGCCACTTTAAAACTGTATTTTCTTTAATATGTATGTACCACTTTAAGAACCAAGGGTACGCGTGTGTAATGTATTGCAGGTCTATGGCGTTCGTATGCTGGCAGCATAAAAACCCGTCGGCATTCAGGTAATCGTTCCACGAACAGTGATTTCCATCTCTGTTCGTGAAACGAACAAACTGCCGAATGGAGACCACCCTCAGGAGGTCGTGTGGCTCTCGTTAAAGATTGCAACATTGTTGCAAACGGTAAATTAAGAGGATTCAGGGTGGCCGTCATTCGGCTACCGACCACACGGCGGTCGGCCATCTTGGATCCTTTGTTAGCCCAGCGGTATTTGGTCATTGAGCGCCTGGAACTAAAATCGGCTACTCGGCGGCACGAATACCGCTGGACTTCCAAGCCGTTCGGGAGCCCCAGTCCTTCGGTAATAGGTTTCTATGGAATCCTTCGGTAGTTTGAGGGGAACTTAGAAAATATGTGTATTTCATGCGGCGTTCGGTCATTTAAGCTGGGATCTGAGCGGCGCTTTCACGAAATGTGCGCTCAGACCCCAGCTATCTACCGAACGTCCGTTCGTCTAATTCTGACGAACAATATTCCACTTATGTATTTTAATGTAAAATATTGTTTCTGCTGCACGAGGGGATAATCCACTTAACTATATATGCTGGTGGGAGTGTCCCTCTCGTGCAGCAGTGTATTATGGGAGAAATGTCCATCTTGTTCAGTTTCCCACGTAGTCCCCTATTGCCTAACCCCTGAATTGTCTGTAGGGAAACCCCTTGCATGGGAAATCCCATAAATACTGGAAGTGTGTGAATAAAACCTCAGTTGACCTCCAAGCTATGTGTCGTCTAGTTCTTGGAGGGAAGGGATTGTAACTATGCTACCTGTCTTGTACCTGTTTTGGATTGCCTTTCCTGTCTACCAGCGGAGATACCTTGGATAATACCTCTACTCCGCTACATAGCCCTTCTCTGAACTCTCTCTAAGGTATCAATATCCTTCTGAAGATACGGTCTCCAGTACTGCGTACAATACTCCAAGTGAGGTCTCACCAGTGTTCTGTACAATGGCATGAGCACTTCCCTCTTTCTACTGCTAATACCTCTCCCTATACAACCAAGCATTCTGCTAGCATTTCCTTCTGCTCTATTACATTGTCTGCCTACCTTTAAGTCATCAGAAATAATCACCCCTAAATCCCTTTCCTCAGATGTTGAGGTTAGGACTATCAAATATTCTGTACTCTGCCCTTGGGTTTTTACGTCCAAGATGCATTATCTTGCACTTATCCACATTAAATGTCAGTTGCCACAACTCTGACCATTTTTCTAGTTTACCTAAATCATTACCTGTTACATATCTTAGTATCATCAGCAAAAATACATATCTTACCATCAAGACCTTCTGCAATATCACTAATAAAAATATTAAAGAGAATGGATCCAAGTACAGATCCCTGAGGTACCCCACTGGTGACAAGCCCGAGCTTCGAATATACTCCATTGACTACAACCCTCTGTTGCCTGTCACTCAGCCACTGCCTTACCCATTCATCCAAACTTAAAGATTGCAGTTTATTGATAAGCCTTCTATTTGCAACAGTGTCAAAAGCCTTCCTGAAATCTAGGTAAGCAATGTCTACCGAACCACCCTGATCTATAATTTTAGTTTGGCATGATCTCCCTGAAGTAAACCCATGTTGTCTCTGATCTTGAAATCCATGTGTTTTTAGATGTTCAACAATCCTATCCTTTAACATGGTTTCCATCACTTTCCCCACTATTGAAGTAAGGCTTACTGGCCTATAGTTGCCCGACTCCTCCCTATTACCTTTCTTGTGAATGGGCACAACATTTTTAATAGCTTTGGGTGTATTCCATCAGGTGCCATTGACTTATTTGTCAGTTGAAATAGAACATCTTCCTCTGTAAACTCACGTGTAATAAATGACTAATTTATCCTTTTTCTTAACTGAGGTCCCTTTCCTTTATTTTCATCTGTAAATACCGAACAAAAATATTCATTGAGGCAGCCAGCTAGACCTTTATCCTCTTCTACATACTGTAACGGAGTGCAATATTGAAATCCACGATCTCCGCTGGTATACAGGTAAATCCACAGTCAGCGCTGAAAAGTAAGGCAATATCCCAATCCTCCCAATAACCGGACGAACACACAGTCTGGGAGTCAACTGAGGTCTTTATTCACAACTTCCAGTATTTATGCAAGTCCCCATGCAAGGGGTTTCCTTACTGACAAAGCAGGGGTAATACAGTAAGGGACTACATGGGGGACTTAACATTTGGTGCATTTCTCCCATCAGGCACCGCTGCACGAGAGGGATACTCCCACTGAAATATACTGTTAAGTGGATTATCCCTCCGTGCAGCAGAACCGACATTTCACCTTAAAATCTATAACTCCAACTATAGTCACAATATTTGCACGAACAGACGTTCGGTAGATAGCTGGGGTTGGAGTGCACATTTCGTGTGAATACCGCTCAGATCTAAGCTAAACTAATCGAACGCCGCACAAAATACATTCACTTAGTTAATTTGTTTAAAAGTACCGAACACCGGGGGGCGTGGCTTGGAGGTCCGAGAAGATGGCAGCCTAAACCGTGAGCTCCCCGCAGGCTCAGCACAACACCTCACCGACAGCACAGCCTAAAGCTTAAAATGGGGAAAACTCACCGCACATCATGTGCCCAGCGGCCAGCGGACACCCCGAAAGGCAACCCAACCCCCTCTGTGAAGCACTTTCTGGTGCCACAGGCAGACCTGGATCAACAGGCCTCAAGTGACTCCACGGCCTCAGGCCTTTCCCGCCCGCGATCATCGCAGGGGGAACTGACACATGAGATCTCCCCCACATTCACACCAGAGCTGATCTCACTGCTACAGCAACTACCCACAAAGGCAGACCTGAAAACGGCGAACGCCGAACTCCGCAATTCCATAACCTCTGAACTACATGCACTGCGGGAAGAGATTCAAGGCCTCAGCCAGAAAGTGGCCCAGCTAGAAGCAGACAGCGACCACATGGCTGCAGCTCAGACGGCGAACACAGACAGACTGCAAACACACAACAAGGTACTGCAGCAAATGGCATTACACATAGAGGATTTAGACAACAGGGGAAGGAGACAAAATATACGCTTAAGAGGGGTGCCTGAGGAGCTGGACAAGAGAACACCAATACAGACCACGTTATCAGAGCTATTCAATAAACTACTGGTCCGGCCACTCCAGACACCTATAAGCTTCGTGCGAGCACACCGCGCACTGAGGCCTCAGGGACCCCCAGAATGCCCAGCCAGGGATATCATCTGCTGCCTGGAGAGCTTCCCCCTGAAAGAGGAGATCCTCCGCAAGGCCAGGGGCGCTGACAAAATCTTACTAGAGGGCTCAGAGATACACCTGTTCCCAGATTTATCCCCTGCAACCCTAACATTCAGGAGGGCGATGAAACCCCTAACCAGACAATTACAAGCAGCCAACATGAGGTACTTCCCCACGGGCCTACAGGTCGCAACACCCAACGGCCCCTTTACGGTCCTAAGTGAAGAAGACGCCGCGGCACTCCAGAGGGAGTTCTACCAGCCACCAGATTCACTGCAATGGCCAAACCCGCTGATTTTTTACGCCTTTGGCCCCAAGCAGCAAGGCACAGGCCCCCGACCTCAACGAATGAGACCCCCCCGCACACAAACGATCAGACAGGCGGGGACGCCTAACTGAGCACCGCTGAGCACCGCGGGCCTCCTCATTCTTGGGATCATACTCCCAGCAAGAAAGACTAACAGGCGAATACCAGTTTCAGTAAATAACTTTGATTGTACGGACATGTTGGGACTTCCCACAAACTCTCTTTACTTTTTGACTCTAGTTACACCTTAACCTTGTAATTTGCATCTTCTTCTCTCCCTCGCCTCCTCCGGACAAAGCGGGCATATACGCCCTTGAACCTAAGGACGCACCGTTGGCACACTACCTCAGCCTGAACACCCATCTACCTCCTCTCCACAGCAAGTACTGCCTGGGCGAGGGTCAGGAGGGAGGGAGGAGGGTGTTTGGTGATGAGGGAACTAGGACCCAGAGGACCCAGAGGGGGAGAACCACGCCGGGCCTCTTGCTAGAAGGGGGGAGGAGGGCGGGCAAGGTCCATAACTATCCTAAGGGTAGATCATTGATTATACTCTGGGGCACGACACTTATGCCACAAATTGACGTTCAAAGCCCGGGGGAGGGGGGGAGGAAGGGGAGAAAAAGTGGTAGGGGGGAGGGAAGGGGTAAGGAGACAAGCCTGTCACTGGGCTACTCAGACAAGACACATAGGGGAGTTATGTTATGTTATACTGTTTATGTTATGGCTGAATACCATGTTTAATTACTGTTACTTTTTGGTGAGGTTAACACATATGCTACATTCTAGATGGATCGAGCCGCAAGTCGGGGAGACGGAAGTTCCTGACTGGGTGGAGCCCCGAGAGACCACGGTGGTCTGCGACGACCGATTTGTGAGTGCACTTGGTCCCCTGGGCTTTGCCCACTTAGGAATTCTTGGACTCCTTCGACGGCCCTACTGGAGCGAGCGACAAGACTCAGGTGAGCGGTACCCCTTCACCCCTTTGTGGAGAGGGGGATTTACTGCCCCCCGACGCTACACACAGCGATTGTTTCGAGACACCGGGACTGTGTAATACGGCCCCAGACCTTCCCTTTCCCGGCTACCCCACACTTTCCTACACCCTATCCCCGTCCTAACCTAAGATCCCTTGACTGACGCGACAGACCACAAATACAACCAACTGAAAGACACCGACCATGTCCATTGCCCCAGCCCCTATCACAATACTCTCTCTTAACGCCAGAGGCCTCAACAAACCTGAAAAACGGTCAGGAGCCATGAGAGAGTTCCTAACCCGCAAGGCATCGATAGTGTTCCTCCAGGAGACACATTTCAGAGAAGGGTCGAGACCCACACTGACTAACCACCACTACCCTATAGGCTACTACAGCGATTTCAAGGGAGGCAAATCCAGAGGCACTGCAATCCTCATCCACAAACACATTCCGTTTAAAGAGTCAGGAGTGATGACGGACCCAGAAGGCCGCTACACGTTTATAAAAGGGGAGATAGCTGGCACAATATACACATTTGCTAACATATATGTCCCAAATCGCAACCAATATCGCTTTATAGCTCGGGTACTTCGCACCCTTAACCCCTTAAGGACCAAACTTCTGGAATAAAAGGGAATCATGACATGTCACACATGTCATGTGTCCTTAAGGGGTTAAGGGCTTCACAGAGGGCGTTATGATACTAGGGGGAGACTTAAATGTGGCCCTGGACCCTAAGTGGGATTCCTCCCTAGGACACTCCCACATCCCTACACAACACATCACGGCGATCAGAACTTTATTGGCCAAGGCACAACTGGTAGACAGCTGGAGGGCATTACATCCAGACGAAAGGGACTATACCTTTTACTCCCACCCCCACAACTTGTACACCCAAATCGACTACCTCTTTATGACACAGTACCACCTTCCGTTAGTGCTCAGAGCCGAACAGGGCACCGCGTCGTGGTCAGACCACGCACCGGTGACCATCACTCTGAAATCCCCCCTATTCCGGCCAAAGATATCCAAGTGGAGGTTGAACGAAGCCTTACTTGCTAATCACGAGGTAGCGACAGAGACAGAAACAACATTACAAGACTACTTCACAAACAATAACGATCCGACCTCCCCCACCATAAGGTGGGAAGCACACAAGAGTGTGGTTAGAGGACATTTCATACAAAAGAGCACACTCCTGAAGAGACAGAGGGAGGCGCGGATGGCCACAATACTGACAGAAATGCGACACCTAGACGCCCTCAACAAACGCCTCCAACTCCCCACACACCAGGCGACGCTCCTCTCCCTACGGAGGGAACTGACTGCACTAATACACTCTCAACACCACAGAGAGGCACTGCGCCATAGGGCATTCTTTGCCATAAACGGAAATAAAAGTGGGAAGCTTCTAGCACGCATGATCAATAAAAAAACGCCAGGCCACCTACATCGACCGCATACGAGACAAGGGTGGGACCCTACACAGACACCCCACTAAG
Organism: Pelobates fuscus; assembly: GCF_036172605.1. NCBI lineage: Eukaryota > Metazoa > Chordata > Amphibia > Anura > Pelobatidae > Pelobates > Pelobates fuscus. The sequence goes on from NC_086317.1 coordinate 195,329,885, forward strand.
ATACAAGAGGTCATTCGAGCATACTATGCAGAGCTGTATTCAATACCGAGACCACAATCAACTACACACGCCCACAAGCTCCGCTCCTCCATAGACGACTACCTCCAATCCCATGCACTCCCTTGTTTACCGACAACGGCGGTGGACCAACTAGAGGAACCCATTACCATAGAGGAGTTAGCTCTAGCGATCAAACACTCTAAAACAGGGAAGAGCCCAGGCCCAGACGGACTACCCATTAAATATTATAAGAGATATGCAGATGTTCTATACCCCCCGTTACTGGCCATGTTCAACGCAATCAGGGAGGGGCACGACATCCCCAAGCAAACATTGATGGCGCACATCACCATAATCCCTAAGGAGGGCAAGGACAGGGAACAATGTGGGAACTACCGACCTATCTCCCTCATCAATAACGACCTCAAAATGTTGGCAAAAGTCCTGGCGACCAGACTCCAGACACGCATACCCAGACTGGTCCACGCGGATCAGGTGGGGTTTGTGATGGGACGAGAAGCCAGGGATAATACGATCTGAGCCCTCACACTCATGCATAGGTCGACAGGGGAAGACAGGGGCCTTCTCCTGCTGTCCACGGACGTGGAGAAGGCCTTTGACCGGGTCTGCTGGGAATACATGTTCCAGACCTTGGCACACATGGGAATGGGACCACACCTCCAGGGCTGGATCAAAGCCCTTTACTCCCAGCCGACGGCACATGTCCTGGTAAACGGGGCACTTACGGAGGCCTTCCCAATCTATAATGGCACAAGACAGGGTTGTCCTCTGTCCCCATTGTTGTTTGTTCTGGCCCTGGAACCCTTCCTGAACACTATCAGACACCACCCCGACATCAAGGGAATCCATGCAGGAGATACACATCACAAAATAGCCGCATACGCGGATGACCTACTGTTTTTTATAACTCATCCGGAGGTCTCCCTACCGAACCTAGTGCAGGCATTTCACACGTATGGGCTAATATCGGGACTGAAAATCAACCTCTCAAAATCCTATATTCTAAATATTAACCTGCCCACGCAGAGGGCCACCCAACTAAAACAGAGTCATGCATCCAATGGGCCCCAGACAAAATTAGATACCTTGGCACCTGGTTAACGACGAAAGCAGCGAATCTGTACACGGCAAACTTCGCCCCACTACTACTCCAGTTCCAGAAAGAACTAAGAGAGTGGGCCTTCCCTCACATATCCTGGCTGGGTAGAGTACAAGTGGTGAAAATTAATTTTTTGCCGAGGTTGCTCTACCTCTTCCAGGGCCTACCCATAGTGATCCCAACCTCCTTCTTCAAGACACTTAGGGGAGCAATGGGGGCTTATGTGTGGGATGGCAGGAGACCTAGATTAAGATACGCATTACTCACACAACCCAAAGACAAAGGGGGACTAGCCCTGCCAGACTTCACACTATATTATAAAGCATGCCACCTACAGCGCGTTATGGAGTGGTCCAAAATGGGGGTCACCAAGCTCTGGAAAACAGCGGAGGAGGAAATGGCGGGCAAGGGTGGCTACCCACGAAAGGGGCAGGGGGGGGAGGAAGATACTCAGCCTACACCAAAGCCACGCTGACGGTGTGGCGGAGGAGCATAGGCCGACATGCCCTCTCCACATATCCATCCCCACTACTACCTCTCACACACAACGTAGACTTCCGCCGGGTCTAGACCCGCGAGCCCTTCGGGCCCTGGTGGGAGGCCCTCTACCACGACTGAGACACGTATGCACCAGATGAGGACTGAAGGGCCTGACAGAGATATGTGGGGAGAACCCTGAACCCTTCCTCACACAGTTTAGGTACGAACAATTGCGCAGCTATGTGAGACTCCTCCCGCAAGGAGTAGCTCTGACCAGGGACCTCACTGCTTTCGAAAGGCTATGCACAGACCCAGATCCACTACCACACGGGGTGTCACACCTATACTCCCTCCTCCAGTCACAAACCCCAGGGGAACTGCCTAAATTTATGGGGCAATGGGAGGAATCTTTAAACCAAACATTCAGCACCCAAGAATGGGAAAAGATGTGCAATATCATACATCATTGTTCTGTTTTTAGCAAAAGCCAAGAGACGGCTTACAAGTTGCTTACACGGTGGTATTACACGCCAGCCATGGCACACCACATACACACCAACGAGACTCGTCTCTGCTGGAGATGTGACAAGACAATAGGCACTCTCCTACACATATGGTGGGACTGCGACCTCATACAGCCTTTCTGGCGCACTATTCACACAATACTGTCCCGATTCTCAGACAACCCACCACCACTGGAACCGGCAGCCATGCTACTCCATCATACGACAACTCCGACATCCAAATATAAAAAATCACTCACGATTCGAATCCTCAACGTTGCTAAACAGACAGTCCCACAGTTCTGGAAGAAAAAAGAAACCCCATCCATACACACATGGTTCACCCAAATGGAGGACCTCAGAGCCATAGAGGATCTTACCATGCACGCGGCTGGACCGCAACAACAGACATACCTCGATATATGGACCCACTGGATACTAACAACCGCTAAACCCGAATTTCAGACACTGCTGACTGCACACATACCTAGGGACACACAACTTACTGACACAGGGACTGAGGACTGAACCCATCCCTCCTTCCTTACCCCCCCCCCCAGCCCCGTGTTATTCTGTGGTCACCTACTAAAGAGGTGGGGATTCACGGACACGGAAAAGAGAACAATCTCAGATAGCGTAACCGTACGTTCCGGACTACAGTCACGGAACGAAGCAATATAGGCTCAAATAACATTGATGAGCTGACGACAGACACCACAGACGACTTGAAAGGTCAACCTGTCTCACAATATAGATAATACACACATCACTATAATACCATGTTCATAATACTCTAAATGCTACAAAAACTATGCTAGACACAGATAAGACACATGGTACACTGTGTAACTGTTTACAGAAACAACTAGCTGTGAAGGGATACCTTGTGTCAAACAGGGACCTATGAATCCATTGATAATGTGGGCCTACGTGCCCGAATATATGCTTTCTGTTTTTCTCCTACACATGCTGTGAACTAGCTACAACACTTAATTGCAATTTGGGACTCGCAAGTCCAGACAGGACCGTTATATCTCGAAGAAATACTGTACTGACAAAACGAAACTACGACACCAAAAATTGCATAGTGGAAGCTAACATCTAACTTATAGTCTGATGTCTTAGAGAAACCTACTAGGGACCTGCGAGTCCAACGATACTGAGGGCCTGTGCGCCCAATTGTTTGTGATTCATCCCATGTTTATTCTTTTATCTTGCTCTGACACATGTTGTGTCCTGACCACCTGATTCAAATGCAATTGGAGACCTGTGAGTCTCACTGTGAACCTTTCATTCAATAAAAATCATATTTACAAAAAAAAAAGTACCGAACACCGATGGGGAACCACAATAGGAGAAGACCGGAGCTCCCGAACGGCCTGGAAGTACAGCGGTGGTCATGTCGTCGAGTAGCCGTTTTTAGTTCCACGCGCTCGACGACCAAACACCGCTGGGGAAGACAAAGGATCCAAGATGGCCGACCGCCGCGTGGTCGGTAGTCGAACGACGGCCACCTAAGAACACACTTAATTACCGATTGCAACAATGTTACAATCGGGTAATTGGTGCCACACGACTCTCAGTGTGTGGGCTTGGGTTCGGTACCTAATTCCGGTAAAGTTGCTGTTCGTGAAACGACCATGTAAATGCCAGCGGCTTTCGGCTGCTAACATACGAATACTATAGGGATACAGGCAACCATACATTTCAAGGCAGAATACGAATTACATTCAAACACAATATGTCAGCAGTGTGTAGGACAACCTTTAGAGACCCAGTTCCATAGTCTGAAGTGGCTAGGTTTGCCACAATGCTCCCCCAGAACCAAGCCGGCATACACAGTCTGATCCGAACGGATCGGCTTGGGGATGTCCGGGGGAGTACCCACAGATCACTTTTCAAGTTCAGTTTGTCTGGGTAACCCGTCGGCGTTACCGTTCTGCTTCCCTGGTCGGTAATGAATGGTGAAGTCGAAAGGCTGCAGCGCCAAACTCCAGCGCAGCAGCCTGGCATTGTTCCCAGCCACACGGTTCAGCCACACCAACGGGTTGTGATCTGTGAGTAAGGAGAAAGGTTGTCCATACAAATACGGCTGCAACTTTTTGAGGGCCCACTCCACGGCCAGGTATTCTTTCTCAATGGCGGCGTAGCTTACTTCGCGTGGCAATAACGTTCAGCTCAGGTACGCTACGGGATGTTCTCCGCCATCTGCTCCCACTTGGCTCAGCACTGCTCCCAATCCAAACATTGAAGCGTCTGTGTGGACAAGAAATCTTTTAGTTGGATCAGGAGCAGCAAGTACAGGGGCATTGGTTAGATCAGTCTTTAGTTGTTGGAATGCCTGATCACACTCTGGGGCCCAGACAACCTGGCGAGGAAGGTTCTTGCGGGTCAAGTCAGTCAAGGGTTTGGCCAGGGCACTATAATTGGGCACAAATTTTCTTTAGTACCCTGCGGTACCTAGAAACGCTAGCACTTGTGTCTTTGTCCTAGGGGTGGGCCATTTGGCTACGGCTTCAACTTTGGCTGGTTCGGGTTTCTGTTGCCCGCTCCCCACCCGGTGGCCCAAGTACTGCACTTCTGCCATCCCTATATGACACTTGCTAGGTTTCAGTGTTAACCCTGCCTCTCCGATACGATCCAGAATGGCTCCTATGTGTTGTAGGTGCTCTGCCCAGGTCTGGCTAAATATGGCGATGTCGTCCAAGTATGCACATGCATATTCCTGGAACCCGTCCAATAGCGGATCTACCATCCGCTGAAAGGTTGCCGGGGCGTTCTTCATCCCGAATGGCATGACCCGAAATTGGTACAGGCCAAACGGGGTGACAAACGCCGACTTGGGGATGGCATCTTCGGCTAGTGGAATTTGCCAGTATCCCTTACACAAATCTATGGTAGTGAGATACTGGCCACGTGCCATCTTATCCAGCAGCTCATCTATCCAGGGCATCGTATAGGCATCAGACACCGTTTTGTCATTTAGCCTCCGGTAGTCGACACAGAAATGTGTTGTGGCATCCTTCTTAGGTACCAGCACTACCGGCGATGCCCAGGGGCTATCGGAAGGTTCGATAACCCCTAGCTGCAACATCTCTTCAATCTCATTCTTCATATGTGCCCTGACTGCTTCAGGGACACGATATGGAGTCTGCCGCATAGGTAGCTGTCCCGGGGTTTCGACTCGTGGGTGGCTAGCGGAGTGTACCCAGGCAAATTGGAGAAGGTAGCCCCTTTAGCTACAATCAGCTCTTGCACCTGGGCACGCTCCTGAGGGCTTAGCCGCTCACCCAGCTGAACCCCCTTGGAGGGCTCTGTCTGTTCTTCCTGTTCTAATAGGTCAGGTAGGGGCAGATTCTCCTGATCCTTAGAGGCGGAGGCGCATATCGCCGCCACGTCCTCTATCCTCTCATGGTAGGGTTTGAGCATATTCACATGGAGCATGCGTCTCTTCCCTACCCCTGAGCAGGAGCAAATCACATAGGTGGTGTCACATCTCTGTTCCACCACCTGGTATGGGCCTTGCCAGATGGCCTGCAGCTTGTCTGTGCGGACTGGTTTTAAGATCAAAACCTTTTGTCCCACCTGAAAGCTGCGGTCTCTGGCTCCCCTATTGTACCAGCGGCGCTGACATTGTTGGGCCGCCTGGAGGTTGGTGCGCACAGCCTGAGTTAGCACCTCCAGACGGTCCCTGAATTCCAGTACGTAAGATACAACAGGGGTTCCATCTGGGCTACTCTCTCCCTCCCAATGCTCTCTAATTAGGTCTAGTGACCCCCTCACCCTTCTCCCAAACAGCAATTCAAAAGGGGAAAACCCTGTCGATTCTTGGGGTACCTCTCTATATGCGAAGAGCAGATGGGGTATAAAGCGCTCCCAGTCTTTATGAGCCTCTCCAAACCTACAGAGCATCTGCTTCAGCGTACCATTAAACCTTTCGCATAGACCATTGGACTAGGGGTGGTACGCAGAATTTACTATTGGCTTAATGCCACATATTTTCCACAGTTGTTGGGTGACCTCGGCGGTGAACTGGGTGCCCCTATCGGATATGATTTCTTGGGGAAACCCCACCCTGGAAAATATTTTAATTAAGGCCTCTGCCACAGTTTCGGCATGAATATTGTTGAGGGCTATAGCCTCGGGGTACCGGGTGGCATAGTCTACTACGGTTAAAATATATATTTTCCCAGAGGGACTGGGCTTGGGTAAGGGCCCCACTATGTGTACGGCCACCCTACGGAAGGGTTCTTCAATAATGGGAAGAGGGCATAACTTGGCTTTGTGGCGGTCACCTCGCTTGCCCACTCGCTGGCAAATGTCACATGAGGTGCAGTACTGCCTCACATCCTTAGAGATTCCTGGCCAGAAAAAAGCGTGGGTCAACCTGTATCGGGTAAGGGTCATCCCTAGATGCCCAGGGTATATCGTGAGCAATCCTAAGCAGCTCTTGTCTATACTTCTGGGGAACTACTAACTGTTTAGTCGTCACTGTGACCTACCCTCCCACTCCTCTTTCAGCAATGCGGTAAAGTAGCCCTTTCTCCCATGTGTACCGCTCCCCCTCTAACCCAGCCTGGTCGGTGTGTACTCTGTCCCTGTATATCTGTAGCGTGGGGTCTAACTTCACCTCTGCCTCAAATTTAGTTGGGGTATCCCAGGACATACGTGTCGTGTGGGTGTCATGGTCTCTTACCTGAGCCTCAGAGTGTGTTGGTGGAACCGTGGTGCGAGCCTGTTGCCGTGTGGTCACTGGATGGGCTTCCTGGTGTGGAGCCTGTGGTATAAAAGCAGAGGTCATCTGGCCCAAGTCATTCCCCAGCACAACATCCACCGGTAAGTTTTGCATGAGGCCCACTTCTACAGTCCCCTCTCCCACACCCCAATCCAAATGTACTTTGGCAGTGGGTAGTCGGTACACTGCTCCTCCTGCCACTCGTACTGCCACTGATCCGCCAGTGTGTGCTGAACCTGGAACCAAATGGGGTGATACCAACATTAGAGTGGCTCCTGAATCTCGGAGCCCTTGTACTTCCTTCCCCTGCTGGGTTACTAGCTGGCAATGATGTGGCCTGTTGTCGGTGGCTCTAACTGACATCACTTCGTGTAGTACTCCTAGGGGTTCCTCTGCCTGAGCGCTCAATATCTCCTGGGTGGCTGGTGCTACTTGATAATGTTGGGCAGCGGCCCTTGGTGCCGGGTTCGGTCGGCCTTGGTTCCAGGCGGGTCTGCCCCCGTTCTGGGTGCACTCACGTGCCATATGTCCCCACTGTTTGCAGGTTTGGCATTGTATGTTAGCCCGTCCGTTATACCTGGAGGGTAGGGGTAGATTCCCTTGGGATGGATGGAAAGGGATGGCTGTGTGAGCGGTGGGTGGTAGAGTACTGGGTGGCCCCATGGGTCGAGGGTAACTCTTGGTTAGGGGCCCATGATGCCTCCTTGCATCAAAATGCTGATCCGCTAATCGGGCTGCTTCTGTTAGGGTGAGAGGTTTTCTGTCTCGCACCCATCCTTGTGCCTCTGGGGACAAACCGTTAAAGAATTGCTCCAACAGCATTAACTGTCGCAATTCTTCCATAGTAGTGGCTTGGCTGGCTTGTATCCACCCTTGAGAGGCTTGATCCAGCTTGTGTGCCCATTCCGCATGCAAATCTTTCTCTGGTTTGCGCAGGCCTCAAAACTTGCGCCGGTATGCCTCTGGAGTAATGGCATATCTCTCCAATATTGCTCGTTTCACTTTATCATAATCCTTGCTGTCCTCACTGGGTACAGCGCGATATGCTTCTGCTGCCCGACCTGCCAGCTTGCCTGCCAGTAATGGGACCCATACTGTCCATTCCAAATCATGCAAATCACACAGTCTCTCAAAATCCTGTAAATACCCATCAATCTCATCCTTCTCCTCGCAAAACATTTTAAAGGCATGATATGGAATTTTGGGTTTTACTTGGTTGTAGAGTGAACCAGTAAAGGATTCTGCTTGAGACGGTGCATGCTGCGGACTGTGTGCCATCACGTACTCCTGCACATTCGCCATCACCATGGTCAGCATGGCATCTGATATAGGCTGTGGTAAAAATTCCAGCCTGGTCCTCATTTCTCTCTGGTAGAGGGTCTCTTCCATGGCTGCTGGGGGTGTAGCGCTGCGAGCTCTGTCTCCTTCCATCAGCTCGGCAATTAGTACAGCTCTGGGTTTGTTGCTGGCTATCTTACCCCTGGCTTCTAGCAGTTCTTTTAATGTCTGCCACTTTAGTGTAGAATAATCCGTCTCCATTCACTTCGGTAGTCGGTTCTTTTGCTGTATTCTACTTGCCATTCCCTTTTTCCTCTACGGCAGTTTTAAATTGCACGAATTGCGCTTTTCGGCTGTAAGGTTGGATCCCACTGCTGCCACCAATTGTAACGGAGTGCAATATTGAAATCCACGATCTCCGCTGGTATACAGGTAAATCCACAGTCAGCGCTGAAAAGTAAGGCAATATCCCAATCCTCCAAATAACTGGACGAAACACTGGGAGTCAACTGAGGTCTTTATTCACAACTTCCAGTATTTATGCAAGTCCCCATGCAAGGGGTTTCCTTACTGACAAAGCAGGGGTAATACAGTAAGGGACTACATGGGGGACTTAACATTTGGTGCATTTCTCCCATCAGGCACCGCTAAACGAGATGGATACTCCCACAGAAACATACTGTTAAGTAGTATATAGAAATATACTGTTAAGTAGATTATAAAATCTATAACTCCAACAATAGTCACAATATTTGCACGAACAGATGTTCGGTTGATAGCTGGGGTCGGAGTGCACATTTCGTGTAAATACCGCTCAGATCCAAGCGAAACTAATCGAACGCCGCACAAAATACATTCACTTAGTTAATTAGTTTCAAAGTACCGAACACCGATGGGGAACCACAATAGGAGAAGACCGGAGCTCCCGAACGGCCTGGAAGTACAGCGGTGGTAGTGTCGTCGAGTAGCCGTTTTTAGTTCCACACGCTCGAAGACCAAACACCGCTGGGGAAGACAAAGGATCCAAGATGGCCGACCGCCGCGTGGTCGGTAGTCGAACGACGGCCACCTAAGAACACACTTAATTACATTGTTGCAATCGGGTAATTGGTGCCACATGACTCTCAGTGTGTGGGCTTGGGTTCGGTACCTAATTCGTTTCACGAACAGCCGGTAAAGTTGCTGTTCGTGAAACGACCATGTAAATGCCAGCGGCTTTCGGCTGCTAACATACGAATACTATAGGGATACAGGCAACCATACATTTCAAGGCAGAATACGAATTGCATTCAAACACAATATGTCAGCAGTGTGTAGGACAACCTTTAGAGACCCAGTTCCATAGTCTGAAGTGGCTAGGTTTGCCACACATACCTTCCTTCTTTTGTTTTTAATCTAACTAATCTTTGTTTTACTTTTCTTTTCTCATTTATGTATCTAAAAAAAGTTTTGTCCCCCTTTTTTACTGACTGTGCTATTTTCTCTGTGTGTGATTTGGAAGCTCTTTCTGCCTAATCTTATAGATCATTCTGTCTTCCTCACTCTGGTTTTTTTTATAATTACTAAATGCTAACTTTTAGTTTACTATTTTGGCCACATCTGCGGAGTACCACAGTGGTTTCTTGAATTTTTTCCATCTAGGTTTACCCTTTTTGCTGTAAACATAGCAGTTTCAGAGAAACTGCTATGTTTACCTATGGATTAATCCAGCCTCTAGTGGCTCTCTCATTGACAGCTGCTAGAGGCGCTTCCGCGCTTCTCACTGTGAAAATCACAGTGAGAAGATGCCAGCGTCCATAGGAAAGCATTGATAATGCTGTCCCATGAGACTGGCTGAATGCGCGAGCGGCTCTTGCCGCGCATGCGCATTCATCCGGTGACGTCAGAAGAGGGAGGGGAGTCCCAGTGTCGAGGGAGCCCGGCGCTGGAGAAAAGGTAAGGGATTAACCCCTTCCTCCCCCTTCAGCGCCACGGGAGTGGGACCCTGAGGGTGGGGGGCACCCTCAGGGCACTATAGTGCCAGGAAAACAAGTTTGTTTTCCTGGTACTATAGTGGTCCTTTAAGTAGACTCTTTCAAGTAGGAGTAAGAAAACCAGGAGTTAAAACTAACAAGGGGTTTAAACTAACAAGTTATTTGTTTTACTATCCTCTATCTGGGGAAATGAGTGTTAGCAAGATTGGTGGTTTGACTCAATGCACATCTTGTTGCATGTATGCATGCTTGGAGGTACCCGTCCAGGGTCCATACCTCTGTGATGGTTGTGTGCGAGTTGTTTTTCTGGAAGCTCAGCTTAGAGATCTTGAGAAGCAAATTGTAGCATTAAGGGCAGGGCCGGATTAACATAGGGGCTGATGGAGCTGCAGCTCCAGGTCCAGGCCCAGGCCCATGGAATAGGCCCATTAAAAAATATATATATATATTATTATTATTTTTATTTTTTTTACACACACACTACTCTTAGGTTTGCCACCTGACTGGTATTTTACTGGCACAGCCGGTATTTGAGGCTGCCTGGCCGTGCCGGTATTGCAGTAATACCGGCAATACAAATGCAGGTATTTTTCTCAGAATAAGTGGAGATTACTCTGCAATACCAGCACCGGCCAGTAGGGGTCACTGTGTGTGGAGAACAGGCCCGGTGGTCCGCGATGGCCGTGGGGCCAAGCCGGCAGGGGAGATCACAGGATCTCCCCCGCTGCAGGGCCAGCGCTACCCGAGCATATATATACATATATACATATACACACACATACAGGGAGTGCAGAATTATTAGGCAAATGAGTATTTTGACCACATCATCCTCTTTATGCATGTTGTCTTACTCCAAGCTGTATAGGCTCGAAAGCCTACTACCAATTAAGCATATTAGGTGATGTGCATCTCTGTAATGAGAAGGGGTGTGGTCTAATGACATCAACACCCTATATCAGGTGTGCATAAATATTAGGCAACTTCCTTTCCTTTGGCAAAATGGGTCAAAAGAAGGACTTGACAGGCTCAGAAAAGTCAAAAATAGTGAGATATCTTGCAGAGGGATGCAGCACTCTTAAAATTGCAAAGCTTCTGAAGCGTGATCATCGAACAATCAAGCGTTTCATTCAAAATAGTCAACAGGGTCGCAAGAAGCGTGTGGAAAAACCAAGGCGCAAAATAACTGCCCATGAACTGAGAAAAGTCAAGCGTGCAGCTGCCAAGATGCCACTTGCCACCAGTTTGGCCATATTTCAGAGCTGCAACATCACTGGAGTGCCCAAAAGCACAAGGTGTGCAATACTCAGAGACATGGCCAAGGTAAGAAAGGCTGAAAGACGACCACCACTGAACAAGACACACAAGCTGAAACGTCAAGACTGGGCCAAGAAATATCTCAAGACTGATTTTTCTAAGGTTTTATGGACTGATGAAATGAGAGTGAGTCTTGATGGGCCAGATGGATGGGCCCGTGGCTGGATTGGTAAAGGGCAGAGAGCTCCAGTCCGACTCAGACGCCAGCAAGGTGGAGGTGGAGTACTGGTTTGGGCTGGTATCATCAAAGATGAGCTTGTGGGGCCTTTTCGGGTTGAGGATGGAGTCAAGCTCAACTCCCAGTCCTACTGCCAGTTTCTGGAAGACACCTTCTTCAAGCAGTGGTACAGGAAGAAGTCTGCATCCTTCAAGAAAAACATGATTTTCATGCAGGACAATGCTCCATCACACGCGTCCAAGTACTCCACAGCGTGGCTGGCAAGAAAGGGTATAAAAGAAGAAAATCTAATGACATGGCCTCCTTGTTCACCTGATCTGAACCCCATTGAGAACCTGTGGTCCATCATCAAATGTGAGATTTACAAGGAGGGAAAACAGTACACCTCTCTGAACAGTGTCTGGGAGGCTGTGGTTGCTTCTGCACGCAATGTTGATGGTGAACAGATCAAAACACTGACAGAATCCATGGATGGCAGGCTTTTGAGTGTCCTTGCAAAGAAAGGTGGCTATATTGGTCACTGATTTGTTTTTGTTTTGTTTTTGAATGTCAGAAATGTATATTTGTGAATGTTGAGATGTTATATTGGTTTCACTGGTAAAAATAAATAATTGAAATGGGTATATATTTGTTTTTTGTTAAGTTGCCTAATAATTATGCACAGTAATAGTCACCTGCACACACAGATATCCCCCTAAAATAGCTAAAACTAAAAACAAACTAAAAACTACTTCCAAAAATATTCAGCTTTGATATTAATGAGTTTTTTGGGTTCATTGAGAACATGGTTGTTGTTCAATAATAAAATTAATCCTCAAAAATACAACTTGCCTAATAATTCTGCACTCCCTGTAGTACCAGACATAGATCCACAAATATCAGTTCAATTCAAAGTACTTGTACATACGTATTTCTGCTTCCCTGTGAATGATGGACCACAGTAGGTCTTTAAATGACCAGTTATTGTCCAACTACAATAGAAAATATAGCAGAAATATACAGTTTTGACAATTTTTATTGCATACACAATAAGTTACAGTGACAATCAGTTGTGGTTTAAGCAAGTATGGTACATCAGTTACATAAAAACAATGTGACATAGAAAAAAAAACCCATTTAATTATAGGCAACATTAGAACCATAATTCACGCTGTTTGGTGGATTTTCTAGTACTTGGTGAAATCAAATAAGTGACACATAATGCTGATCCCACCTATCTATCCTGCCTAATACACAAGTATGTACCGTCTAGGCCCCTATGCTCTGCTGGAGACTTATGTCTATCTTCTCTCTGTACTCCCACCTCTGATGCTCGCCTTCAAGACTTCTCAAGGGCTGCACCGTTTCTGTGGAACGCACTTCTCTCCTCCGTTAGATGCTCACCCAGTCTCCACTCCTTCAAAAAATCATTAAAAACCCACTTCTTCGGGGGGCATGGCCTACAGCGCTAGTGAACGGACGCATCTCCCTTAAGCTCCGTTAGAGCCGGGAGAAATATAGACAAAAAAGCCACAAATCAAGCGAGCACATCAACCGAAACGACACCCCCCAAGCATAGAAGTCATGGGGCGCAAACATAGAAAATCTCACCTCCAAGAGACTTCCCGGCAGCCAGATATTCGGCTCTCATTTGAGAGGCCGGCGGCGCGGCATCTGCCTAAAATGGCGCCGGAGGAGCATGGGACGCCGGAGCCATCAGAGGCCTCCCAAGAAGAAGATGACCCGATGAGCTTTCCCCGCTCGGAGTCAGAGCGGTCAGAAACAGACGAGGTCACGACACCCTCCAAAAAAGGGGATATCAGGAGGTTACTGACAGACCTCCGAAAGGTATGGAAGGAAGACCTCCAAGCAGCCCAGGCAGAAATAGGAGAGATCCGCCACAGAGTGCAGATGTTGGAAAGCAGAGAGGCCTCCAGGAACAAGCATATGCAAGCTACTGACACCAGAATGGACAACCTCTCCTCTCAGGTACAACAACTGGCCCAAAAAGTGACTACTCTGGAAACACGCCACAGACAAAAAAACCTGCGCCTTAGGGGCATATCGGAACAGATACCTGACGAGACGATACTTACCTTTGTGAGGGACCTAATAGACACCATATGCACTAAGGACAGTGCCTCCCGCCCCATTATCACCTCCGCATTCAGAGTGAGGAAATCAGCTGCAGCCCCAAAAGACGCGCCCAGAGACATAATTGCCACGACCCGCGATATTGCAGTGAAGGCGGCGGTTATGAAGCGCTCCAGAGAACAGGGATCGATACTATACAAAGACCAGACGATCTCTATCTATGCAGACATACCATTCTCTGCCCTAGCGGAGAGGAGGAAGCTTACCTCCACGGCCAGGCAGCTCAGGGAGCACTCTATACGATACCGCTGGGGGCCGGGGGGATCCCTAGTGATCACCAACAGAGACACGACAGAAACGCTGACGTCAGCAGAAGACCCAGAACCGTTGATGCAGAAGCTCGGAATCCCGACCCGCACATGGGCAAACACAACAGAGGCACCCCTAGGGACACCCAAAAGAGACGCCCTCGAACCCCTACAGCAGGCTACATCCTCGAGCCACAAGGCACAGCCTCCACAGAGAAATAAAGAAGCGAGCATTAACACACCCAGGCACTCAGTTGGGCACCTCAAAGTTCAGAGACTTGCCAAGCGGGACTAGAACCAAGCCGGTGCAGCAGCTCAGCTCTCCCCTGCTCGGCACCACCCATCCATATACCTATACATAATGTTTTCTTTGTGACATAATGTTTTACTTAAGTACTATTGTTTACCCATGTAATATTGTTACTGTATGCAATAATGCTCCCATGACCTACTTAATCTAATACTAGTTCTATAAATAATGATACTAACACCATACTCTGTTAAACCGTGTTAAAAAAACATAATCCGAATCAAATACACATACAATGGTAAAGTTGTTTTAAAGAAAAATTTCAATAAAATTTAAATTGAAAAAAAAAAAAAAACACTTCTTCATAAAAGCGTATCAATTGAACTGTTAATAGCTCCTGACTGATTCCTCTCTTGCAACTGTCATTATTCTAATACTATCCTTACCTTTTGTGTCACTTTACCCCTCAATCCCTCTCTTCCTGTGTGTCCAACTTGTCTGGTTACAACTACATGTCTGTTTGTCCACCCTCTGAAAAGCGCTGCGGAATTTGTTGGTGCTATATAAATAATAACATAATATTAACAACATAAAGGAAGGGAATAAATAGAAAGGAGAGGAAAGGAGGGAGGTTGAGGTTGAGGTCTTTCATGAAGTATTTACATAATACCAGTTTGATGGTAAGGTTGGACATAGTTTCCAGCTATTGGAAAGAAATGTGTATCAAAGCCTAATTTCATGTTCAGGAATAGTTTTTATTCCCTCTAGAGGTGGAAGGTGAGAGGGCCTTCTACCCAATCGAAATTGTAGGAGTTCCATATTTTGGTAAGGTAAGGATAGTATTAGACTACTGACAGATGCAGAATAAGAATAAGGTTGCGCCCAAATATATATAAAATATACAAAAAGATGTATAGTAAATAATGAATCTAAGATAAAATATGCAGTAAATATATAAAATACAGATACAAATTTATAAATAACTCTTTACGAGGAACAGACAATCTTGATGTGATAAAAACGTTCTTGAAAGATTTCTTATCGTTCCAGAGGTAAATGCAAGACACAAGGAAAACAAGGGAACTCCAATGCTGTAGTAAATAATACAGAAATGAATATGAAAATAGATGGGATATATACTACTCACATTTACCAGAGCTTTATCCAGCTCTGGTGTATATAGTGTGAAGTGAAATGATCCTCACTTCTAGGATAAAGGTGGTATGTAATTTTCCCCAGATATTTTCAGTGAAGGTAATTCCAAAACCGGAAAGATACAAAATGGCAAAAATAGTGCTCTTTGTAGCAAATAATATTAAAATACTTTAAAAATGGAGGAAATTTACTCACATTTTTCTGAGTAGACTCACTGCTCAATAGATAGGGCGCTGGTGGTATTTCCCACCTAGGATTCTTTTGGTCCTTGCTTGAAATAGTAGAGTCAGGATGCCAGGATTAAAAGATATTAAAACAATCTTTATTTTGTAAAAGTAAAAGTATATCTACAACGCGTTTCACCTTGCAAGGCTTTATCAAGTAGATTAAAACAAGTAGCCCAACTCTGCCTGACACCTCCAACATGTGCTAGATGTGGTGGATCATATGTGGTACAGTCTCAACGGCACCATATGGTCTCACCCGCACCATTAATGTCTTGCACAGGCCACCTAGAATTACAATGTACACTCATGTATAAATGGTGTATACCATTTATACATAAATTTAAATTGTAATTCCAGGTGTCCTCTGCAAGACGTAATTTAAGCTCCCCACAGACACTACACGACACATGCTGGGGAGAAGAACTCTTACATTGCAGCTGTGCAGAGGTATTTTTACACACAGAGGGTCATTTGCATACAATAGGTAATTAACAGAACATACATTTCCCCATCAAGTCTTCTTCCCATAACTCCCTATTTTACTTGCTGAAAAACAAGCATCAGTCCCACCAAAACAAAGGCTCAGCTCCATATAATTCTAACAAACGGGAACAACAAAGTCCAGTTCCCACCCAAGCAAGAGAAAGCCCTACCTACCACTCTGGGTTCAGGATAGGATCAATCACACAGGGCAGCCAGTTTGAACTCATCTGGAAATGTGTCCCTAGACCAATGGGACAAGGCTCTGCTGGGAAAATAATAAGATACGAGAAAATAACTAACAACAAACAAATACAATTATACACGCTCTGCAACTATAGTGGGCACAGAGTAACTAAAACATAAGAGTAATCTGGGGACCCACATAAAGTATTTGTCTTCCGTCCCCAATGATGGTGACTGCAGTCACAGTATCGAAATTGGTTAATCCCATCTTTCTCTATTGTGTAACTTAATTATTTGTTTCATGAGTCCATAATAGGTCTCTGTAACGGACCGTTTTGCTCAAAAGGGGATAAAAATCGTTTAGGCGATAATCCCCTTTTTCCTAGACCAGCAGGGACTGTAAGCACCAATCTCCCGAACTGCAAACTGTACGAATTCTGGAAACTCCCGAACTGGAAACACACGAACCCTGGAATCAGCCGAACAGGAAAAGCATACAATCCGCTTACACTCCTGGCAGTCAGCATACAATCCAATTCCCCCAAAAACGAGACGACACATCGGTTTGAGGGTCAAGCAGAATCTGTTTTACTGAGGGCTACCTGCCCAGTATTTATGCAGGTCTCCCACCTGGTGGACACTCCCCTAAGGGACCAAATGGAAGACTGAAACAGCAGACAGACATGTATCACTTTCGTACACACAGCCACAATACATTCCCACAATGCATCTTTGTTTCCTCCTCTCTGTCCTGGAGATAATTAGAGAAGTAATTCACTTATCTCCCAGGACAAAGGCAAGACTCCATTATACACGTGGTGACACAGAAACAGTATATCACTTTAAAATACATAAAGACACATTTTATACATAAAACACAGACATGTAACATATCCCCAGATAGCTCAGGTCTGGGTGCACATTATTAGGTGAATGGCACTCAGACCACCCGAATACAGTTTAAGTGCCATGGAGTCTTTAATTATACGAACAGGCTCCATGGCTGTGCTATCTGGGTTAAAACATTCACATAAAACAAACTACCGAATTTCCCTGCATTCACCAAATCCATACGAATTAGAACCAGGGGCTGGAGGTTCAGCGGTGCCTGCACGTAAAAGTGTCCGATTTTGGTGCATGAAAGCCGGGCAGAAAAGCGCTGGCTGCCCGGGGAGCTCCAGAACACCGCCACCTAGCGGCCGCTAAGTGTAACAGCGGCCACCCAGTAACAAGCAATTAAGCTGCGGTTAACCGCAGCTTCAGGGAGGTAAATTGGCAGCACACTCCAGCTTCTGGGTGGCCAATTAACAACGCCGGCCGGCTTCCCACGGCTCTGGGGAGGTTGGTAAACGGCTGTTTGTTCGGTAGATGGAATCTACCGAACTGCTGTGCAGAAAGGGAGAAATAAATCCTTCTGCACAGCAAAATTAACCCTTTAGCTGCCGGTCCATAATCTAAAGGCAGCAGGCGAGCAACCAGGCTCCTCCAGTTCACAGTGGCGAGGTTGGCTTCGCCACAGTCTCATTGATATCTCAAGATTGAGCAGTGAATAGCAAACTGTTAGTACCTTCCTCAGGGATTTAAGTTTCAAACACATCAATGCAAACATCGAAAGTGTTTCCTTGTTCCCAGGTTCTCCCTGGCTTGGTGGATCCTGTGTTGTATATGATTTTAACTGTAGGTAGGAAAACAGTGCCTTATTAGGCAAGTCATATAGTTTAGGTTTGTCTGGGAATGACATCATCATGGCCCCTTTGTAAATTTGGTATAGCTAAGATATCCCATGCTTTTTCCATATACTATATTGGTAGGTAGGATTTATGTGAAGGGATGCCCCATCACAGTTCGGCTACTTACGTTCGTTTTATTATCCTGTTCCAGTTCGTTCGTCATTTTGTTTGGTTCTCGAACCGAGACCACCCCAGACACTAATTAGAACTTGGAATGTTGTGTATCTTGTATGAAAACCACAGATTAATCGAATGCTCTCCTGGGTGGCCGCCATTTCGTGCATACGAATACACGTGGTTGGAACAATGGATAACGGCCATCTTGTCTCCCGAACACTGCCAGCAGGACTTGGTCGTCGAGTGCCTGAAACTATTTTCGGCCAGGCACTCTCATGAACACCGGTCTTTATGGATCCAATCTACGTTCTTCTTCCCATTTACATGGACGAACAGCATTCAGGAGTTCCAGAATACCGAACACAGGGAACATTCTCCACGAACCAGCTTGACTTTATCTTCTGTGGTTTTCATGCAAAACCCCACGAATGGAGACCGGCTCTTGCTACATTTTTCATGGAACTATTCTGAGCTTCAACCTTGTGGCAGACCGGTCAAATCTTCTCTGCGGTGCTGATCGTGAACTACCAAACGGATCTGGCTGATTTTTAGATATATTGTTCCCCAGTTCCAGGTTTTTGTGGGGTTCCCATGTATTTTGGGGGTACTTTCGGGGTGTTGTGAATATGTTAACTTTTTCTGACCAGAAGATAATTGAGTTTAGAGGAGGAGTGTCTGTACTTTGTAAATGAAATGCCTGTTTTCAACAGGGCCACTAAGGGATTTGAGGTGCGATTAGTTAGTTTGTCCTTAGTCAAATCCCATATGTGGAATATTAAGAGATTTCACTGGGGTGATTAAAGGAGGTCCAGGTTTTTGGTGAGTTTTATACCTAGAAAGGTTAGATTGTCCTTTCATCAGTCCAGAGCTCTGGGGATGGGATGTAAATCCCCACTACTTGTGTCAGTCACGTATTCATCCGCACATAAAAATGTGGTTAATGGCATTTACTGTCCTGACAGGAAACGTTGTGCCAAGCAACATTACTGTCCTGACAGGAAAGGTTGTGCCAAGCAACATTACTGTCCTGACAGGAAAAGTTGTGCAGAGCAGCAAACAAATCCACAGGAGGATTCATGCAAATGGAAACCTGGTAATTGCCTTTGAGGTTAAAGGCTGGTTACAGCCAATCAGATCCAGAGAAGGGGTATTTAGGCCCAGTTCTACTCTTGCTCAGTGCCGTGTCGTGGTTTCAAGCCTATGGTTATCCGAGAGTGCGTTCCTGATCTTGATTTTCTGGTATTTGACTTTGGCTTTGTTTTGACTTCCCTCATATCTGGTATCCTTGACTTTTTGGCTTTCCCTCATCTTTGTGTCTGATTCTGTGTCCCTGACCTCGGCAAGTATTTTGATTATTCTTGGAGACGTTAAGTCCGGCCATTCTAAGGTCCGGTTATACGTTATCCTTAGTCCTAGGTGTGACACAGTACTGCATGCTGGATCAACTTGTAATCCTGACATTACGACATGGCCATAGATCCTGCAGAATTGTGTCAGCACATAGCAGCTTGTGAGAGAAAGCTAGAGGAGAATGATCACCGTATGGATCAATTTGCCCAGGCTTTTAGCACACTCCATACTAGGACGGCTCATTTACAACCTGAGGCTTCTCCAGTTATGTCACCACTGCCTAATGTACCTCTACCTATAGTATATAAGGCACCTACGATCTCCTTATCTCCTTTGCCGCATTTTTCTGGTAATATCCAGGAATGTAGGGGATCTCTCAATAAGATTGAATACCACTTTGAGGCCTCATCTGGTTCATTTCTTTCATATAGAGCTAAGATTGGGTATCTAATGAACGAACTTAAATGGGCTAATCCATTGTGGGAAGGTAATAGGAGTATCACTCATTGTTACCAGGAATTCTTGGCGGAATTCAAACTGACGTTTGAACCATTAGGCAGAGAGGAAAACGCCTCCACTGCCCTAATGCATATCAAACAAGGGAACCGGTCTATCTCTGATTATGCCATAGAATTTCGTACCTTGGCATCTGAGGTAGACTGGACTAACAACGGATTAATCGCTGATTTTAAAAAAGGATTATTCAAAGTTATACTTGACGAAATTGCTGCCAGCACTTTATCCAGCACTTTAGCCAGCACTTTAGCCAGCACTTTATCTAAGAATAATCAATTGAGATGGTTGAAGGCCTTTTCTGCATCTAGTGAGACCATGAGGCCATTGATTTTAAGTTTTTTAAAGCTGTGCGGGTATTATCCGATTTGTGTCTGCCCTTGGTGAATCCCACCTGGTCATTGTGGACTAAGGAAGGAAGAATTTTGTTCAGTCTCAATGCCTGAAACTTTATGTATAATTTAGCATTCGTATTTAGCAATGATAAAGGAAGAAAGTTTTGGCATATTGTTGGGATTTCCCTAGTTTGGGGAGTGTCACTATAATGTGCTGACAATACCTCTTAGGGATAAACTGGCAAAGTTGGTGGCAAGATTGAATCTCACTAGATGTAGAACGAGGAACATGAGATTTTTTTATAGTAAGACATGGAAATGCCACCAGGGTCAGGTAGTTTGTGGGCCGGAAGTGTAGCCATGGTGTCAGCCACCTCTTTTCCAGTTATTCATGCCTGTGAACCGACTTGCTCTTTTTACTATCCTACATTTAATTATGGTATTTCACACTGTACTATCATAAGCACCTTACACACATTCTACATATATATTTATGTAATAATTTTACATAATTAGGTAATTTTATTAATTACAATTTGCTGGACCTGCCTGACAACCCAGGCCGAAAGTATACGGAATTTAATTTGCTAGCACTATATTTAACCCTATAACTTTCTAAGACACTATAAAACCTGTACATGGGGGGTACTATTTTACTAGGGAGACGTCACTGAACACAAATATTTGTGTTTCAAAACAGTAAAATGTGTTACAACGATGATATCGTTAGTGAAAGTGAAGTTTTTTGCATTTTTCACACACAAATGGCACTTACACTGACGATATTATTGCTGTAATACTTTTTACTCCTTTGAAACACAAATATTTGGGTCCAGCAAAGTCTCCCGAGTATAACAGTACCCCTCATGTACAGGTTTTATTGTGTTTTCAAAAGTTACAGAGTCAAATATAAGGCTTGCGTTTCATTTTTTTCACATTGAAATTCGCCAGATTCTTTACGTTGTCTTTGAGACCGTATGAAAATTACCCCCATGATGGAATACCATTTGCAACAGTAGACAACCCAAGGTATTGCAAATGGGGTATATCCAGTCTTTTTTAGTAGCCACTTGGTCACAAACACTGTCCAAAATTTTCATTCCTGGGCTACCATACAGTCCCAAAGGCAACGTAAACAATCTGGCGAATTTCAATGTGAAAAACTGAAAAATTGAACATGCTATATTTGACCCTGTAACTTCCCAAAACCATTGCTGAATACAAATATGTGTACTTTGTTGCAGTACAATCAAACAATATTATGACATTCACAGTTAAAATGTCACGTGGAACTAAACATTTTTAAAAAAATATTTTTTCCCATTTTTTATATTTTATTCATATTAAATTATGTTTCATACCTAAATATTTGATGTTAAATGAGAGCCCTGTTTCCCTGAATAAAATGATATATAATAAGTGTGGGTGCATTTAATATGAAAGAGGTGAATTACGGTTGGACAGACATATAGCGCAAATTACAGGTTTTGTTTACGTTTTGTTTTGATCACATTGTGTACATTTGGCTCAGTCCTTAAGGGGTTACGGTGGGTTTGCAGTGCAGGTGCATATACTACAACCCCATAATCAATGATTGGCATCAGCATTTGCTGTACAATCTTTTCCTTTACTGCGTAGGCAGGATTTGTTTCTGTACAGGGCACCTCGATTTGGATAAAGTTTAGATGAAAGTTTTTCTATGTGGAGGCCAAAAGATAGATTGTGGTCTAACAACATACCCAAGTATTTGAAAGAGTGGACTGCGGTCAGTGTGCTAATTGAATTTGTTTTGATGGATATCTGGGAATTGTGTAATTTAGGTAATTTAGGTACTGTTCCAAAGATCATTGTGACAGTTCTGTCAGTGTTTAGGAAGAGTTTGTTTTTTGCGATCCACTTTTCTACCTCTGTAAACTGGTCTTGCAGCACAGCATCAAGCTGCGGTAGATTGGATTTGCTTGCATAGATTACTGTGTCGTCTGCATACATGTGTACCTTTGAGGATATGCAGACATTAGGCAGATCATTTATAAATAATGTGAATAGGAGGTGGCCGAAAATGGAACCTTGGGGAACACCACACGTGACTGGTTGAGGGAGGATGTCGCTGTCAGAAATGGATACATATTGCGAGCGATCCGATACATATGATCAAAACCAGGTTAGCGGACAATCATCAATACCTGAGTTATTGAGTTTGTGCAGTAGAATGTCGTGGTCTACTGTGTCAAAGGCCTTAGCAAATTCAAGGAAAATAGCTCCAGTTAGGTCTCTTTGTTCCATGCCAGTTTAGATGTCATTGCAAACTTTTAAGAGGGCAGTTGTAGTGGAGTGATTCGAGCGAAAACCCGATTGACCAGGGGTCAGATAGTTAGATTGTTGGTAATACTCACATAGTTGCATATGGAAGTATTTCCTAACATTTTTGACAATGCTGGGAGCAATGATATTGGGCAATAGTTAGAAACCAAAGTAGTGTCACCACTTTTATGGATAGGCACTACTCTCGCAGTCTTCCAAAGTTTGGGTATGTATCCAGACACCAAGGATTAGTTAATTAGGGTTGCGACAGGTTTAGCAATTGCTGGCGCACTGAGCTTCAACAGCATTGCTGGGATTTGATCAGGTCCAGACTGCCACTGTAGCCAATGTAGGGACTGACAAAGGGGGGAGGTGCAGGCGGACAGAAAGATGAGCCTCACCACTGCATTATAAGCTGTAACAGGGCAAGTTGGGAACATTATTATAAATTCTTTCATTTGGGGGAGGGGGATCTCTTGCCTGAAGCATTTGCGCAAGCCTTCCACTTTCTCTCCATTTCTGTGGGTCCTGTTCCTACACCCCCAATTAGGGTTGCCTCCTTTCTTAGAAAAAAATACCCGATATAATAATTTGCATAATTAATTATATACAAGTGATACTCGAAAAATTAGAATATCATGCAAAAGTTAATTTAGTTCAGTAATGCATATTGTTATTAATACTTGTCTGTAAATTGAACAACATAATCTATACTTTGGCTAACATACTGGTGATACTTAAAAAAATGACAATATCATGCAAAAGTTCATTTATTTCAGTAATGCAATGTAAAAGGGGAAACTAGTATATGAGATAGTTCAAGCTGTGATTTGTCATAAGTGCGATGAATATGGCTTACAGCTCATGAAAACCCCAAATCCACAATCCCAATAAATTAGAATATTACATGCAATCAATAAAACAAGGAGTGTACATAGAAAAATATCGGACCTCTGAAAAGTATAAGCATGCATATGGACTCAGTACTTGGTTTGGGCCCCTTTTGCAGCAATTACTGCCTCAATGCGGCGTGGCATGGAAGCTATCAGCATGTGGCACTGCTGAGGTGTTATGGAAGACCAGGATGCTTCAATAGCGGCTTTCAGCTCTTCTGCATTGTTCGGTCTCATGTCTCATCTTTCTCTTGGCAATGCCTCATAGATTCTCTATGGAGTTCAGGTCAGGCGAGTTTGCTGGCCAATCAAGCACAGTAATCTCACAGTCATTGAACCAGGCTTTGGTGCTTTTGGCAGTGTGGACAGGTGCCAAGTCCAGCTGGAAAATGAAGTCAGCATCCCCATAAAGCTCGTCTGCGGAAGGAAGCATGAAGAGCTCCAAAATCTCCTGGTAGACGGCTGCGTTGACCCTGGATTTAATGAAACACAGTGGACAAACACCAGCAGATGACATGGCTCCCCAAATCAAACACAGACTGTGGAAACTTCACACTGGACTTCAAGCATCATGCATTGTGTGCCTCTCCATTCTTCCTCCAGACTTGGTTTCCAAATGAGATGCAAAAGTTGCTCTCATCAGAAAAGAGGACTTTAGACCACTGAGCAACAGACCAGGTCTGTTTTTCTTTAGCCCAGGTAAGACGCTTCTGACGTTGTTTGTTGTTCAGGAGCGGCTTGACAAGAGGAATACGACATCTGAAGCCCATGTCCAGGATCCGTCTGTGTGTGGCGGCTCTTGTCCACTCCTTGTGAATGTCCCCAACACTTTTGAATGGCCTTTTCCTGACAATCCTCTTCAGACTGTGGTCATCCCTGCTGCTTGTGCACCTTTTTCTTCCACACTTTTCCCTTCCACATAACTTTCTATTAATGTGCTTTGATACAGCACTTTGGGAACACCCAACTTCCTTTGCAATGACCTTCTGAGATTTTCCCTCCTTATGGAGGGTGTCAATGATGGTTTTCTGCACAACTGTCAGGTCAGCAGTCTTCCCCATGATTGTGATTCCTACTGAACCAGACTGAGAGACCATTTAAAGGCTCATAAACCATTTGCAGGTGTTATAGCTTACTTAGCTGATTAGAGTGGGACACTGTGAGCCTAGAATATTACACATTTTCACAGTATTCTAATTTACTGAGATTGTGGATTTGGGGGTTTCATGAGCCATAATCATTGCACTTATGACAAATCACAGCTTGAACTATCTTGCGTTGCATGTAATGCGTCTATATCATATATTAGTTTCCTCTTTTACGTTGCATTATTGAAATAAATGAACTTTTGCACGATATTGTTATTTTTTTAAGTATCACCAGTATGTTAGCCAAAGTATAGATTATGTTGTTCAATTTACAGACAAGTATTAATAACCTAGTAGGGGCGTGGCTTCGACGCCGGGAAAGATGGCGGCGTAAACCGAGAGCTCCCCGCAGGCTCAGCAATATTCCTCACCTAACTAGCACCTAAGATCACAATAATGGGCAAGACACACAGGTCATCACAAGCCAACCAACCCACCAGCACCCCCAGGGGGTCTCAGCCGGCAGGTATGCGCCAATACCTCCTGACTTGGAGGCCTCGGGCCTCTCCCACCCACCCTCACCACAAGAGAGCCTCCCTGGCAGGGCCTCACACACCCCAGGTTCCCAAACACCACAGCCAGACTGGGTAGACTTGATCCGCAACCTACCAACCAGGGCGGACCTAAAAGAAGCGAATGCCGCGCTACACAAATCCATCACAGAAGAGCTACACGCGCTCAGGGAGGACATACAAGGTATCCAGCACAAGATGGCCCAATTAGAAGCGGACTGCAACCACATGGCGTCGGCGCAGACCGCGAACACGGGCGCAACTTCGCCAAATGGCACTACATGTGGAAGACTTAGATTACCGCGGGAGGAGACAGAACATACGAATCAGAGGTCTGCCGGAGGAACTCGATCAGACCACCCCGCTACGAGACACCCTCAGGGAAATATTCAATAACCTCCTGGATAGACCAAAACCTACACCCATTGAATTTGTTAGAGCACATAGAGCTCTCAGGCCACGGGGCCCACCTGAATCTCCCCCAAGGGATGTCATTTGCTGCCTGGCCCACTTCCAGACGAAAGAGGACATACTCAGAAAAGCACTTAAGCCCCCCTTCATGCAGTAGAAAGCCCTTGAGGCGGGTAAAGTCTCGGAGGTGAGGGGACCCTTGAAAGGGAGGAAATACCTACACACGGGACACACAGGAACCCCGAACCAACCCACATATAGATAACCTGGATCACGAAGCCACACACTAGGGTTTAGAGGGATGGCGGGGGCCTGACGCCCTGGCTGTCAGGATCGGGACAGGGATCCAACACGCAGAGTACGAACAGGAGAGATGTACGTATACCGGACCTTAGAATGGCCGGACTAACGTAAGGAGAAAGCAAAGAATGGTCAGAGACAAGCCGAGGTCGAGGGAACGAGAGAACAGGTAAGCGAGAGACAAGCCGAGGTCAAAGGACACGAGAGGTAAACAGGAACGATAGTACAAGCCGAGTCAAAACCAAATAGAACAATAGACATAAGAGCACTGAGGAACCAGACAAGCTAGAACCACGACAGGGCAATGAACCATTACACACATCCCTCTTTTATACCCTGGTTCTCTAATTGATGACTCCGCCCTTGCCCTGATTCGTTGTTCCGAACCAGATTGACAGGTCGGGATGTGATTGCCGTCATGACGTCGGCTCCTGAGCGTCGTGTCATAAAAGGAAGCGGGGCTATCGCGGCCGGCGTGAGAATGACTGTGAGAGCTGTGAGGATTGGATGAATCAGCCCCCCTGAGAGAACGGCCGTCGGGAAGTCTAACCTCCTCCGAGGTAGAGACTTCAGGTACCCTGACAGTACCCCCCCCCCTCAGAAACGCCCACTGGGCGGAAGGAACCGGGGCGAGACGGAAAGCGAGCATGAAAAGCCCTGAGGAGGTGAGGAGCATGCACATCTTCCTGGACCACCCAAGACCTTTCCTCAGGACCATATCCTTTCCAGTCAACAAGATATTGCACCCTCCCCCGAGAAATCCGAGAATCGAGGATGGAATTGATCTCATACTCCTCCTGACCCTCAACCTGGACAGAATGAGGGGAAGGCACAGTGGAGGAAAATCTGTTACACACCAAAGGCTTCAATAAAGAAACATGAAAGGAGTTCGGGATGCGTAAGGCAGGCGGAAGAGCCAGACGATATGCAACAGGATTTATTCGAGACAGAACCCTGTAAGGGCCTATGTAACGAGGAGCAAATTTCATGGAAGGAACTTTCAAGCGGATGTTTCTGGTACTCAACCATACCCTTTCACCCGGAGAGAACACAGGAGCCACCCTTCTGCGTTTGTCAGCGTGTCGTTTGGACACCATGGAATTATGAATAAGGATTTGTCGAGTCTGATCCCACAACTTTCTCAGATTGGCAACATGAATATCAACCGACGGTATCCCCTGGGAGGAGGAGGCTGACGGAAGAACGGAAGGATGAAAGCCATAATTCATGAAAAAGGGGCTAGAACGAGTAGAATCGCAAACACTGTTGTTGTGCGCAAACTCCGCCCAAGGAATCAGACCGACCCAATCATCCTGGTGTTCAGAAACAAAACAACGCAAGAACTGTTCAACCTTTTGGTTGGTGCGTTCGGCAGCCCCATTGGACTGGGGATGATAGGCAGAGGAAAAATTTAATTTGATACCAAGCTGAGAACAGAAGGATTTCCAAAACCGGGAAACAAATTGGGAACCTCTATCAGAAACGATTTCAGAAGGAATCCCATGTAAACGAAAAATCTCCCTCGCGAAAATTTCAGCCAATTCGGGAGAAGAGGGCAATTTGAGCAGAGGTACAAAATGAGCCATTTTGGTAAACCTGTCAATTACTGTGAGGATAACCGTATGTTTTTTAGAAACCGGCAAATCAACGATGAAGTCCACAGCCAGACAAGACCATGGTTTCTCAGGAATTTCTAGGGGGTGCAAAAGCCCACATGGAAGCGTATGAGGTTGTTTAGTCCTCATACAGACATCACATGCCCCGACGAATTCCTTAAGATCCTTACGTAACGAAGGCCACCAGAAATCTTTAGAAATCAGAGAACATGACTTGCGTATGCCAGGATGTCCGGCAAATTTACTGTTATGAAAACACTGCATAAGTTCCAGTTGGAGTTTAGGAGGAACGAAGTAACGGTCCCCCGGAATAGGTCCGGGTGCCAGATGTTGTAACTTCTTGATCTCATCCAGCAACGGAGAGTGAATCTTGATGCTAGTGCTGGCAATAATATTACGCTTGGGAACTATAGAAGAAAAAACCATATCAGGCATAGTAGAAGGTTCATGTTGGCGGGACAATGCATCGGCCTTAGAATTCTTAGAACCAGGTCTATAAGTGAGCACATAGTTGAAATGAGTAAGGAACAAAGACCAACGAGCCTGCCTGGCAGACAATCGCTTGGCTTCCCCTATATATGACAAATTCTTGTGATCCGTCAAAATAGTAACCGGGTGTAAAGTCCCTTCCAACAAATGTCTCCACTCCTTTAAAGCCATAATTACCGCTAACAGTTCCCTGTCACCAATATCATACCTGCTCTCAGGTCCAGACAATTTCCTGGAAAAAAAAAACACATGGATGCAGTGGTTTATTCAAACTTAAGCTTTGGGACAGAATAGCGCCTACACCTGTCTCTGAGGCGTCTACCTCGAGTAAGAAAGGCAAAGATGTGTCTGGATGAACTAATATCGGTGCTGAGGCAAACTGTTCCTTGAGAGTGCTGAAAGCAACAAGCGCCTCCGGAGACCATGTCTTAGTATCAGCACCCTGTTTAGTCATGTTGGTAATAGGAGCAATAATAGACGAGTACCCCTTAATGAAGCGCCTATAGTAATTCGAGAATCCGATAAACCTCTGAATGGCCTTGAGTCCCTTGGGCAATGGCCAATCCAAGATAGATTGGAGTTTAACAGGGTCCATCTTAAACCCCTCTCCAGAAATAACGTAACCAAGAAAGTTTACCTGAGATTGGTCAAAGCTACACTTCTCCAATTTGCAGTACAACCCATGCTGTAGGAGTTTATGCAATACCCTTCTGACTTGTTTGTGATGAATCTCAGGTTCTTTAGAGTGTATTAGTATATCATCCAAATAAACTATAACACATTCATGTTGAAATTCCCTAAGGACCTCATTAATCAAGTCCTGGAATACAGCAGGGGCATTGCAAAGCCCGAAGGGCATTACCGTGTACTCATAGTGGCCATACCGGGTATTGAAAGCCGTTTTCCATTCATCACCCTGCTGAACTCTCACCAAGTTATAAGCACCCCTCAGATCTAACTTGGTAAAAATCTTAGAACCTTTCAGGCGATCAAATAGTTCAGTAATTAGGGGAATCGGATAAGCATTTCTGATTGTTATCTTGTTCAAGCCCCGATAATCAATGCAAGGCCGTAGTGTGCCGTCTTTTTTATCTACAAAAAAGAAGCCGGCTCCGGCTGGAGAAGATGATCTCCTAATAAAGCCTTTGTCTAGATTCTCCTGAATGTACTCCTCTAAGACTAAGTTCTCCTTAGTGGATAGAGGATATACATTGCCCCTCGGAGGCATAGTACCAGGTAGGAGATTAATCTTACAATCAAAGGACCTGTGTGGGGGTAAGGTATCAGCCTTCCTCTTATCAAAGACTGCCTTTAAATCCTGGTACTGGGAAGGTATCTGTAAATCTGTGGGCTTGTTAGAGTTACTAGGTGTGTCCACTACGCACAACGGTGAGACTTTCTGTACACAACCTTTCTGGCAACCCTGACCCCAAGAGACTATTTCACCTTGTTCCCAATCAATAGTAGGGTTATGCTTTTTAAGCCAGGGATACCCCAAAACTATAGGAACTGAAGGGGATGAGATAAGCATGAGAGAAATCTCTTCCTCGTGTAAAATACCAATGGTTAACTTAACTGGTATAGTTTCACGAGAAATAACAGGATCTGATAAAGGTCTACCATCTATGGCCTCAACGGCCAAGGGAGTCTCCTTTAACTGAGATGGGATAGAGTGGTTCTTGACAAAGGTTTGATCAATAAAGCTTTCAGCTGCTCCGGAATCTATTAATGCCATAGCTTTAAGTACTCCCTTTTCCCAAGTTAAAGAAACCTGTAATAGTAACCTATGATTCCTGTAATCATATGTAGAGGACAAAATAGAAACACCCAAGGCCTGTCCTCTGGAGAAACTTAGGTGCGAGCGTTTCCCGGACGGTTAGGGCAATTTAGGCGTAGGTGACCTCCTACTCCACAATACATACACCGACCCTCCCTTCTCCTATATTGTCTTTCATTCTCTGAAAGGTGAGTGTTACCAATCTGCATAGGTTCTGGGAGAGCTAGAATAGTAGATTCAGAATTCTGAAATGCGGGAGTTAGTCTTAAGGAAGGTCGATAACCATTATCACGAGTGTTCTGCCTCTGTCTCATGCGTTCATCTATACGAGAAATAAATTAAATTAATTCCTCTAAATTTTCAGGAAGATCCCTTGTGGCAACCTCGTCTAAGATCGCATCTGATAACCCATTCATAAATACGTCCATATAGGCTTGTTCATTCCACTTGACCTCTGCCGCCAAGGATCTGAACTCGAGCGCATAATCCACAAGGGTTAGACTATGCTGTCTAAGACGTAATAGTAATCTAGCTGCACTGGCCTTTCTCCCTGGGGGATCAAAAGTCCTCCTAAAAGTAGTAATAAACGCATTATAGTTACTGGATTATCTACTGGATTATCATTTTCCCACAAAGGGTTAGCCCATCTAAGAGCTTTGTCAATGAGTAGCGATATTATGAATCCAACCTTCGCCCTGTCAGTAGGGTAGGCGCGGGGTTGTAATTCAAAATGAATTCCTATCTGGTTTAGGAAACCTCGACAGGTATCCGGAGAACCGCCATACCGTAAAGGGGAAGTAACACGGGAAGAAGTTCCCACTGTGGCTACCTCTAGGCCTGTGTTAGCAAGAGAGATGGATGGAGTACGCATCTCCTCTGCTTGATTACTCGGATGGGATAGTAATGCTTGCAGCGCTAGGGCCATTTGGTCCATTCTATGGTCCATAGCTTCAAACCTCGAGTCAGGAGAACCAAGCTGAGCGTTTGTACCTGCAGGATCCATGGCCCTGTCGTAATGTCAGGATCGGGACAGGGATCCAACACGCAGAGTACGAACAGGAGAGATGTACGTGTGGCAAAACCGACCTCGCCACGTGTCCTTGGAGGGGGCTGATTGCCCGCCTCTTGCCTTTGGACTATGGACCAGACTTTATGGGAATGTGATACCCCAGATAGCCATACCATGGAGCCTATTCATATAATGAAAGACTATGGGAAAGACTTTAGCTCCATGGCAATTGTACTGTGTGAGTAGGATCTGCGCGCTATTCGGTAGTTTTGTGCGTGCAGATCCCAGCTATCTGGGGATAGGTGAAATGTCTGTGTGTTATGTGTAAATGTGACTTTATGTATTTTAAAGTGTTTTATGTTGTTTTCCAACCATGTGGTTAATGGAGTCTGCCTTTAGTCCTGGGTAATTGGATTACTTCTCCAATTAACTCCAGGGCAGAAGGGAGGAAACCAGGGTGCATTGTGGGGATGTTTTTCTGCCAGCCAGAAAGGAACAAAAGATACTTTTAGTAACTTTTGAACCCCTGGTCGGATTCATGCCATTTTTTAATATGTTGTTCCCCTGAATGGATTGATTGTGGATATGTATTTTTATGTGATGTGATGTATGGTTTTAAAGTTATGAAAGTTGTGTAAAAGTATATTTTACACTGTATGCATAATGGGATTATGTGTCACACTAAGGGGAGGGGATGTGTGGGAGGTAACATCTATGTCATTGGTTCTTTTATGCCTCCCCCTGGGTGTGGCCTGTATGTGTGAGTTGGAAATAAAAGCCAGGCTGGAGGAGCCAGTCCAGAGTTCCTGTTTTACCCTCAAAGTGATGTGTCGTCTCATTATTGGGGGGAAGGATTTATTGCATACTGTTCCAGTTGACTGCTAGGAGTACAAGCCTATTCGTATGGTTCCTATTCAATGGTCTACAGCATTCATACGCTTGGGAGAATTTAAAGGTTTCTCGGATTCGGTGATTGTGGTGTCTGCCAGAGTGCTTGGAGTCCTCAGGAAGCACTAGGAGCATCCATTAACGGAGGTACCAAGTCGGGGTGCCAGGCGATCCGTTACAGTACGTATACCGGACCTTAGAATGGCCGGACTAACGTAAGGAGAAAGCAAAGAATGGTCAGAGACAAGCCGAGGTCGAGGGAACGAGAGAACAGGTAAGCGAGAGACAAGCCGAGGTCAAAGGACACGAGAGGTAAACAGGAACGATAGTACAAGCCGAGTCAAAACCAAATAGAACAATAGACATAAGAGCACTGAGGAACCAGACAAGCTAGAACCACGACAGGGCAATGAACCATTACACACATCCCTCTTTTATACCCTGGTTCTCTAATTGATGACTCCGCCCTTGCCGAGCCCTGATTCGTTGTTCCGAACCAGATTGACAGGTCGGGATGTGATTGCCGTCATGACGTCGGCTCCTGAGCGTAGTGTCATAAAAGGAAGCGGGGCTATCGCGGCCGGCGTGAGAATGACTGTGAGAGCTGTGAGGATTGGATGAATCAGCCCCCCTGAGAGAACGGCCGTCGGGAAGTCTAACCTCCTCCGAGGTAGAGACTTCAGGTACCCTGACACTGGCGTGGCCCCGCTGCCCGAACCCACCCGACCTGTGACAAACTTCGGGGAGTAGGAGGGGGGCGACACCGGCGGGGCCCACCTGGGGGGAGGGGTCAACGACACGACCCTCAGACGGGGTCGGGGGTGGGGGGCCCGCAGAGCAGAAAATGCATATCTTGCGGAGAGGGAGAACCTATACCGGGGAACCAGATGGGAGAGGGAACTGGGCCGGACAGGGTACAACCACGGGGGGGACAATGTCCTCACCACTGCCATAGTAGAGGGGAGAAGAGCCACACACACATGCCTGCAACACTGGGAGATGGCTCTAACGCACCCGAAAGCCCACGCCACCTGAGGTAATGCTTACTTGAGGACAGGGGGCCAGGAGACTTGATAATGGGGTCCACTCCGGGGCCCGAGATAATGACCACCAGACAAGCTGGTTAACGAGGGGGACAGACGCACAACCCACGAGGTCTAATACATATACTCCTGCCTGTTATAGTTCTGAAAATGTTATGTTAGGTTTAACTTGTTATGATTTCTAACCATCTGTTTATGTATGCTCATTGCACCGACGACTGACTCAATAACCCTACCATTGCCAGACACCCATAAAGGCCTTGGGGCTAACTTAACTGAAGGCGAGGAATACTGACACACACATGTTAAGACAACACACAGGAGCCGCAAGGGGGCGCCACGGACCTGTACTGATCACAGCGACACCAGAAAGAATCGCTTGTGATAGACCAGGCGCAGACACGAGCCGCGCGACAAACCCGGGCATCCTTCAAAAGCCTCAGGGCATTAGGCGCCACCCAGAAGGTGAGCAAAACGCATGAGCCACCGGTGGTGGCGTGCGATGCTGCTCTCCGACGCCTACACCCAGCCGTAACTTACTAGTGACAAGCTCATTGGAGGTTACCTGAAACCTCCACTGTCACACCCTCTCCTGATACCCCCCTCCCCCTTTGACCCTGAGCCACCCACACCACACCCCGGACACCCCGACCCTCCCACGCCACAGATGTAACCAGAAGGTGACAACGGTCAGAACCTTACCCCACCTACCCAAACCAGGCGACATGACATTGGTCCCGGACCACCTCACTATCCTCACCATCAATATAAAGGGACTAAACAAACCAGAGAAATGGTCAGGGGCCCTGAGAGATTTCCACAATCTAAAAGCTTCGATAGAGTTGTCTCTGGGCTATTGCTCGGGACATAGAACATGTCTAGTAGTACAAAATACACGTAGAGAGGCGGATAGCCTGGAATACCGGAGGTGGATAATGTGTAGGAATGATATATAATTTGAGCTCTGGAAGAGGTTATTAATTATTGTTTACTACTGCACGGGATCTTTCATCACGCTACTTTTAGATATGCCTCTCCTATATCCTAATAAGGAACTTAATTGATGTTACTATAAAATAGAAAAACCCTCGAAGGGGGGCGAGTGATACAGACTGCATAACGTGAGTTACGGTATTTGCTAGAGAAGTTATATTTGTATTTAATTGTATGTTCCTGCATATTTTGGCTTCTGCGCAAGCCTACCAGTTTGTGTTGCTCTTGCCTTCCCTATCGAGTGCAAAAATAAAGAATTTAAAAAAAAAATAAAAGCTTCGATAGTCATGATCCAAGAGACATACTTTAGGAAGGGAGCCAGACCTAAGCTGTCCAACCACCATTTCCCACAGGGCTACTACAGTGACTACCAAGGAGGGAAAGCCAGGGGAACTGCAATACTCATAAACAAAAGGGTGCCGTTCCAGGAGGGGGGGGGGGGTGCTTGTCGGACGACGAGGGTAGGTTCCTGTTTCTCAAGGGGAAGATCGCAGGCAAAGGGGTTCTCATACTGGGGGGAGACTTCAATATAGCACTAGACCCCACATGGGACTGCTCAACTGGCACATCCCATATCCCACCCCAGCAACTGCACTCTCTCAAATCCCTACTTCGCAAACACCGACTCATCGACTGTTGGAGAGCCCACCACCCAGACGAAAGAGACTACACTTCTTCTCTCACCCACATAGCTCCTACTCCCGACTAGACCATTTCTACATCACTTACTATAACGTATCCCTAGTGAAAGAAGTGGTTATTGGAGCGGCGACTTGGTCAGATCACGCCCCAGTAACGCTTAAACTTAAATCTCCACTGTTTCGTCCCACGATCTCCAAATGGAGACTCAACGACTACTTACTGACCAGAACAGATCTCACAACCCAAATAGGGGAGAAAATCAGAGACTACTTCGCCGATAACACCCCTGAACAGACATCCCCAACAATCCGATGGGAGGCCCATAAAAGTGTAATTAGGGGCCACTTCATACAACAAGGGGCCAAGCTTAAAAGACAAGCTGAAACTCAACTCACTGAACTCCTGACTGACATACAAAAGATGGAGGAACTCAACAAACTCACACAACACTGCTCCCACCAAACGCGACTCTTGCAACTTCGACGTGACCTCACCACACTATTACACTCTAGACACCACAGGGACGCGGTTAGACACCAGGTTTTCTTTTCCCTACACGGAAATAAGAGTGGCAGACTCCTAGCTACGATGCTGAAAAAACAGAGGCAGTGGACGTACATAGACAGAATTAGGGATAAACATGGGACCCTGCACCGCCTTCCGACTGACATCCTGACGACGATCTGAACATATTACTCAGATCTGTACACCCTACCACAACCACAAACCGAAACAGCAAAAGCACGACAGCGAGAATCCATTCGGACATACCTCTCAAAATACCCGCTGCCGACCTTGGAAGGCAAGGTATCCGCGCTCATAGACGAACCAATCAAACAAACCAAACAGGGCAAAAGCCCAGGCCCAGACACACTTCCGACAAAATACTACAAAACCTTTGCTGACGACCTATACCCACCTATGCTGGAATCCTTCAACGCAGTAAGAGAAGGTCAGCAGATACCTAAACAGGCCCTGACTGCCCACATCACCATCATCCCTAAGAAGGGCAAGGACTTAGAAATATGTGGAAACTACAGACCAATATCACTCATCAACTGCGACATCAAATTACTGGCCAAAATCCTGGCGACGCGGCTTACGACACACATCCCACCACTGGTCCCCCCTGACCAGGTGGGGTTCGTGGCGGGACGCGAGGCGAGAGATAACACTATAAGGGTGCTCACCCTCATGCAGGGAGGGGACGGGGAGCCGGGGGCCTTCTCCTGCTATCGACAGACGCGGAGAAGGCCTTTGACAGGGTCTGCTGGACATATCTCTTTGAAACGCTGACACACATGGGGGTGGGGCCCTGCCTACGGAGATGGATAGAGGCACTGTATCGAGAACCGACGGCACATATAATGGTCAACGGGGCGTTGACCAATGCATTCACTATACACAACGGGACTAGGCAGAGATGCCCCCTGTCCCCGCTGCTGTTCATCCTTGCCCTTGAACCATTCCTGACACACATCCGATGTAACACAGACATCACCGGACTTGAAACCGGCACGACACATCACAAAGTTGCCGCGTTCGCGGACGACCTTCTTTTTGTAGTGTCCAACCCAGAAATCTCCCTCCCCAATATCCTAAAAGCCTTTCAGACATTTGGAGACGTCTCTATATCCTCAACTTTAGCATACCAGCCAAATGGGCCGAGCCCTTAAGGCAGAGCTTCCCTTTTCAATGGGCAGACCACAGGATACGATACCTGGGTACCTGGTTGACTAAGAAAATCGGAGATCTCTTTCGGGGAAAACTTTGCTTCCATGCTGGCAACATTCCAAAAGACCATGAGCGACTGGACATACCTGCACATATCATGGCTGGAAAGGGTCCAGGTCATAAAGATGAACTTCCTCCCACGCCTCCTGTACCTTCTCCAAGCCATCCCCATCACAATCCCCAAACCATTCTTAAATTCCCTTAAAACTGCAATGGCCAACTACATTTGGAATGGCAGGAGACCCAGGATGAGACTCACCACCCTCATGCAGCCTAAGGACAAGGGGGGCTTAGCCCTCCTGGACTTCCACCTCTACTACGTAGACACGCACCTTCAGAGAGTGATGGAGTGGTCAAAGGATGGGGTACACAAGCTTTGGAAGACGGTGGAGGAGGCGGAGGCGGGCAGACCGCTCTCCGGGATACCTTGGGGCTGGGCGGCCGCAAGGGGGGGGAGCTATCCGTATACACTAAACACACCTTGAGTGTGTGGCGAACAGCCTCGAAAATAGGCAATCTGGCACCATACCCCTCTCCTCTCCTGCCGCTGACACACAACAACGAATTTCCACCTGAACTGGACCCACAGGCGTTTAAGGACACCTTATCAACCCACACTCCACGCTTACACCACATACTGACGAAGGGTAAATGCAAACCATTAGTCGACATGCTGGGTGAGATCCCACCCACCTTCCTACACCACTTCAAACACGCCCAGCTGGCCAGCTTTGTCCTCACGCTGCCACAGGAACTGGCTCTTACTAGAGACCGGACCACGTTCGAAACAGTGTGCTTGCACCCAGACCCCATGCCAAACGGCGTATCCTTCTTATACACCATGCTCCAAACCGAGACCCCTACAGCATGACCCCTCTTCATGGGAAGATGGGAAACAGCCCTAAACAAAACGTTCTCAGAAGCGGAATGGGAAACCATCTGCTACTTCACACACCACTGCTCGGTATACAGCAGAACACAGGAGACGGCATATAAATTACTAACAAATTGGTACCGGACGCCACATCTCCTTCATAGTATAGACCCTAACCAAACCGAACTGTGCTGGAGATGTGAAAAAGAGGTAGGCACCATGAGACATATCTGGTGGGTGGCAAGATTACTGTTTGATCCAGCACGTAGAACTGTATAGCACGGATGACAAATAAGTAACGTATTACCGGTCCTTAGAATGGCCGGATTTAACGTACATAGAATAGTCAAAATACTAGCCGAGGTCAGGGAACACAGAAAGGGACGCAGCGATGAGGAAAGCCAGGAGTCAGGATACCAGAATAAAGAGAAGTCAATAAACAAAGCCAAAGTAAAAAAACAGGTAGAAAACTAATAACAGGAACGCGCTCTCAGACAACCACAAGGGAAATCACGACAGGGCACTGAGCAGGATGAGAACTGGGCCTAAATACCGCTCCTTTAGTTCTGATAGGCTGTAACCGGCCTTTGACCCCAAAGTCAGTTACCAGGTTTCATTTGCATAATTGCTGCTCAGCATTAACCCTTCTGTGGATTAGGTTGCTGCTCGGCACAACTTTTCCTGTGTGGACAGTAAATGCCATTAACCACATTTCTATAAGCGGATGAATACGTGACACCAGGTTTCATTTGCACAATTGCCGCTCAGCATTAACCCTTCTATGGATTAGGTTGCTGCTCAGCACAACTTTTCCTGTGTGGACAGTAAATGTCATTAACCACATTTCTATAAGCGGATGAATATGTGACATTACCCAACACCTGAAGAACGCCCACCCGGCGGGCAGGACCAGGCTTGAGAGAAAATTTGTGAAAAGCGCGGATCTTACAGCCCGCATGCAGGTCAGGAGCCGAAACCCAAGTGTGGTATCGGCTTGGGGCTTTGGGTCCGCGGGGTGGCCCTGGTATGGTCTACTTTACGACCCCCAGTCGCCTGCCATCCACAATTCCCAAATTTTTTCGTAAGTTTTTATATTGCCTCTCACTCGTGCTGTGAGGTTGTCCATAACCCGGATGTCTTTTATTTTATGAATTACTGCGGTTACCTGGGGGATCTCTTGCTTAAGCCATGCCTGTGCCATGGTAAGTCTGGCCGCTAATGTAATTTTATGTAATAGTTTTTGTTCCTTCCTTGGCCAATCGTCTAGAGTCCTCGAGAGCAGGAACACCCATGGGTCAACTGTTATGTGCCTGTGGAATACTTGTTGCAGTAGGTTCCCTATATCTCTCCAGAAGGCCTGTGCTTTTGGGCAGTCCCACCACATATGGATGTAAGTCCCTTTATTTCCGCACCCTCTCCAGCACAGGTCGTCTGGGGATTTTTGCATGCGGTAAAGTTTCACCGGGGTCGTATACCATCTCAGCATGGTCTTGTAGGCCTGCTCTTGTTGGGTGACGCATACTGAGATAGCCCTGTTCGCGTCCCAAATTTCTCTCCAGTCTGTGCCCTCTAGTGTCTCATTGAGGTCGGTTTCCCATTGTGTGGTGTAGTGGAGGTTGCCCCAATCGGAACTGTTTTGTGCATAGGTGGGCGTAGAGGTTTGTGATTAGACCCTTTGGGGGATTTTCTTTGAGGCAAATACGTTCGAAACCTGTGGGTGCAGTGGTTGCTGCCGTTTTTGCTAATTTGTGTTGTGCGAAGTCTCGAATCTGGACGTATCTAAAGAAATCTGAGGGGCCTAACCTGGTCCTCTCTGTCAGCTTTTCAAACGGCACTATTTGATTCCCTTCATATAGGTGTATTGCCCTCTGCAGTCCTGCCTCCTCTATGTTTTTGAAATCTTGGGCCCTCATTCCCGGTAAGAAAGCTCTATTTCTCAACAGGGGCATCATTGGGGAGGGGGCCGTGGTCAGTTTATGTTTCAGGGCTACGGAGTCCCACACCCGCAGGGAGTTCAGTATGGCTGGGCAGCCTGTGCGCAGGATAGCCCTGTGTTCTCTGGGTAGCCAGATGTAGAATTGGGGTAGGTCAGCTCCCGTTAATCCAGCTTCTAGGTCTGCCCATCTGCGGTCGCCCGGTGTTGAATGCCACATGGCCACCTGTGCCAGTTGGGCCGCCAGTATGTTACGGGCCACTCTGTGTCGTTTGCGTTGCCATTTAAAGTCCCCAATTGCCCTCTGTAAGGGGGGCTAGGTTCGACGCGTTCGCCTTTTTAAGGCATTCACATCCATTTTACAGTTCGTACGTTCTGCAGTTTAACTATACGAACGGTAAACTTTCAGTTTTGCCGCCCAAACTAGGGGAGGTACTATCCTCCCCACACTAAGGCTGTCAGTCCGGCAGCCATCTTAAAGGGATAAACACTGCCTGATTTTTCTGCTCCAGCAATCCTGCAAGCAATTGAATATCTTTGATCTTTTTCATTCAGTGGGACCAGGTTAGTGCCTTACTTTAGGAGTTGGTTTAGCCAGTTGGTCTGCACCTTATTCTGGCCGGGGTGAGCCCCCATTTTATGCTGCTAAACGGACCTGTTTATGCAGGATTCCTATTACCTGGGTGAGCCCCAGTAAACAGCCCTCTCCTCTTTACAACCTACCGGTCCCCAGGCCTCTCCACTTATTGTGCCTAAGTGCCCTCACGCAATTTATCGGGTGAGCCCCGAATTCTCATTCCTTATAATGGAGGAATCACAAACCTCAGACC
Source organism: Pelobates fuscus (assembly GCF_036172605.1). NCBI lineage: Eukaryota > Metazoa > Chordata > Amphibia > Anura > Pelobatidae > Pelobates > Pelobates fuscus. The sequence continues at coordinate 195,369,583 of NC_086317.1, forward strand.
TCCAGGCCATGATAACAGCAGCCGTGGCTGCAGCTATGGAACAAGCCGCTTCCAAGTCGCTCCAGACAGACTCTGAAGTCCCCAAGCCCATCTCTAAACGGGTTCATTATAAAGCGGACTCCGAGAACTCCGACTCCTCCAGGGAACGTTCACAACGGCGAAAGCGCCATTGGAAGGGCAATGTAACCCGTATAATAAGGGAACAGGGTCTGGGTGAGCCCCAGGACTCCATGGCAACATCCATGGATAACCCACAGGAGGGCATGGAGATTTTCCTCGATAATTCGGGACTCCAAATGTTTGACCCACGAAACATCCGGCACCCCCGTTCGGAAGAATGGTCACCACCTGAGTATCTGGCAAGGTTTATGCACTTCTGGCTCAGAAAATCGCTGGACAAGGAAGTTAGAAACCGGATGAGATCCGAATGCCCTCGGCCTAGTCTCCCAGACAAAGTAACGCACACCCCTGAATTTGACCCGCTCATGACTACATTCATGTCCCGAGGGGGTCGGGATCCGCGCAAGGGCATAGAGCGCGGTTTCAAAGGAGCGCAAGACAAACTGCTAGATGCCATTGGGCCACTAGCCAGAATAATGGATATGGCGGATGAAGCCTACGAGAGGGCTGATACTTTTACCCCAGATACGGTGCGTGAATGGGCACGAGATACCCGGGAATGGGCACAAAGGTGTTTCTGTTTCCTAGGGAACACCAACGTCGCGCTCTCTTCGGAGAGGCGCCAAGCAGCACTTTACCGTATCGACGAAAAACTGGTCGAACTGGGGGACAAGGAATTAGGACCCTTAGCACAGGGTAAATTATTTGGAGAGGCCTTCCTTAAGGAATTAAATAAAAGGGTCAACATATTCACGTCCCTTAACAAGGCACAATCTTCGATGCGGAAAGTCTTCCGCGGCTCTCATATCCGTGGTGTTTTTGGAAGGGCTGGACGGCAGAGGGGCCGTGCCGCCAGCCGTTTTTGGCCATCTGGCCCCCGTACAACAAGGATTCAGCAAATGTACTACCCGGATTCATCTACCCGACATAGATTCCACCAATTCAGGGGATCTGATCGTGGCCGAGGCAGCCGAGGACGCTCACGGGCAAGATTCTCCAACGGTAAGTCGGAATCTTACTCTGTCTCTAACCTCCTGTCATATCGCAAGTCGTGTTTCTCTTTTTTTCCAGAACTGGAAAGAACTATCTTCAGACGCGTGGATACTCCAGGCGGTGTAGGGCTATCGAATAGAGTTCGACTCGACCCCGCTCCAGCTGGCCCCTCCACGTCCGATCCAGACTACACGGGCAGATGCCCGCCTCATAGACGCGGAACTCCGAGAACTTCGCTACAAGGGTGCCATCCAACCGGCTCCGGATGCCACCGGTTTCTACAGCAATATCTTCCTGGACAGGAAGAAAACCGGCGAATTTCGCCCTGTTATCAATCTCAGGGAGCTCAATTCTCACGTGGTATACCGTCATTTCAAAATGGAAGGTATACATCTTCTCCGGGACTTGCTTCGACGCGACGACTGGTTCACTCGTCTGGACCTCAAAGACGCGTACCTTACCATTCCGGTACACCGAAGCAGCCGTCCCTACCTCCGCTTCTTCTGGCACGGGATTCCCTGGCAGTTCACCTTTCTCCCGTTTGGCCTCAGTTCGGCCCCGTGGTGCTTTACCAAGATTATGAAGCCAGTAGTGGCGAAGCTCAGATCCCAAGGCATAAGATGCATCATCTATCTCGACGACATCCTGATCTTCGACGAGGATGCAGAGACTCTGCGGAGACACACGGAAAACACACTACACCTTTTGGACTCTCTGGGCTTTGTCGTCAACCGTCCCAAGTCCGCATTGACCCCGGCTCAATCAGTCCAATTCCTCGGATTCGTAATAGACTCCACATCATGCACTCTCCACCTCCCGGCTACCAAAATTACGGCAATCCGCAGGGAGATCCGAAAAGTTCTTCGTCGGACTACCATACCCCTACGATTACTGGCACGGATTGTGGGCCTTCTCTCCGCATCCATCCAGGCCATTTTTCCCAGACCCCTGCACTACAGGGCCATGCAGCGCCTCAAGGCAAGTTTCCTTCGCAGGCAACCAACATACGACCAACCGGTTCCAATGTCGGCCGAGGTTCGGGAAGAACTACACTGGTGGCTGAACTGCATGCAGGCTTGGAATGGCAGGGCCATATTCGGGAACCAGCCAGACTTCGTGCTGGAATCGGATGCCAGTCGTTCAGGCTGGGGAGCAACAGACGGAACCACCTCCACAGGAGGAGTCTGGACTTCAGAAGAGCTCACGATGCACATAAATTGCCGGGTCCTTCGCCATTCACAGCCTGGCAAAGGATCGATCCAACTGCTGCATCCTACTCCGCATGGACAACGTCTCAGCGGTCAGATACATCAACCGCCTTGGAGGCACTCGTTCTCGAGCACTGAAAGAGATCTTCGACTACTGCCTTCCACGCAACATCACCTTGCTGGCAGAGCACTTACCAGGAGACTCACGCCACTGGCGGGACGCCAGCGATTGGCAGCTAGACCCTCATATTTTCGCACTACTGGATGCACAGAGGGGCCCTCTCTCCATAGACCTATTTGCGTCCCGCAACAATCAACAGACAGAGTTTTTCTTCAGCTGGCTCCCAGACCCAGAGAGCCTCGCAACGGACGCGTTTCTCCAACAATGGCCAAGGGACGGTGCCTACGCATTCCCTCCTTTCGCAATGATAATGAGGGTCCTTCACCGGATCCGTCTACAGGGAGTGAGAATAATTCTCATCACGCCGCTCTGGCAGAGCCAGCCATGGTACCCGGACCTTCTGGAACTTTCAATCGAAGATCCCCTCCTCCTACCAGATGCCCCAACCATCCTCAAGAGCCCATTGGGCCTACCTCACCCACTAGTCCTGCAGGAACGCTTGCCCCTAGTGACCTGGACTCTTTCCGGGGCTCCTGGAGAACCGAGGAATTATTGCAGGAAACTAAGGACCTGCTATGGGATTCATGGACACCAGGAACAAGGAGGTGCTACTTATCAGCATGGCATTCCTGGACAAGTTGGTGTGTGGGACGGGACCTCAATCCCTTTACTGCACCTACTCACTCCATCATGAATTTCCTGACCTCACTCTTCACTGCCGGAAAATCATACCGTTCCATCAATGTGGCACGGTCGGCCATCTCAGCGGCTCATACTCCGACTCAGGGGACTCCTGTTGGTAAGGACCCGCTCATCTGCAGACTGCTCCGCGGCATGCGCCTACGGCGCCCCCCGGAACCCAAATACTCTAGACTTTGGGACGTTGGTGTGGTCCTCCAATTCTTACGAAATTGGCCTCCCAACGAAGAACTGTCACTCCGCCAGCTTACCGCAAAATTCACCCTCCTGCTCTGTCTGGTTTCTTTCCGACGGGTATCGGACGTACGCGCCTTTGACGCCAACGCGTTTACCTTCTGTCCGGCGGGTGTCACCTTTCGGATCTCACGTCGCACTAAGTCCAACTCTCACTCGGTTTTCTACCCTTTCTTCCCTTCTGACCCTCAACTCTGCATGGTCTCAACCCTCCGTCAATACATGGAAGCCACCGCGACGTTGCGGCAGCCTTCCACTCATCAGCTTCTCATCTCTTACGTCCGCCCTTATGGTCCGGTTTCGGTCACTACACTGGCCAGATGGGTTAGATGGCTATTATCCCTTGCCGGTATTGACCAAGCTTTCGGAGCACACTCCGTGCGTGGGGCAGCGGCCTCTTCCGCTTATGTGGCAGGCGCGTCCCTTTTGGACATCTTACGAGCAGCGGACTGGACCAGAGAATCTACCTTTAGGACATTCTACTTTCGTCCTCTTGATAACCCAGCCTTTTCTTTTCTTTCACAGCGTTGAAATTGCAAAATACGAAGCCTCCTGTCATGTGATAAAATTAAAGATTATGCTAGCTTTAGTGTACAGATAATCTTAATTTTAATAATGACAGGAGGCGAGTATTTTCCCTCCCTGTTCTCTTTCGTTTTTCCCTCCCTTTCATCTTCAACACTACTAATGACACTTGGCTCTCTCATATGGGGGTATAATGCCTAACTCGGTAACACTTGTTACAATGCCTTATTTTTCATTCACTTATAGTTCTATATATGTTACGACACTCACCGCCAGGGGAATGAAGCCGCCGTTTAGTCGATAATCCCCTTTCTCCAGAAATGCAATTTCAGTCCAACCGATCATAAAACTCCCGAACGGAGCATACGAATGCGGTAACTCCCGATCAGCAATCCATCCGAAATCCTTCCACAGCTAGAAATAAACAAAAACGCTGTCCCAATAGTAAATCCCTCCACAAACGAGACAAAGCTCCGTCTTGAAGGTCAAGCAGTAATGTGTTTAATGGGGGCTACCTGCCCGGTATTTATGCAGGTCTCCACAAGGTAGACACTCCCCTAGGGGACCTTGTGGAAGACTGTAAAATATATTATACAGTAGCCAATCGCAGTGGCTATAACATAAGCCCTTCCCATTTTACCCATAAGTCATTCTTTCCTATCCCGGAGATAATTAGGGAGAAACCTAATTAACTCCGAGGATAGGGACCATCGCCATTTTAAAATCAAATACGAAAAATGCAATAAAATACATAAAATCAGAAGTACCGAATGTATAGTGTTCGTGCAATGTATCCCCAGATAGCCTGGATCTGAGGGCATATTCCTACCGAATAGCGCTCAGGTCCGATGTACACAGTCCAATCGCCATGGAGTCAAAGTCTCTCATAAGTCCTTCGGTATACGAATGACTCCATGGGACGGCTATCTGGGTAAGTCCATACGAATGAGAGAAACTCCCAAACTGACCGGTGTTCGTACGCCTCCAAGAGAATAGAAGGGGGCGGCCGTCTCCAGCGGTGTTCGGTAGATAAAGAGTCCGTTTTTAGATCCATAGGTTTTGCACCAAACACCGCTGATTCGCCTCGTGTCCAAAATGGCCGCCGCCTCGTGTTCGGCATACGAACGACGACCACCCGTACGAATGGAATGGAGAGGTGTTTGCGGTTAACCACAACGTTCTAATTGTGGTCAAGGTGTTAATGAGCCGCACACTCCTCTCCTGGGTGGCCGATGGTTCGGTAGTTTCAATCGGTACTTAGGGAAACGTACGAACAAGAGCATACGGACAGGAAATCCACGAATCCAAGGCAAACAGACGAACCAGCAATACAGGTCTATGCAGCAGGGTTCGTCACAATATATATAATGTTTGGGGTGGGATACTTATTTAACACCATTAGGGGAGGACGTTTAGTTTATTCACATTTTATTAGTCAATATTGAGTTGAATTACGGGACAGACACTCATTGTTTTAGACAATCATTTCTGGACTCTAACGCACCTTATACTCTCGTTTCAGCTTAAACAGAAGTTACACTGAATCATTACAGTCTCCATACAAGATGTCATCATCATCGCATCAGGAGATTTATCATCAGGTCTAGGGAGACCATCGTTTGAAAATGGGATGCCTTCATCTGCATTCTACCTGTTCCGGTTCAATTTATTCTGATTGAGTTTCCAGTTTCTTATTTTATGGACTTTTCTAATGTTCTGTTATTTCTACATTATTACCTTGTGATGTCGCAATTTTTTTTTATATTTAATATTTTTATTGTGCATATTTGATTGTATCACATAAGCTTGTGGTGCCCCAACAGCAGTCCTCAAGCGCATTTTGTACAGCATTGGGAGCATAGATATAACTTGCACATTTTTCTTTTAGTGTGAGTACAGACATGAAGCTTAAACGTTATGATATCTAAGTGGTCAGGCTATAGTTGTATGAGTGTGTAATCGCTTTATGGATGTCTGTGTGTCGGCTTTTGTCTGAAGGCTAAAATTGCCACGGGTTCCAGGGCCTAATGTGTTCTAGGATTTGGTGCTGTTTCCCGAGTCTGATGGCGTGCGTGTTTGTGTGCAGTCGGAGCCGTGTGGGTTGCTGTGCCAGGGGTTTGTGGAGTATGTATCTGCCTTATGGTGCGTCGTGCTGGATGTGCCTGCGTGTGGGGTTGCCATGTTGTCAGGTGTGTGTGTAGTCGCTTGCGGGGCTGTGTGTGCTAGCAGGTGCATGAACATTCCAGCATATCAGGTTGGTGTGGGAGTCCCTGAACCGCTTGCCTCGGTTCGACAGTAGGGCTGGAGGGCAGAGTGTGATCGGAAGGCATGGCTCGGGCTAGCTCTCCCCAACGCCCTGGGCCGTCTTGAAAGCCTGCATCGTCTGGCCACGGACCGGGTATCTCCTATGGGAGGCCGTCTGCCCCACTCACCGCCGGAGAAGGACCCGCCGGAGTCAGCAGTGATCTCTCCTCCGAGGGACTTAAACTCCGTGAGCAAGCCTCACCTCGGATCCGGCAGCCCCTGTTCATTGAGGGTCGCAGCTACAGGTAGGTAAATTTGTCCAAAGGCATGGAGTATTAGCTTCATAGTTGATGATTTGCAGGAGCTGATCGTTCCTGCGACCGTCCATCTTGGCGGTCCAGCCCCGCCCCCCCGTGATGTCGCAATTTTAAAGAGGAAATTATGTCATAGGTCACACCTCTTATACCCTATTCTATATTGTGATTGGTTAAAAGTTATGTCACTCTTTTCTTTGCTGCTATGGAGTTAGTAAAGAAAGATTATGCAAAATACTCGCCTCCTGTCATTATTAAAATTAAGATTATCTGTACACTAAAGCTAGCATAATCTTCAATTCCTATGTTATATTTCTGTTCAAACACAAGAGGTACCTGCGAGTCCACCATGATGTTTTCTATGCTAAACCAATGAAGACCTGCGAGTCTCAGAAACCGAACACAAATAAACGTTTCGGAGGCCTGCGCGCCTCTCCAGCTGCCGTATAAAAGGGGACCTTCGAGTCCCAACATGCATACAGTTGATTAACATTCGTTGTCTATTGAAAATAAAAATCATATTCACAAAAAAAAGAATCTAGTAAACACTTGGTTTGCACACCCAATATGAAATATAAGCAAGCTCCCAAATGGAGCTCTATGAAAATACGATATGGGGTGCTCACTCACATAAGGCTCTATCCACAAAAGCCAAAGTACATGTAAATAATAATAGAGTAAGGAGCACAACTATCAATAATAATAAAAAAAATATTTATTCAGTGGGTACACTCTATAGGAATATCCCATAACATAAAGATCCTAAATATAGGATCATAACACGGTATACAGCAATGATCAGAAAAATTCTGAGTATATATGTATAAACGCCAAATGCGTCTTCTATGAATAGCAGAATCTCAGTATACAAAAAGAGAAATGAGATACCAATCTAATCCAACCCCACAAATCCAAATGTATGTACAAAAAAAATTATATAGAAATAAGCATTCCAGACCTAGTGAGAAGCAGGGACAGAGTCAGTCACCAAAACACCCCCAACGTTTCGGCAAAAATGCCTTTAACAAAGGAGCATGTTGAGAGAAACGAAATCCTGTTCTTATATACCCAAAAGAAAACACAAACATGGAAAACACCTGAACAAAATGGGTGGCCATCCATGATGACTGGGATCTTCCCAACCATGACACACCTGTTCATGGTTGCCAAGGGAACCAAAAAGCCCCAACCCATATACATATATATATATATATCAACATGCAGATTCACAAGTAGAATATATGAACAACAATCATTGATGTAAGGATACAGGATCCTAATAAAACATGCAGGCAAAATATTAAGTATACATGTAGTAGACATATTCGCAAAAACATATTGTAAAAATACAAACAAAAGTTTAGATTTTGAGTCAGTATTAATATGAAAATATCAGGAGCAACTGTCCCGAATGGTATGGCAATTTAAAAACTTAGAATACATCAAGAAATCAATCAAAAGTAAATATCACAAAGTACCTGGTGCAGAGATTCAATCTACAAACTTAAACTGGTGCAGAGATGAATGAAAATATGAAACGGAGGCGTGAGCAGCATAATGCACTTCAAACTCGCCGAACCCGGAAGTAAGCTGAGTATGGTGGAACGCACATGTGTTCCAATACAAAGGTATGTCTAATCGTGTACACTACGCGCATGCACAATCAGTCGGCGCCTGACGAAACCCCAAACCAGGAAGCAGGGAGCGCAAAGTATTAAGAATCTGCCTGATGGATCTTTTTCTATATGAATCTGTTCAAATTTAAGCTTAGATGAACAAATAATGGCAACCCCTCTTTTCTTCTTACCGAACATGGTAGCACTAATAATATATGAAAATCTAGAAAATTTACAAAAAACTTTGTCTTTCCAATGAGTTTCTTGTACAAAGCACAAATCTATTTTATACTCTATTAACATTCTATAAAGAAGACCTCTTTTTACCGGAGAATTCAAGCCCTGTGCATTTATAGGAATACAATTTTTAAGGCATACACTCTTAATGCATCCCATAGCAAAACTCTTAGGAAAATTTTGTACAGGTGGTACATGGTCCCGATGAGGCTTGCAAAAATCTACCCAACCTCATCGTCGAGTTGTTGGAGATGTAAGCAGGCCCTTGGCTCCATGCTTCATGTGTGGATGTCATGTCAAACACTACAACATTTTTGGACAGCAACTTCAGCTCCTTCCAAAACCGAACTTATAGATCTAGTGACGCAAAACAGCTATATGGAACAGGCTGTTCAAAAGTATTTACCCGACAAAGTCTTCCAGATGCAGACGTGGGAAAAATGGGAACAATTTACAAAAGCAGATGGAAACATTTGCACCTCAAGCACTAAAGACCATTAGTCACCCTAACGAATTGTACCAAATGGTTATTAGAGAGAAATTCATTGCACCTATGCCATGACAACTCACACATAGGGCTCTTTCTCAAAATAGGATAGTATGACTTTTACTGAACCACCAACCACACATTGAGCACTAGTTGGAATAGTACTACAAGCCTTCTGAAACTGATCTGAAAGGCCCACAGGCCCACCCCTTACGGGAAGCTTACCTATGCAAGGACACAATCACACACTAGGACAGATAAAGGTAGCATATCCTCCCTAGTACCCCTCCTCCCCCCACTCCACACCTTTCTTTTTTTTTCATCTGGTTTTACAAAATAAATGTTGCAGGTCGTTAATTTAAAAGTAGCACATGTAAAATTAAGTTCGCTTCTTCTGTACAACCATGCATTTTTTGACCTATGCCTGCGCGTCACGAGAGATAAACATTGTGCAATATCTTGTAGAATCTGCTACACCAATAAAAAAAGTTACTATATAAAATTTGTATTTATTTTTTAAAATGGAAGATTGGGTGGGGAGACGTGACTTGAAGAGATTCACGAATGCAGCACACTGAGCAACCTCTGTGAAAATCTAGCCCTAAAAGTGTACATTCAAGCTATACCGGCTTTTAAATGAATAATTCATCAGCTGCCCAGATAGCTCAGAATAAGTAGAAGAGGTACACAGACTGTGGCGACAAGAAGAACTTCTTTCATTCCCGAGCTCTGCAGCTGAAGTCCTTGGGCCTGCACAGGGCCGGATTAACATAGGGGCTGATGGAGCTGCAGCTCCAGGCCCAGGCCCATGGAATAGGCCCATTTAAAAAAAAAAAAAAAAAAAATTAATTTATTTATTTTTTTTATTTACACACACTACTCTACCAGTATTTGAGGCTGCCTGGCTGTGCAGATATAGCAGTAATACCGGCAATACAAATGCAGGTATTTTTCTCAGTAAAAACTGAGATTGCTCTGCAATACCAGCACCGACCAGTAGGGGTCACTGTGTGTGGAAAGAGGATAGGAAGTTACAGCACATCCCTGCCTCTCTCTACTACTCACTGATCCGTGGGGGAGCAGCTACACAGCACAGAGAGTTAAGACAGCAGCTCAGGTAAGTGAGGGATGGGGGAAAGGCAGCAGGGAGACATGGGGACACTGAGATACTTGTGGACACTGGAAAACATGGGGACACTGTGAGACATGGGGACATTTGGAGACACTGAGACATTGGGACATAGAGACACTAGGGACACAGTGTCCCCATGTCCCCCAGCCAGTGTCCCTAGTGGCTCAGTGTCCACATGGCTCCCAGTTTCCCCTAGTCTCCCAGTGTCTGTGTCTCCATGTCTCTCAGTGTCCCTAGTGACTCAGAGTCCCCATGTCTCCCAGCCAGTGTCCCCATGTTTCCCAGTGTCCCCAAGTCTCCCAGTGTGTGTCCCCTTGTCTCCCAGTGTCCCCAAATGTCTGTGTCCCCATGTCTCCCAGTGTCCCCATGACTATGTCCACAAGTGTCCCTAGTGTCTTAGTGTCCCCATGTCTCCCAGTGTCCCCTAGTCTCCCAGTATCTGTGTTCCTATGTCTCTCAATGTCCCTAGTGTCTTAGTGTCCCCAAATGTTTCAGTGTCCCCCTGTCTCCCAGTGTCTGTGTCCCCATGTCTCTGTGTCCCTAGTGTCTCAGTATTCTCATTTCTCCCAGCGTCCCCAAATGCCTGTGTCCCCATGTCTCCCAGTGTCCCCATGTCTGTATTCACAAGTGCCCCCATGTCTCCCAGTGTCCCCAAGTGTCTCAGTGCCCCCATGTCTCACTGTGTCCCCTAGTATCCTAGTAACATGGGGACACACAGACATGGGGACACTGGGAGAAATGGGGACACTGGGAGACTATGGGACTGGGCGACATGGGGACACTGACACTGTGATACATAGGGACACTGAGACACTGGGAGACAGGGAGACACTGGGAGCAATTCATCTACACAGCAGAATCAAACTGTGAGTAGTTTGTTGGTGATTTTACAGAATTTTCTCTTATGTCACTCCTTGTGATTTACATCATGTGATTTCATGCATAACTAATTAATTATACAAATGATTAAGGCTGGTATTTTTTTTCCAAGAAAGGTGGCAAACCCTAACTACTCTTCACATACTCTTGCTTAAAGGAACACTATAGGGTCAGGAACACAATCATGTATTTCTGAGCCTATTATGTAAAAAAACACCATTTAGCCCCCTTGACCCCCTCTTGCCTCCCTAAATATAGTACAATCTTACTTGTATTCAAGTCTGCAGATGCTGGCTCTGCCTCTGAACTGACATAATCAGAAGTGGTGGTCTGAGAAAATTACAATGCTTCCCCATAAGATTGGCTGAGACTGTCAACTAGGAAGATCAGGGGCAGAGCCAGCACAAGTCAAACATAGCCCTTGCCAATCAGCATCTCCTCATAAAGATAAATTGAATCAATGCATCTCTATGCGGAAAGTTCAGTGTCTGCATGCAGAGGGTGGAGACACTGAGTGGCAGTGCTGCACACTAGGCAGTACTGCCCCAGGAAGCACCTCTAGCAGCCATCTAAGGAGTGGCTAGTGGAGTTATTTTCTCTGAAAAGACAGTGTATAATGCAAAAAGCAAGGGAATGATTCTATTTACCAGAACAAATACAATAAGCTGTAGTTGTTCTGGTGACTATAGTGTCCCTTTAAGTTTGGAAGTTTAAGAGGGATGTATTGGAACAAAACTTGTGTGGGCTGGCTGACAATAAAATTAGTTTAGGTAATGCAGGCATTGGTTTCCATAACACTGGGGCATGTCCCGTTTCTTGTACACTCACTACCTACACCTTTACTCTGTCCCAGAATATATACCAGGAACTTCTGCCTGCTAGTAAGATGATAAGGAGACAAGTGGACATGTGAGTGCTAGGAGACAGTCCTTAGAAAGCATGGAGTAGGTGCATCATTTGATGCATTTATGTCAAGCTCAGGGTTCTGCCTGCATAGTTGGACAGCCTGCATGATTGGCAGGCAGCCTGACATGCATTCATGCCAGGCTGGCCTCCCAATTCTTTGGACAAACATGCCCCCTTTTTGGGCATGTTCACCTCTTTTGGCAGGTCTGGTCACGTGATTCGCGTCAGTGGCACACCATTTTACCCCCCCCCCATTGACTTCCTCAGCTCCAGGCCCACTGGGCTCTTAATCTGGCCCTGGGCCTGCACAAGGAGGGTCAAGATGCTCCTAACCAATGCTGTCAGTTAATCAGAACATACTTGAGTCCTGTCTTGATGTGATAGGGGACAAGCTGCTACAGAAAATTAACATGTCCATAAACTACATGAGAAAGGACATTCAGGATCTGGGAGATTGCATGGCACACGTGGAGCAGAGAATAGGCGAGACTTCTGAGGGACATAATGACATGGCTCACCATGGCTTACCCCCAAAAAATAATTGAACATTGAAAATAGTTCCAGAAGATTAAATATGCACTTGAGAGGAGTCCCAGAGAAGATCAAAAACCCAGACCTCTATGAATACATCTTGGGATACTTAAAAATATTGGCGCCAGACCTGCCAGTGGACATACTAATGATGGACATACTAATGATGGAGTTTCACCTACACTACTTCGATACTTCTCCATCCAGATGTTTAGCAATTTGTAGGTCTCTTAACGTTGCAACAACGGAAAGAGTTCCGAGATCCTCAGACAACAGCGCATACCGTACCAATGGAGCTACTCAGCCAAGCTTCTGATTCACAGTAATGGCACCATGACAGTGCTATCATCGCCATAGGAAGGAAGTGGGGCATTGCACCACAGAAAACCCAGCCTGTGGCAGAGGCCCCTGCATGCCTAATACCCTACTGGAAGAAAACCAAACCATGAGGAACCAAGTTACACCTACGCGGACTGTTAGCATCCACAGCTGACAGACATCTGTTGTGTAACTCACAGCAAGTACCGTGACATACCCTTGGAAACTATATTGACCTGTCAGCTATGCAGTCTGCTGGTATTGTGCACACATTGCTCTTATATTATTACAAATAGGGCTAGATGACCTGTTATGTATGTAAGTTTACATATGTTTTATGTGTATTGTGATGTATATTGCCACACATATGGCGCACTTGTAAACTAATAGCAATCATGCTTCCACTCATTTTTAGTTCTATACCCCCACCCCTGGCCCTTTTTCCGACTCCACTAGAGGTAAATTTTCTTACATAGTAAGCTACTTGACTTGTTCATATCTCCTCTCACACATACCTTGATTATTCCCACTTGAGCGGTCTGTTTACCCCGCATATTACAACTGTGCAAGGGCTTACATGGCAGCCATGCAGCAAATGCCCCTGTAATGGATACAGAATACTTGGGGGGCATGCCCGTCAGAGTTGGGCGAGGCCATCTATATTACTGTAGAAATTACTTTAAAATGAAGATATACTGTCATAATGTGAAGGAACAAAATACTCCTGTAAAGAGCTATTGTTTATTTAAAGAATTACGTAAACCTAAGCCCGATATTATCTGCCTACATGAGACACACTTCAAAAACCCTTTTCAACTGAAACAGAATAATAATTACTTTCAATTCCAAGTCAATGGGAGTCTTTTTTTGTTAGCAATCAGATATTCTTCCAGTATTAGTATTATCTTAATATTAGACAAGGAAGGCAAATTCATCATACTAGTCTTCCCCATTAACAATACTGAGTACACCATCATTAACATATAGGCCCTGAATTCAGACAAACACAACTTTTTACACAAGGTATTGTCAAAACATTCGCCAGTCCAGAAAGGAATCACACTCCTATGCGGAGACCTGAATCACATATTCGACCCATTTATGTAAGAGGAAGCACGCCTAGGTACATGACACTCTCCCGCGTTTGCATATCTCTGACAAAACTATTACAAAATAATGATCTATACAATGTGTGGAGGGTGTTGCATCTGGGAAAGAGATATTACACCTTCTCATGCTTAGACTGACTCCATAACACCTACTCATGCTTAGACTGATTCTTTATGCCTGGAATGTACATAGACCAACTTATTGACTGATCTCATGGTTCAATCATGCCCCCTTCACTCTACAGTTGAAAGACTACTGCATGACTCAGCTTTCACTGCAGTTTTAGAAACAGACACACCTGGCACTACCCCGCAAACTGTGTGGATGGCTCACAAGTCAGTGATCTGTGGATTGCTTATCCAACAAGCAAGCCAGCTAAAACAAGAATCAATTGCCCAACTAAATTATAACATAAGCAAAACTAACCAAACCTCCCCTAGTGATACCCTTAGAAAGGTAGCAGTGATTAGCTAGCTTAGATAGCAGTGATTGAAAACCAAATTGCAGACTATAACCTACATACAGTGGGACTTGCATTGCGGAGATTAAAACCCACCTCTTATTCCCAAGCAATAGAGCTGGCAAAGTGCTGACACAAAGAGCCAATCTAAAAATGAATTTACTTCACTCCTCTTCGGGGCAAAAAGCTATTTCACCGAAAGACATTGGCAACACATTTGCCAAATACTATGAATTTCTTTACCATCTGAAGGCAAACACACAAACCACCCAACAAACCAACCAACCAAAGAATCTATAACACATTACCTACAAGATATTAAAATGCTCTGTTTATCACAAGAACAGATAGAGACCTTACAGGCAGGGCCGGATTAAGAGCCCAGTGGGCCTGGTGCTGACAATTATGATGGGCCTATTTACAGAATCTTATCGACCAAAAACACTAAAACGGTCATACCTCCCAAGCGTCATGTATCTGATGGAGATGGTGTTGGAGGGAAACTCATAGGATGCAGCTATAAGAAAACACATACTCTATGCTAATCTCTCTCTAATTTATGCTTTCATCTTTCAAGTAAATCCATATCCCCTAACAGCAGTGTCCAGTGAAGCAGGAAGTCAATGGGCGGGGTAAAAGGGTGGGCCACTGGTGCGAATCACGTCACCAGACCTGCCAAAAGGGGAGAACATGCCCAAAAAGGGGGCATGTCTGTCCAAAGAATTTGAAGGACAGCCTGGCATGAATGCATGTCAGGCTGCCCGCCAATCCTGCAGGCTGGCCAACTAAGGGCATACTATGCAGGCAGCATTCTGAGCTTGACATAAATGCGTCTAATGATGCGCTCACTCCATGCTTTCTAAGGACTGTCCCCTAGCACTCGCTGGTCCACTTGTCTCCTTATCTTCTTACTAGCAGGTAGAAGTTCCTGGTATACAGTATGAGACAGAAAAAAGGTGTATGTAGTGAGTGTAGAAGAAAGGAGGGGACATACCACAGTGTTAGAGAGACCAACAGCATTACCTAAACTCATTTTATTGTCAGCCAGTCCACACAGGTTTTGTTCCCATACATCCCTCTTAAGCTTCCAAACTTAAAGGGACACTATAGTCACCAGAACAACTACAGCTTATTGTATTTGTTCTGGTAAGTAGAATCATTCCATTCAGGCCTTTTGCAGTAAACACTGTCTTTTCAGAGAAAATAACTCCACTGGCCACTCCTTAGATGGCTGCTAGAGGTGCTTCCTGGGGCAGTACTGCCTAGTGTGCAGCACTGCCATTCAATGTATCCACCCTCTGCATGCAGACACTGAACTTTCCTCATAGAGATGCATTGATTCAATTTATCTTTATGAGGAGATGCTGATTGGCCAGGGCTATGTTGGACTTGTGCTGGCTCTGCCCCTGGACATAGACATGGGGACACTAGGACATATAGGGACACATGGGGACACTAGGCACACAGAGACATGGGACACAGACACTGGGAGACTTGGGGACACTGAGACACTAGGCACTAGTTAACAGTCTCAGCCAATCCTTTGGGCAAGTATTGTAATTTGCTCAGACCACCACTTCTGATGATGTCAGCAGACAGTCAGTTCAGAGGCAGAGCCAGCAGCTGCAGACTTGAATACAAGTTATATTTTACTATACTTAGGGAGGCAAGAAGGGGCCAGGGTGGTGGTTTTAACATAATAGGGTCAGAAATACATGATTGTGTTACTGACCCTGCAGTGCTCCTTTAAGCAAGAGTATGTGAAGAGTAGTTAGGGTTGCCACCTTTCTTGGGAAAAAATACCAGCCTTAATCATTTGTATAATCACAAGGAGTGACATCAGAGAAAATTCTGTAAAATCACCAACAAACTACTCACAGTTTTAATCTGCTGTATAGATGGATTGCTCCCAATGTCTCAGTCTCGCAAGTCACCCAGTGTCTCAGTGTCCCTATGTATCACAGTGTCAGTGTCCCCATGTCGCCCAGTCCTCTAGTCTCCCAGTGTCTCAGTGTCCCCATTTCTCCCAGTGTCCCAATGTCTCAGTGTGTCCCCATGTCACTAGGATACTGGGGACACAGTGAGACCCGGGGACACTGAGAGACATGGGGACACTGAGAGACCCGGGAACACACAGACATGGGGACACTGGGAGACATGGGGACACTGAGACATTTAGGGAAACTGGGAGAAATGGGGACCCTGAGACACTAGGGACACAGACACTGGGAGACATGGGGACACTGGCTGGGAGACAGACACTTGGGGACACAGAGACATGGGGACACTGAAACATTTGGGGACACTAAGACACTAGGGACACAGAGACATGTGAACACAGACACTGGGAGACTAGGGGACACTGGGAGACTAGGGGACACTGGGAGACTAGGGAACACTGGGAGACTAGGGGACACTGGCTGAGAGACAGACACTTGGGGACACTGGGAGACATGGGGACAGTTGTGGACATAGACATGGGGACACTGGGACATATAGGGACACATGGGGACACTAGGCACACAGAGACATGGGACACAGACACTGGGAGACTTGGGGACACTGAGACACTAGGGACTAAGAGTAATGTGTAAAAAAAAAAAAATTTTTTTTTTTTAAATGGGCCTATTCCATGGGCCTGGGCCTGGAGCTGCAGCTCCATCAGCCCCTATGTTAATCCGGCCCTGGTCGGTTGTGGTGTGCCGGAACCGACGATGAGGTAGGCCTGAGAAAGAAGAGGGCCTACCCAGGAAAAAGAAATAGAAAGGAAATAATTGTTAAAATGTGGTGTGGTGGGAGGGTCATTCAACGCTGACCTCGAACGGTAAGGAGCAAGGTAAGGGGAGTGCCTTAAGTAGGCTAGGAGTGGAAACCAGCACCTCTCACAAATCCAGGCAAAATTGACTTAATGCGAACACCAGGTAATCGGCGCATCATGCGTCTCAAATCTGAACCCAGAAGCATGTTGGGCAAAGTGGAACGCATATGCGTTCCAACGTGCTGAGATATGGAAGCCAGTCCGTAACTAGCGCATGCAACCAACAACTTCCGCGTGGCAACGGCTACACTTCCGGGCGCCTTTCACAGATATTGTGGGCAACCTCCTGGTGCAGGTAAAACAGACTGGGCAACCTGGGTATTCATTGTATATCCAATGTATATAAAAGAATAATTACTTTCTTAAATTCAATATATATACGCTGTTACGGTGGTTTAATACTGTTTACTTAGTTGTCTGATTGCTACAATATATATTACTATGCCTTAACTTAGAGGCATACACTTTTCTGTTATCCATAATGCCTACACACTGCATTGCAGGGCTGGATTAACATAGGGGCTGATGGAGCTGCAGCTCCAGGCCCAGGCCCATGGAATAGGCCCATTTAAAAAAAAAAAATTTTTTTTTTTTTTACACATTACTCTTAGTCCCTAGTGTCTCAGTGTCCCCAAGTCTCCCAGTGTCTGTGTCCCATGTCTCTGTGTGCCTAGTGTCCCCATGTGTCCCTATATGTCCCAGTGTCCCCATGTCTATGTCCACAACTGTCCCCATGTCTCCCAGTGTCCCCAAGTGTCTGTCTCTCAGCCAGTGTCCCCTAGTCTCCCAGTGTCCCCTAGTCTCCCAGTGTCCCCTAGTCTCCCAGTGTCTGTGTTCACATGTCTCTGTGTCCCTAGTGTCTTAGTGTCCCCAAATGTTTCAGTGTCCCCATGTCTCTGTGTCCCCAAGTGTCTGTCTCCCAGCCAGTGTCCCCATGTCTCCCAGTGTCTGTGTTCCTAGTGTCTCAGTGTGCCTAGTGTCCCTATATGTCCCAGTGTCCCTATATGTCCCAGTGTCCCCATGTCTATGTCCACAACTGTCCCCATGTCTCCCAGTGTCCCCAAGTGTCTGTCTCCCAGCCAATGTCCCCTAGTCTCCCAGTGTCTGTGTTCCCATGTCTCTGTGTCCCTAGTGTCTTAGTGTCCCCAAATGTTTCAGTGTCCCCATGTCTCAGTGTCTGTGTCCCTAGTGTCTCAGGGTCCCCATTTCTCCCAGTTTCCCTAAATGTCTCAGTGTCCCCATGTCTCCCAGTGTCCCCATGTCTGTGTGTTCCCGGGTCTCTCAGTGTCCCCATGTCTCTCAGTGTCCCCGGGTCTCACTGTGTCCCCAGTATCCTAGTGACATGGGGACACACTGAGACATTGGGACACTGGGAGAAATGGGGACACTGAGACACTGGGAGACTAGAGGACTGGGCGACATGGGGACACTGACACTGTGATACATAGGGACACTGAGACACTGGGTGACTTGCGAGACTGAGACACTGGGAGACAGGGAGACATTGGGAGCAATCCATCTATACAGCAGATTAAAACTGTGAGTAGTTTGTTGGTGATTTTACAGAATTTTCTCTGATGTCACTCCTTGTGATTATACAAATGATTAAGGCTGGTATTTTTTCCCAAGAAAGGTGGCAACCCTAACTACTCTTCACATACTCTTGCTTAAAGGAGCACTGCAGGGTCAGTAACACAATCATGTATTTCTGACCCTATTATGTTAAAACCACCACCCTGGCCCCTTCTTGCCTCCCTAAGTATAGTAAAATATAACTTGTATTCAAGTCTGCAGCTGCTGGCTCTGCCTCTGAACTGACTGTCTGCTGACATCATCAGAAGTGGTGGTCTGAGCAAATTACAATACTTGCCCAAAGGATTGGCTGAGACTGTTAACTAGTGCCTAGTGTCTCAGTGTCCCCAAGTCTCCCAGTGTCTGTGTCCCATGTCTCTGTGTGCCTAGTGTCCCCATGTGTCCCTATATGTCCTAGTGTCCCCATGTCTATGTCCAGGGGCAGAGCCAGCACAAGTCCAACATAGCCCTGGCCAATCAGCATCTCCTCATAAAGATAAATTGAATCAATGCATCTCTATGAGGAAAGTTCAGTGTCTGCATGCAGAGGGTGGAGACACTGAGTGGCAGTGCTGCACACTAGGCAGTACTGCCCCAGGAAGCACCTCTAGCAGCCATCTAAGGAGCGGCCAGCCATCTCTGAAAAGACAGTGTTTACTGCAGAAAGCCTGAATGGAATCATTCTACTTACCAGAACAAATACAATAAGCTGTAGTTGTTCTGGTGACTATAGTGTCCCTTTAAGTTTGGAAGCTTAAGAGGGATGTCTGGGAACAAAACTTGTGTGGACTGGCTGACAAAATTAGTTTAGGTAATGCAGACGTTGGTCTCTCTAACACTGTGGCATGTCCCCTTTCTTCTACACTCACTACATACACATTTTCTCTGTCTCAGGAATTTCTGCCTGATAGTAAGAAGGTAAGGAGACAAGTGGACCAGCGAGTGCTAGGGGACAGTCCTTAGAAAGCATGGAGTGAGTGCATCATTAGACGCATTTATGTCAAGCTCAGGGTGCTGCCTGCATAGTATGCCCTTAGTTGGACAGCCTGCATGATTGGCTGGCAGCCTGACATGCATTCATGCCAGGCTGACCTTCCAATTCTTTGGACAAACATGCCCCCTTTTTGGGCACGTTTACCCCTTTTGGCGGGTCCGGTCACGTGATTCGCGCCAGTGGCACACCCTTTTACCCCGCCCATTGACTTCCTGCTTCACTGGACACTGCTGTTAGGGGGTATGAATTTACTTGAAAGATGAAAGCATAAATTAGAGAGAGATTAGCATAGAGTATGTGTTTTCTTATAGCTGCATCCTATGAGTTTCCCTCCAGTACCATCTCCATCAGATACATGACGCTTGGGAGGTATGACTGTTTTAGTATTTTTGGTCGATTAGATTCCGTAATTAGGCCCATCATAATTGTCAGCACCAGGCCCACTGTGCTCTTAATCCGGCCCTGCTGCATTACCAAGCGTATTTACCATCAAGAAATATTTTACCTTGCTAAACACAGTCAGTGGGAGGATTATCTACATTTTGTCTAATCTAATGCAAAGTAAACATGTTGTATAGGAAGACTATTAGTGCTTCTGTGATAGCCTGGCAACAGCATGATATATTACACCTCAGTATAACGCAGACTGTTATGCACATCTTACAGTCATCAGCAGACGCTTCGAATAAACACAGCTATACATACTTGACAGTTACGCCTGCACATTTCATTACTAAACCCATATAAAGATTCAGACTTCACATTTAAGACCTATCATAGCCTGATTACCTTGACCTCTACACCTCTGCACAGACAAGCACATGTTTCTAAACAAAGTGCATTAAGCTCACACTCACGTTATCTCACGTTATCTGCAGTTCTGATGAACGAAGGCGAAGGCGAGCACACGTTGTAACAGTACTATGTACAAGATCCGCATCTATATAGAAAAAAATAAAAAATAAATAATTTAAAAAATAATAATCTGGCGCCCCGAGGGCCGTACATACATGCATTCTAGTTCATACATACCGACCATCTGGACCCCGACGTGCTCACAGGGCACTCCAGTTCGGTCAGCCTTACGATCCTAACTCATTATCACCCACGTTTCGTTCCATGGTATGTCCTCTCTCTCACTAACTAACCTTTCCTCTTAGTTAGCAGTGGCTGGCTGTCAGGTTCCTAGGTGTCCACTAGTTATTATTCCCCCTGGCTTCTTCGCCTCAGGTTAGTGGTCCCACGAGGCCAACACCCATCCTCATACTCGGAGGTACTACGCCCCTCGGGCCAAATCATAGTTAGTCGCCTCGCATTGTGGCATAGAAAGAGCCTCACCTGTCACTCCCATTCTATCTTATGTTTAACGGTCACCGAGATGCCGACACCCCGCCACAACGCTCAGTGGCCACGTTATCCCCTCGCGCCAACGCATAGATAGAGCCTCTCAAGCCGCTTGGCAAATAGCAGGGCCTCACCTGTCACCAATCAAGAGTAATCGTTTCGCCGCATTGTGGCACTAGCTAGTCAGCCAGCACTCAAACACACACACACAAAGTTGGGGGGCGGCATCCTACAGTACCCCGTCACACATAACCACTAGGTTTCAGATCCGGTAATCAGATCAGGTCTCCTAGCGGTTTATTCCCCGCCTCGTTGTAGCTTAGTTTCGTTTGGGAGCTCATTTACCCTTACAGTAATACAAACAGTATGCCAGAACTGTCATACAAGGCTAATCCATGCTTTCAATACGTCAATCACTTACATACTAAGGGTCTACTAGATAATTAGATATAGCAGTACAAGGATACCCAAATTATATATATTTCCCTAATGTGTCACTCACTTGTGATCCCATTATACCACATACACTAGGTGCATATCAATCTAGTAGAAACCAAGATCTGCGGTTTCCTCCAACAATTTGTTTCAGGCATTTTTTATTACATATATTCTCAGTTAAACACGTATATTAGGCCTCATGCTGCCTTTACGTTACACATCGTACAGGTTTAGGACTTGCATTGGACCATCGTCAGATCCGCAAGACACTTGCGTACATATAATGACTGCTTACAGTTTATGCATTACAGATATACTAATTGTTACTTTGCAACCCATTAGGGGCTTTTCAGTATATTGAGTTCTAAATTACTTACGTTGACTCATACTATTGCTTAATTATAACCTCTACGTCAATTTTACCAGCTATGCAGGTTAAACATTAACAATCTAATAAAAACAGGGTAAACAGAATTCCCACTCGTTCATATCGAATATCGAGGCATCATTCGACAGTCATTACGAACAAACGAATAACATTCACATCCTTAACAACTAATAGAGACTTGTCTCTGCACGCTTGACATTTGCAGGGTTCTCCAGGCGCATTCAATTCATTCATCACGTTATTTAATATTGCATACATTTCACTATGTTATTTAAGTTCAAGAGGTCCATCAGGATTAACTTTGGTCATGCTATCTGTTTCTGTTACACCATAGGCATTGTATAATACAGACATTTACGGTCCCAAGCCTATCAAGTAAATGATTATAGGGTATTTATTATACAAACACGTATCATCTTTAAGCTTAAACCACAATCAAAGCTCCTTTTCAGCTTCCTATCTTAAGTGCACACTTTCTCCCTACTATGTATCACGGCATTTCATTCTATTCTTCGGTTCGCATCACAACAGCTTGTTCATCAGGTGCCTTTTTACAGTCCTTTTCACAGTGGTTCTATCCAGTTACTCACAGGTTAGGTTAACGCTCATCCACAAGAAACAAGCCTGCCAAGGGTTAGAAGTTCTGAACTTAGTCAAATAATTTTGCATGAGGTCATCTACTCACCTCAACACAGAGGTTCCACCTGGCGATCCAACTCTGAGTTAGTACATCGCAAGGTCTTGGATAGGCCTCACATATCACGACCACAAGTATAGTCTCTCTTTTACCGCCACCAACAGTTTAACAACTCGCCATGCGTAGTAGATACAAGTCCACGTGGGCCAAATCAAAGGTAGGGCCTCTCCCAGACACAGGGCGAATGGTAGGGCCTCACCTATCACGGCATAGTCCTTATCTTCACCTATCAGTACTCGTTCGCAAGAAGCTCTACTATACGGGATATTCAATAGGCATCAAAGTTTGCATAGTTAAAACATATATATGCTACAAGAAATAGCTCCAGGTAATGTACTATCTTCTCAAGTCCCCCGCCCTAGCCGCTCCTATAGTCCTGAAGTCGGTCCTTGCTTAAACGTCGTAGGTTGAGCTTAAAGACCGTACAGTCCAGAGATGCTCTGCAGGTCTAAAAGATCTAATCATGCCTTAGATTAGAGTTTGTACGCAGGTAAGATTTGTGTACGAATACTAATCTAACATACTCTACAGCTTACAATATGGGTATGTATGGTATATGATTAAGATAATAAATGCGTTACAGTTATAATGGTTGCTTGCACAATTTTTGCCACATCTCTTTGAAACCAGCCTACAATACTATTGAAACTATACCTACAGGAATTTAACATTACATGTACACAAATTCCCAACAGCTCCCATTTTCTTTCTTAGTCAGTTAAAGCGCTGACAGGTGTCAGAGATCAATACTCCAATACAAACAAATCATCCAAGTCACGTTCTATCAACAGTACAATCTATGGGGGAATTTTCAAATTAACATTAAGCCTCCCGTTTATAAACTACTAATTTAAGTCAGCAGCTTACTTGGCTCTCTACGATTTCTTGAGTCCAAAAGAAGTATTTTACTGTCGGGAACATTTGACCTTTACCCATGCACCAAGAATTCAGGAAATCAACAATTGTTACATATCTACTCTTCATACCTGAACTCATCAGTCAGGCAATTTAAATTGTGCCCGGTTCAAAATTTATACTAGACCAGGTTAGCCAGGTCCCTACCTATCCCTTACTATCTTTAATAACTGTGATATTTGTTACTTTAAATACTCCACCAGGCCTTAATCCTCCTACTCGGGCGACGCATCCCATGTCTATACAACAGCAGCCTCTAATAGGCGTGTTACGACACACATAAGTAAAATATGGGAAGTTGGCATACAATAGGAACATTCCTAACCCAGGAAAAAACAGACGGTCTTTCGATAATATGGCTAAATGATTACTAATTGTGAACTTAATCGTGTCTTATATTTTTGCCCTCTTTTGCAGGCCTGACCTCTCGTCGGTTTCGGCACACCTCAACCGACTTTGGTCCTTATCGAACCACATACCTTTGATTGTACGTCCTCGAATTACCCAGTACACAAGTGGAAGGCAAAATGCCTGAATTTGTGGGAGGGGTTTATTTTCCTATTTAAATCCCAGCAAATCCCAGCTCACCTATCGTCGCCGTTTTGAAGTTCCCCTCCCACCTCACCCTTTATTATTTACATCAAAATACCAGATGGGCCCTCTTTTGCAGGCCTGACCTCTCGTCGGTTTCGGCACACCTCAACCGACTTTGGTCCTTATCGAACCACATACCTTTAATTGTACGTCCACGAATTACCCCGTACACAAGTGTAGGATACCTGTGTGGAAGCCTTCTGTTAAACCAGAGATAAGAAAGTTTACTAGGTGTCTAGACGGGTGCTGAGACATAAATGCAGTAAATACCGGCATATTAATGGACGTTAGGTAAGGCTTGGAATACATTTTATTTGGACACATGGTTTTTGCATGTGCCCTAAAACATTTTAAACAGATATGTAATAATCTACATCCATTATAATTACAAGACCCAACATTGAAGTTATTACATATCTGGGACTTGCTCAGAAACTTGATTGGGCGTCCCAGTTTGTCTCTTGACAATTTCTCTGGAACACCAGAGGAACTAGCTCCTTGCGTGGAGGCATGTTCGTCCGCCGTGTTGGGACAGAAATTTGTTGTATGGGCTGTAGAGGAGCAGTATGCACAAGCCGGTGTTCTTAGACCTGCAAAGTGTCTGCAAAAAATGACGGTATCAATCCTTCCCCAGTTGGATCGTGTTCCGTACTGGGAGAAGGCTCCAGACACTTTTGCAGAAAAAGACCTATGGTAGTCATAAAAGGCTGAACCACCATATTTGTTGCCCAGGTCTACCAGCTTGTGCATGTAAAGATCAAACTCCTCTCTTTTGTTGGTATAGACCGCACAGATGACATCCCGGTAAATACCAAAGGCCAGTACAAACTCAGGGATAGTCAGTTTTCTGTTTAGGCGGGCATCCCTAGATCTGACAACAACAGACACACAATCTTAAGCATAAGTCTTATTTTCCACAATATCCTGGGAGGCAATCAACAGGGAAGCCAGGTTGACGTCTTTACCTTCCAGGATAACTCTTTTTATGTGCTCAGAGATCATATGAGCAGGGCTAACTTCCTGGTCATCCAGGGTGATGGCTGGAGCAACTAATGGCAAGTCGGCTGGTCCTTGTGAAGCAGCAGCGGGTGGCCCTGCTAGCGTAAGGGCCGTGGTGACCTACTCAAGTTTCTCCAGCCTGGAGTTGACCTTGCTCATGGACGCCATGAGTGAAGACAACATGGAATGTATGTCTCCTGGGTTGGACTGGCTAGGTCCTTCCCCGGCATCCATGTTGTTAGTTGATGTACGTAGCAGTTTGAAAAGTTCTGCTTTCCTTGCTGTAGCGGGGTAGGAGATTTGCCGTCTCCTCAATTCCGTGGTTATACGAGGGATCGTCCAGGATCTGATCGATGCTGGACTAACTAGCTCTCCTCCTTGTGTGGGAGTGACAGCTGTAGCCGAGGTGCTAGGCAGGGAGAAATCCTCTACCCCTTCCTGAGACATACTACAAACAAAACTATTAATTAGTGTATGAAAACCACCAAATTGTACTGGCAGGCTAGCTAAGCCGAATGGCGAAACATTATACTTGTTTGGTGACAGGTTAGGCCCTACTAATTGCCAAGCGGCTTGAGAGGCTCTATCTATGCGTTGGCGCGAGGGGATTTGAGGCCACTCGTCGTAGTGGCAGGAGTTTCAGGCCTCTTGGTGACTGTAAGACAGAAAAACAGGGGAAGGGAGTGACAGGTGAGGCCCTCTCTATGCAACATGCGAGGCGGCTAGCTAACGTGTGGCCCGATGGGTGTTTGCCTCTGAAACGTTGAGGCGGGTGTTGGTCTCGCGGGACCACTAACTGATGGCGACTGCCAAGAAGGGGTAAATACCTATTGGGAAGCCTATGACCCTATTGCCAGTACTCTAACCTAGGGGGGAAGAAATGAAATGTATGGTAGAATACCATATGAGCAGGTGTACGTACCTGGTAGTATGACAAATCTCACAGGAAAAACCGTGTGGTGCAAATATATTTAAGTTTGACAGCCTGAAACGGGTAAAAGAGAGTAGTATGATGAGTGTGGATTGTTGGAAAGAAACAGAGTTTGTAGCCTGTACCAGCAATGTTTTTAAGGCTTGCTGGCGTATGACTTGTAAAGTGAAATGTTGTGATATACCATGGGAATATAAATGTGTTACCCAGGAAAAGTGATGCCGTGGCTTTAATAAAACATCTATAAGAGGAAGGGTTGAGGGAGGCCGTGGCCTATGTATAAACAGCATATGTGTTATATAATAACAGTGTGTAAGGGAAACATAAAAATTGATGTAAGTTATATATATATGCATATTACTGTGCAGTAAAAGACGTATGATTGGTTGGATCAGTACGTGTGATTCAACCCGAGCATGCATGAAAAAGGAAACTATATCCTCATGTATGTGTCATAGTTAACAACAAAGAAATGAGGCCTGTAACGTAGGCTGAGTCAATTTTAAATGAAATGGATAATTATGGAAAACTCCTGGAAGCGTGGGAGTCAAAATGATCCATACAGAAATGTTAGCTGGTTTCATGCACCTTGATAGAATAATGATACCTTTTAAATAGAAATGGAAATAGTCTGTCTATTAAAACAAGCACCTATTTAACCGAATGTTATCTACATGAAATGATGAAATGTAACTCACGAAAAAGATCTATGCATAATACATAGCAGAATAACTGAACCCAATGTGAAGGGAACCAGAAGCTAGGACAAATAGTTTAAACGTATGCATTTTTTATGCGAACAGCAAGCGTGCTTAAATATAACATGAATAAAGTGCCGAACGGAAAACACAACCGAAATGATAATTGTTCAGTGTAGCAAGGGAACAGTTCGTGCTAAATGATCACTTCACTTAATACGCCTGATTTGGCCGAACAACCGTACGAAATGAAGCCGCGAAACGGCTTGTGTAATTGCGACATAGCAGAGAAAAAAACATAAAGCGAGGACCCATGCTGTACCGTGCGCCGTGGGAACTGATCCTGGCGTGACAGGTAGGTCTAACTTACGGTTTAGGAGTCCCTGGGACGCGATCTACGACGAAGACCGGGGTAAGAAGCTGGACGGACGGAAAAGGCCTGCAACAGGATTCCTGGACACAGCTTGCCGCGGAGAAACTTGTGGGTAAGAAAACCAAGATGGCGTCTGAGAGAACCCGGAAGTGGATCCTCATTCAACGCTGACCTCGAACGGTAAGGAGCAAGGTAAGGGTGCCTTAAGTAGGCTAGGAGTGGAAAGCAGCACCTCCCACAAATCCAGGCAAAATTGCCTTAATACATATGTATATAATTTGAAAAAATATATTTTTATCTATATATAGGT
Source organism: Pelobates fuscus (assembly GCF_036172605.1). Classification (NCBI taxonomy): domain Eukaryota; kingdom Metazoa; phylum Chordata; class Amphibia; order Anura; family Pelobatidae; genus Pelobates; species Pelobates fuscus. The sequence continues at coordinate 195,396,788 of NC_086317.1, forward strand.
AAATATATATAGTGATATATACGTATATACTTATGTATATAGATATATATTATTTCGTTCTACGTGTATTTTGATAACTATATATATATATAAATATCAAAATACAGTTAGAACGAAATTACACACATATATATTTTTTTACTATTTTTTTAACGTTTTTACATATTTATTTATAATTATATATATTTAATCAATATCATTCTACGTGTATTTTGATATTCATTTATATATAATTATATATAGTAATATTAAAATACACTTAGACAGTGTATGTGTAAATGTGTGTGTGTGTATATTTATAAATATAAGTATATATTTATATATATGATCTAAGTATATATTTAATTTTTAACTATAATTAACCTTAAGGGGTTAAAAAGGGAGGAGAAGGGCAGAGACAGTGTCAGCCAGTGATTTGAGATCATAGGCTGACACATAGGAACAGTGACTGGCTGTCACTATGATCACAGCCTGCAGATCGCGGTAACTGGCCACAGGGGGAGTGCCTGGGTGGTACAGGCATGCCCCCCCACCGCGATCTGCAGGGGGATCGTCCCTGCAGTTACATGTGTCAGCCAATAGGCTGACACATAGTAACACTGATCGCAGTGACAGGCTGTCACTGCGATCAGAGGCTGCAGACTACAGTCACTGGTCACAGGGGGCTGCCTGGGTGGCCAGGCATGCCTCCCAACCCCGATCTGTAGCGGGCTAATGGCGCGGGCCACGTGGGTGGCAAGAACGGCTAGGACGTTCTATGCCGCCCGCCGGCGTTAAGAGCCAGCCCCTCAAGGCGTTAATAAACTCAATACATTGTATAACTAGTTCTGCCGATTTGTGCTACAATGTAATTACAGGACCCACAATTGTGAAATGCTGAAACAATTGTGAACTAAACTGGTTATCGCTGGAATCCAGACGCACCCTCCATCTTTCCAGTCTTGTGTTTAAGAGGTTTTCTGGGAAGCTCCCGCCCTACCTGAGCAAAATGCTCTACCCGGCTGTTCCCACCTCCTATAACCTCCGATCCAGTACCAGCACTTTATTTATTCTACCTCAATACAAAAAGAAAGCAGCCTGATCCTCCTTTTCCTACAGAGCACCGCAATTATGGAACGACCTCCTGCACACTTCCAAATCTTCCCCAAGCCTAAAGTCCTTTGAGAGATCCCTCACTACATACCTCAAAACAGAATGCACGTGTCATGGTTGATTATATATTTCCTGGATAATGAAAATTAAAACACTTAGGCACACTCAAAATGCTGATAAGGAACAAAAAGTATCCAAACAAAAATAAACAACTAGTACTGGGTGCTCACTTGTGTAAGGCCATATTCCCAAAGGCCACAAAAGTTACATATGTTACTTGAACAAGGGGCACGACCACAAATATATGTGAAAAAGATTTTTATTAGATGGGTCACAGTAATAGGCTATCTCATTAATTGTATCAATGAATAAAAAAGACACACCGTGTCAAATGGAAAAAGCAATGCAATAGCTACAAATTCTGCAATTACATATAAGCAGACTACATAATACATGAATCACTGGATACAAGTGTACAAAATAGCTATAAGAGAGAACTGATTTTTCAAACCCATAAATAGTTATAAATACAAAAAGAAAAAAGCATACCAGACCTATTGAGAAGAAGGACAAGAGTCAACCAATAAGCCCCCAACGTTTCGGCAAAATGCCTTTATCAAGGGAGGCTCTTGGGATACTTTCCATTTGACATGGTGTGCCTTTTTTATTCATTGATACAATTAATGAGATAGCCTATTACTGTGACCCATCTAATTAAAATCTTTTTCACATATATTTGTGGTCGTGCCCCTTGTTCAAGTAACATATGATTATATATTTCCTACTTGTTCTAAGTTAAATTTGGTTTATATTGTGTATTAATATTGATTTTGTATTTTATTGAACCCTATTGTATCAATGCAATATTTTGTGGACTGAGGACATACTTGAAAACAAGAGAAATCTCAATGTATCTTTCCTGGTAAAATATTTTATAAATAAATAAGATCTAGGACTCAATTTAAGATCCTAATACAAATCTCTACACAATGCTGCTCCGACCTACTTATTCTTAATAATACCTAAATATGTCCCGTCTAGGCCCCTACGCTCTGCCAGAGACCTATGTCTATCGTATGTTCGTACTCCTACCTCTGATGCTCACCTTAAAGACTTCTCTAGGGCTGCACCGTTCCTATGGAACGCCCTTCTCCTCTCTGTTAGACATTCACCCAATCTCCACTCCTTCAAAAAAATCTTCGAAAACTTCTTTAGGAAAGCATATCAATTAAACTGTGAACAGCTATCCCTCCCTGCACCCTGATTCCGCTCCTGCAACTGTCATCAAAACAAAACACTTAGCCCTCAATGAACACTATCCTAGCAATCTTCTTTTCTACCCTACCCTAACCTTTTGTGTCCCTATACCCACTCCCTCTAGCATGTAAGCTCATTGAGCAGGGCCGTCTGGTTACAAATACATGCCTGTTAGTCCACCCATTGTACAGCGCTACGGAACTTTATAAATAATAACAATAATAATGAAATACTTACATGGTTTAACCCATGCCGTCCCGCATTTAGTGGGCTTTAAAGCCGTTGCGGCGGCATGGAACGCCGTAACGGCTTTGAGCCCTGGAGGTCCGGCGGTACTCACCTCCGCCGCGATCCTCTTCTGGGGGGCTGCCTGACAGCCCAGGCAGCCCCCCCACGGCAAATGAGACCCCCGGGGGCCATGTGATCGCTCTCAAAGAGCGATCACATGGCCCCCTATAGCTGGCTATGGATCTGCCAGCAGGGGGACTGTCTAAAATATTAGACAGTCCCCCTGCTGGTAGGTAGTGTAAAAAAAATAGGTTATAAAATAAAATAAATATATTTATATAAATATATAATATATGTATATATATTATATATATAATATATATACATATTATATATATTTAACCTCATACATAGTGTATTTTAATACTAATATAAGTATATATATTAGTATTAAAATACACTTAGAATGACGTTACATATATATAATATGTATATATATTATATATATATAATAGATCTACATATATATATATATATTATATATATACGTATAATTACAATAATAAATAAAATAATAAAATTAATAAATAAAATATTGAAACAAAATTTAATATGAATTCTAACTGTATTTTGTTATTAATATATATATATTGGTAACAAAATACACTTAGAATGACATTCTATATATATCTATCTATATATAAAATGCAAATAACCGCAAATAAATATATATAGATAAATACATATAATTACATAAAATATTACATTAGTATACACGTAGAATTTAAATACCTATAAATGCATATATATTACAATTCTACTTGTATATTTAAGTAATCTTTTAACATAATTAGGTGATTTGATTAATTAACATTTGATTGACATACCTGACAACACAGGGAGGAAGTGCAGAGAATTTAATTCGCAAGCATTATATTTGACCCTGTAACTCTCCAAGACACCATAAAACTTGTACATGGGGGGTACTGTTTTACTCGGGAGACTTCGCTGAACTCAAATATTAGTGTTTAAAACTGGTAAATTGTATTACAACGATGATATTTTAAGTAAAAGTGAAGTTTTTTGCATTTTTTACTAACGAACTGCACTTTTATGGACTATATTATTGTTGTAATATGTTTTACTGTTTTAAAACACTAATATTTGTGTTTAGTGAAGTATCCCGAGAATAACAGTACCCCCCATGTACAGGTTTCATGGTGTTTTGGAAAGTTAGAGAGTCACATATAAGGCTTGCATTTCATTTTTTTTACATTGAAATTTGCCAGATTGGTTATATTGCCTTTGAGAGCGTATGGTAGCCCAGGAATGAGAATTACCCCCATGATTGCATAGCATTTGCAAAAGTAGACAACCCAAGGTATTGCAAGTGGGGTATGTCCAGTCTTTCTTAGTAGCCACTTAGTCACAAACACTGGCCAAATATTTGTTTTTTGCTTTTTTTGTAAATCTTTATTTTATTGAGACATTGAGTTATGCGGTACAGAATGTGAACAAAAATAAAGGAGTTAGTGCATAAGACAAGACGTTAATCAAGTAGTTGGTCACTATACTCATATCTGTCTCATTTTTTGTAAAGTAAACATGCAAGTCTAATTAGTAACAACAAGCTATACCATATAGTGCAGTGTAACAATCAATAGGTAAGTCAACGTAAGTAATATCAAGCTTCTTAGTTATATCAATAATGTTATGGTATGATGGATTCAGGCTAAACCGTAGCTTGAACTAAGCGGATAAGTATAAGTTATTTATTAGGTATAGTGATGAACCTCAGGGGGGAAATTAATATGATAAAACAAGTTGATGGTTCTGTGCAGTTTCACGATAGTTTAGACATATGCCGCTAGGTAAACTGAGTATACATTAATAGGAAGTAAGTTAATCTAGAGTTGCAGGCTGTTCTGTTAGACCTAGCTATTAGCGAGAGTTCTAGAAGTACAATGCATAGTTAAAAGCATATCGTTGCAGACAGAAAATAAAATGAAAAAAAAAGGAAAGGAAAAGAAAAAAAAAAATTAAAGACTTGGTTAAATAGATCATTATTGGCATGTGAAGAGCCGGTGAAATAACATATGCATATCGGTCAGATGTGAGGTTCTTGCTGGTAACAGGCCTGGAAGGTTGCAGAAAGGGCTGGATTGCGTCCATTGTGACAAATTAAAAATAGAGGTGTAGCGGAGTAGTAATATTATCCACGGTATCTCCACTGGTAGACAGGATGAAGCAGGTAAAATGTAAGTAAAATGCAGGTAGCGTAGTTAAAATCCTTTTCTCCCAAAAACTAGACGACACATAGCTTGGATGTTAAAACACTGGCATCTCACCAGGCTGAGTCACTCTCTTTATTGATTACAGCTTACTTTAAGCACAGACCTCCGCAGGGGGGGGGGCTGCATTCCACACAATACACTTCCCTTAGTCCCAGGCAGGAGGGGGTTGGGTTACAGATAGCCATCTCCTGCCTTAGGAGATACCAAGCAGTACACAGGAATATACTTCCTGTGTAATCTAAACTACATCAAATTACATTCATGGGGGGTTACACTTTAAGTGACTGGTTTGGCCACAGATAGGAATAGCAATGCAGTAATAGCAAGATATATACAAGGACATTCTTTAAGTGGCTGGTTTGGTCACAGATAGGAATAGCAATGCAGTAATAGCAAGATATATACAAGTACATTCTGTAAGTGGCTAGGTTTGCCACAATGCTCCCCCAGAACCAAGCCGGCATACACAGTCTGATCCCAACGGATCGGCTTGGGGATGTCCGGAGGAGTACTCACAGATCACTTTTCAAGTTCAGTTTGTCTGGATAACCCATCGGCGTTGCCATTTTGCTTCACAGGGCGGTAGTGGATGGTAAAGTCAAAAGACTGCAGCGCCAAACTCCAGCGCAGCAGCCTGGCATTGTCTCCTGACACCCGGTTCAGCCACACCAACGGGTTGTGATCTGTGAGTAGCGAGAATGGTTTTCCGTACAAATAGGGCTGCAGCTTCGTGAGGGCCCACACCACGGCCAGGCATCAGAGACTGTCTTATCATTGAGCCTTCGATAGTCTACGCAGAAGCGGGTAGTTCCATCCCGCTTCGGGACCATAACTACTGGGGGGCCCATGGGCTATCAGAAGGTTCTATAACCCCCCGTTGTAACATTTCCTCGATCTCCTTACACATATTCTCTTTTACAGACTCAGGGATGCGGTAAGGAGGTTGGCGGAGGGGTGTCTGCCCTGGGGTTTCTACATGGTGTGTGGCTAATGGACCAGGGAGGTTAGAAAAGCTTTGGGCCTGGGCCTGCTCCTGGGTACTCTAGCGCTCTCCTAGCTGTACTGCTTCCCGATCCTCATTTTGGCCTTCTTTCTCAAGGAGGTCTGGGAGGGGCAAATTATCAAAATCCTCTGCGGCAGTGGCACAAATCGCAGTCACCTCCTCTGTGCGCTCGTGGTAAGGCTTCAGCATGTTCACATGGAGCATGCGTCTGCCCCCTGCTCCAGCGCACGGGCCAATTACATAGGTAGTATCGCAGATTTGCTCTACCACCTTGAATGGGCCCTGCCAGGAGGCCTGCAGCTTGTCATTAGGGACGGGTCGTAGGATTAGCACCTTCTGCCCGACCTGAAAGCTGCAGTCCCTGGCCCCCCTATCATACCATCTGCGCTGTCTTTGCTGGGCCGCTTGGAGGTTGGTACGTACGGCCTGGGTCAAAGTCTCCAAGCGTTCCCGGAACTCCAGCACATAGGGTACAATAGGGGTACCATTAGTGGTCACTCCCCCTCCCAGTGCTCTCTGATTAAATCTAGGGGGCCCCTCACCCTCCTTCAGAACAACAATTCAAAGGGAGAGAACCCAGTGGATTCTTGGGGAACTTCCCTATAGGCGAACAGCAAGTGGGGTAAAAACCTCTCCCAGTCCTTCTGCGTGTCTATGAACGTCTGGATCATCGGCTTAAGTGTTCCATTTAACCGTTCACAGAGACCGTTGGACTGAGGGTGGTAGGGTGAGTTAAGGCTAGATTTTACCCCACAGACCTTCCAGAGCTGGTGGGCGACCTCTGCAGTGAATTGGGTACCCCTATCCGAAATAATCTCCCGTGGAAATCCCATGCGGGAGAAAATTTGCATAAGGGCATCCGCTACGGTCTCTGCATGTACATTCGTTAGAGCCACCGCCTCGGGGTATCTGGTGGCGTAGTCCACTACAGTCAAGATGTACTTCTTGCCAGAGGGACTGGGCTTTTTCAGGGGTCCGATTATGTCTACCGCTACTCTACTAAAGGGCTCTTCTATTATGGGCAGGGAATGGAGTTTGGCTTTGTAGCGGTCTCCCCTCTTCCCTACCCTCTGGCAGGTATCACAGGTGTTACAGTATTGCCTAATATCCTTGGAGATACCTGGCCAGAAGAAGTTCTGCGTCAGCCGATGTTTAGTACGGCTGATCCCTAAATGACCGGATAAGGGTATGTCGTGCGCTATGCGCAGTAACTCCTGTCTATACTTTTGAGGCACAATTAACTGCTTTATGGGTATGGGAATAGACCCGGCTACTACCTTCTCTGCATACCGGTATAATAACCCTTGATCCCAAGCATATCTCTCTCCTTCTAAGCCTGCCTGGTTCTTGTCTATTCTGTCTTTGTAAACCTGCAGGGACGGGTCTAGAGCGACCTCACTGCCAAATTCTAGGGGGGCATCCCAGGGAAGGGCAGTGTGGTTATGGGGTGTATTACTTACCTGAGCCTCAGAGTCACTGGATGGGGCCGTGGTGCGGGCCTGCTGCCTGGTGATGACTGGGAAGGCCTCCTGTACAGTGGTTCGCGGAACAAAAGCGGAGGTGAGCTCCCCCAAGTCATTTCCCAAAATAACATCTGCGGGCAAGTCTTGCATCATCCCCACCTCCACGTTCCCTGACCCCGCTCCCCAATTCAAATGTATCTTGGCAGTGGGAACCTTGTAGATCGCTCCCCCTGCCACCCGTACTGCTACACAATCCCCAGTAAGCTGGTCCTTTGGGACACGGTGGTTTCGGACCAAGGTGATGGTGGCCCCAGAATCTCTCAGTCCCTCCATACGCTTCCCTTCTACGTGGACGACTTGGCGGTGGCTTTGGCGGTTATCGGACGCCGCTTGGACGGGGTTAACTTCATGGAGGGTGCCTAGAGGTTCCTCCACCTGGGTGGCTGTGGAGGGCTGGATGAATGATTCATTCTGATAGCAGTGTACCGCAGCCCGAGTGCCAGGAGGTCGGCCTTGGTTGGGCCATGATTGTCGTGCCCTGCCTCGGGGGCATTCTCGTTGTACATGCCCCCGTTGGTTGCAGGTGTGGCATCTGATGTGTGCCCAGGTTCGGTACCTAGGGTATTGGTTGTTAGCTCCCCCGGATTGTGGGTGAGCTGTTTCGGCCAAGGCAGGCCGGTGGTTTGTCGACTGGGGGAATACCCTGGGTGGTGGGCGCTGCTCTCGCCTGGTGTCTTGATGTTCGTCCGCTAATTTAGCCGCATCTTGTAGGGTGCGGGGCTTCCGATCTCTCACCCAATTTTGCAGATGGGGGGAGGAACAGGTCCTCTAGGGTGGTGACTTGAGTGGCTTCCAACCACCCTTTTGCTGCTCGTTGTAGGCGGTGTGCCCATTCTGTGTGCGTGTCTTTGGTGAGCTTTTTAATGTCTCAGAACTTTAGGCGGTAGGCCTCTGAGGTAATCGCATACCTGGCTAGAATGGCCTCCTTCACCTTTGCATAGTCTGTACTGTCCTCATCTGGTACAGCACGATATGCCTCTGCTGCGCGGCCAGATAATCTCCCTGCCAGTAGAGGTACCCTATCCGCCGCACTGATGTTGTGCAGATGGCATAACCTCTCAAAATCTTGCAGGTAGTCATCTACCTCGCCGTCCGCTTCCGTATAGCTTTTAAACGCTTGGTACGGAATCTTGGCCTTCCCCTGGGTAATGTGGACAGGCGTTGGAGCTCTCTCCCCGGCTTGCTGACTTGCTTGGTGTTTGACCACCAGGTATTCTTGCACGTCCGCCATCAGTCGGTCTATTATTTCTCTCGTGTGGGGCTCTGGGTAGTAGGCTAGTCTGCCCTGTAGCTCCTTGTCAAATTCACTGCGTTCTGCCTCCTGTGGGGCTGCTGCAGGGGTTGCTCTGTCTCCCTCCATGAGCTCTGTCACAAGGCTTGATTTTGTCTTATTGCTGGCGTTTCTTCCCCTTGCTTGCAATAATTCTCTCAATGTAGCTCTTTTCAATGCTGCATAGTTTGCCTCCATTCACCAATCATTCGTATACTTCGACATATTTACCGAACACTGGTTTTATCCGAATGGTTTGTTCCGTTGTGCTGCTGCCTCTCCTCTTTATTCGTGTAGTTACTGCCGAACGTGGATTTGCTGTGTGGTTTTAAATCGTAGCGGAGTAGTAATATTATCCACGGTATCTCCACTGGTAGACAGGATGAAGCAGGTAAAATGTAAGTAAAATGCAGGTAGCGTAGTTAAAATCCTTTTATCCCAAAAACTAGACGACACATAGCTTGGATGTTAAAACACTGGCATCTCACCAGGCTGAGTCACTCTCTTTATTGATTACAGCTTACTTTAAGCACAGACCTCCGCAGGGGGGGCTGCATTCCACACAATACACTTCCCTTAGTCCCAGGCAGGAGGGGGTTGGGTTACAGATAGCCATCTCCTGCCTTAGGAGATACCAAGCAGTACACAGGAATACACTTTACATCAAATTACATTCATGGGGGGTTACACTTTAAGTGGCTGGTTTGGCCACAGATAGGAATAGCAATGCAGTAATAGCAAGATATATACAAGGACATTCTGTAAGTGGCTGGTTTGGTCACAGATAGGAATAGCAATGCAGTAATAGCAAGATATATACAAGTACATTCTGTAAGTGGCTAGGTTTGCCACAAGAGGTGAGTAGGGTTTTGTCAGGTTTCAGGTGCCGTAATTCCTGCCAGGGTATATAAAGTCCCAGTGGGCTACTCAGCCGATGCCCCTCTGTGTGAGGCCGTCGTAGCTTGGTTGCCAGTGTCCAATGAGTGCTTTGCGCACTACCTTGCGGTTCTGAGTGCCTGGTGAAGTGTTCGCTTCCCCTCTCCGCCGGGGAGTAGTGAGCCGTTGGTGCAGTCGTGGCCTTGTCTGCCTGTCGCGTGCTGTGGTGTGGCGAGCCTTCCGTCCTGGTTTGTTGGGACTACGCTTCTCCCAGCTCTCCTGCAGGGCTTCCAGTTGCGTTTCTGTAAGGGTGTCCCTCGGTCGGAATTCAGCTCTGCAGCTAGACCCGGGGCTGGACCTCCAGGTTGGGCCCCTATATGTCGCTGGGGCTGTAGAGTGTGGGGGTGCACCACGCTGGTCCCAGTTTCTGGCGGCATGGGAGGTACTCGTTGGTTGGGCCAGCCTGACGTTCCAGCTCCCGTGATCGTGGGAGCGAGTGTCGGCAGTAGTGCCATGCGACTCCCCTGCCATCTTTGTCGGTCGCTGTCGCCTGCCTTGCTGGGTGGCCGTTTTGGGGATTCGCGGTAGCGGCCCATAGTAGTGGCGCCGGGTTACCGGACGGATCCAGGGTGCCACCATTTTCACCGCTCGTCTGCGGGTCAGGCCCTGGCTGTAGAGTATCGTCCAGAAGCTTTTGCACTGCTGATCGAAAACCTCCAGGGGCCCTGTGCCTGGCTTATTGCTTGTGTCCATAGCTGAGGTTTGCCGCTTGGCCGCCATCTTAGGTGCGGCTCCTCCGCGTGCAGTAACTCTGTGTCCAGAGAGACTCCGGGGTGCCGGCCAGCGGGGACCGGGATGACCCCCACCGGTCCGGGGGGGGTAGGAGTAAAGTGGGTCTGCTGGACGTACCAGTCGGCGTGGAAGTCGGCCGCACTTCCCCCTCCCAGCCATCTGCAGGCCTCAACTTGCTGCCGCGGTTTACGGTACCGTAAGTCCTTGGGGAGGGTAACTACCGTTTTGTCGCCGTGTGTCCAGGTGATGTAGCCCAGTGTGGCATCGATCGCTGTGCTTTATCTGGGTTGTTTCCCAAAAAAAACGGTCCGTCGGTCGGGAGCTCATGCAGCACACGTCCGCTCAGCTCCTAGTTCAGGCTCCGCCCCCGTTTTTTGCTTTTTTAACACAAAAACAAATATGAACGCTAACTTTGGCCAGTGTTTGTGACTAAGTGGCTACTAAAAAAGACTAAACATAGCCCACTTTCAATACCTTTGGTTGTCTACTTTTTAAAATGGTATGCCATTATGGGGGTAATTCTCATTCGTGGGCTACCACACCGTCTCAAAGGTAACATTACTAATGTGGCAAATTTCTAATTGAAAATGGAACTTTCTATATTTGACCCTGTAACTTTCCAAAACACCATAAAACCTGTTAATGGGGGGTACTGTTGTACTCGTGAGACATCGCTGATTACAAATATGTGCATTTTTGTGCAGTAAAACCTAACAGTATTATGACATTCACAGCTAAAATGTCAGACGGAAATACAAATTTTAAAAAAAATCTTATTTTCTCAATTTTTTTTTTAAATTGTATTCATAACAAATTATGTTCCATATAGGAATAGTTAATGATAAATTAAAGCCCTGTTTCTCCTGAACCAAATGATATATAATAAGTGTGGGTGCATATAATATGAAAGAGGGGAACTACGGGTGAACATACATATAGCGCAAATTCCAGTTTTTGTTTACGTTTTGTTTTGATCAGAACGTGCACTATTGACTCCGTCCTGAAGGGGTTAATTGGAAGTATATATACCAAATCATTATTTATTTTTATTTGGGCAGTGCTTTGTCCCTTTAACACTTTATGTTTAGAAGTAATTTTAAATATTTTATTACATGGAAAATAAATTCCAGGAAAGTGTCAGTTTCCATTGTGCGAGTGTGTCTAGCTAGCTGTGACACTTATATTGCATATAGTCACTGTAATGTCAGATCCATTACACAATGATTGCATTACTATGGAACACAATATTTCAACGAGTCTCCAACAATAACAAATCATACAACAGCGGTTCTACGGCTCATATTTGTTCTATTCTGAAACACAGTTCTGCGTTCAGTGCCAAACGTAGTCGCTCTTTACTGTATTTTTTGCCTGTCATTACCAAGCCAAGAACGTCTCACCCGGATGTTACGTTATGATTATGGGTTAGTCATTTCCGATGGATGAGTTCCGGAGTCTCATGGAAGCGTTCGGTAATTATATTGTTTTGACAGATTTTCATGTAGACGCTTCATTGCGGTTTATGTATTGTATACTTGTCCATGGAACGCTTTGGTCGCTATTTCTCGGCGTTTGTTTAATGTTGTTACCAGTGGAATCTGGGCGTATGTGTAGCCTTTCCCTAGACTGAAGGTGTTCCTTTTAACGCGATGTATTAGTTATATGTATTTCTGTTTGGAAACGATATGTAATCCGTAAATTATGTTTATAAACGGTTTGCAGATACATTGTGTAATAATAGGGTATCTGTCCTAGATGCTTGTTCAATGCTGCAAACATCCGTAATGTACTGATGGTTCTCTGAAGGACTTCGAGGGCTATATAATTCAATTGTGCTCACCGGTCTCCTAAAACAAGGCCTACAACATAAACATAGGATTAGAGATCGCGAAAAAGTATAGTTTTAATGCCTTGAAGAGGATTTATTGAAAGTCACTGACAGTGCATAATATTCGGTATTGTGAGTATATGAAAATTGTAACCATTTTGCTCCTTGTAGGATTAAGGTTTTTCATTGTTTGTTTTGCATTGAATAATATAAGCAGGCTGTAGTGGGTATGGTGCCAGGACTCGTTTGGCCCTATAACCCTGGGTAAAAGTAAAACCAATTCCCAATCATTTGAAATTTACATGGGGACCTGTGAGCCATCCCCTCTTCAGATATGTGGTGTGTGTATGTATATGTGTTTTATATATATATATGAAAACCTCCTAGTCAACTGCTTATAATGTCAAGTTTTAAAGGGGCCCTAAAACAACTTCAGCATAATGGAACCATTTCAGTGTGTAGACCAATGCCCTGCAGTCTCACTTCTCAATTCTCTGTTGTTAAGGAGTTATATAACTTTGTTTATGCAGACCTCATCACACCACCCTGCATGTGACTTCCACAGCCTTCTTAAACACTTCCTGTAAAGTTAGATCGGTAAAAGTGTACTTTAGCGTATTTTATTTTTCAATTTTACTAAAAGCAAATAGCGTATTTTATCTGCTTTTTGTGAGTTTATATAAAATGGTCAGTTTTATGTGCCCCTACCTGCCCGGGCCCGGTGTGTCCCCTCGGCTCTCTGCTTTTTATTGCTCCTGAGGGCAGGTATTGGCTCTTAGAATCCAGACCCTCAGCCCCAGGCCCGGGCGGGCCGGTGCACACCCCAGGACGGAGAGTCCCATTTCTATGCTGGAGGAAAGGTCTACCCCTGGGGAGGCCACCTTTGTCTCCGATCACTCCCTGCACCTCAGCAAGGCTAAATGTAGGTGAGCCCCCCTCATACACAGCATGGCACCCCCCATACCCAAATATCTCTGGCATTGATCACCATGGACAGCCTGCTTCTGGGGCCCTAAGAGCATTCTTCCACTTCTGACATCTTGCTCAGCCAGCCATTGACAATGAATACTGTTGGCTGGCTGAGTATTGTTAGATTTGGGTAGTATAATAGGTTAACTGAGAATTAGTAATGCCTATTATTTGTCCCCTCCTCCCATCCCCCTCATGTTTTGTGTGCTTCTTTTTCATAACTCTCTGCTAGCCATGGATACCTTGGTTGGCCAAGTGTTCTGGAGTTGGGGCTGTTTTTCATAACAGCTGGAGTATCCAATGTTAGCCAGCACTGACCGATTGGCAGAGGTTACTCATAATTATTTTTTGTGGTTATGAATGAGCAACATGAGGTATGTTGATAATTTTTTATTGTTTTTAGTATAAGCAGAGCATGCTTTTCCTGCGTAAAAAAATACGCTATAATACACGTGAACGAAACAGTAATAATAAAATACGCTAAAATACACTTTTACCGTTGGATCTAATGTTTATACTTCCATTATTGCATAGTTTGTTTAATTTACAAGTTTTAACAGCTTGCTTGAGCTTGCAGGAACCTCCTGTGTGATGTCAAGTTCTGAAGTAAAATTTGATTGCAGATGAAAACATTTTTTTTTCATGAATGCTGTGTTTGTACACAGAAAAAAGGGGTTAGAGTAATTTCATCTACACCAGAAATCAATAGTGTGGTGAGCACTGTAGCACCAAGACTACTCCATTAAGTTGCAGTGGTTTTAGTTTATCCATTTACAACTGACATTTTAGTGAGGATGAAGATTTTTCTTTTCTTTTTTTTTCTTTCTTAACCCAACAATTCAAAATCATGTTGTTTCTGCTGGTGTAATGTGTGTGTGTGTGTGTGTGGTGGTTGTATGTATTGTGTGTGCTGGCTGCATATAACATGCATGTGGTGCGCTGGTTTTATATAATGTGTGTGTGTGTGTGTGTGTGTGTTGCTCTGTTTCGTTCCCACCCTCATGCTCATCTTTCCTGGTGGATTTTCCCGCATACCTGGTACTCTAGTGGGTGGGTCATATTTCCTGGAAGCCTAGTGGTATGTGTGTTGGCTTTATGTACCGTAATTTGTGTGTGGTGTGTGTTGGCTCTATGTAATGTGTGTGTGGGCTGGATGTATGTAATAGGCTGGCTGCATGCAATATGTGTTATGTTAGTTGTATGTGTGTGTGTATGTTGGCTGTATGTATTGTGTGTGGTGCTCTGCTTTGCTCCCACCTTCCTGCTTTGCTTTTTGGTGGATTTTCCTGGATCCCTGGTGCTTCAGTGGGCATTCCCTGGGGGTCTGGAGTCTTGGTGGTCTAGTGGAGGAGCGTGAGGTAAGCACCTTTAATGGATTCAGACATCCGCAATTGCTGCCTTGCAATTCTGGCACTCAGTGAGTCAGAATGCATGCAGGGAATACCGACCACTGAGCTCTGACTCACTAGATGGCGCTGGACCAGAAGGGAGGTACACACTTCACATTCCTAGCCCTGGCCTTCCTATAGCAGCCCAGCTTCTAGTCTGTAGCGGAGCTAAAGACCAAAAAATCCTGCCTGCCTAACGCCCGGAACTTCATGTCATGGGATACAAATTCCACATCCCTGAAGCTATTTAACCTTTATTGTGTTTATACTATATGGTTTAACCCAGGTCTCAGTTTATCCATGTCACCATCACAACGCTGAAATGGGCCTTGATGCCAATAATTGATGAAGGGCGGAGTAGATTAATGCAAGGGGACATCTGGGTGTCTGTAAATGAGTGTATAGTTAGGTATTTGTGTGTTATCGTCTTTTAGTGTGTGTGCATTCGTAATTAGTTTATTTTTGTGCTTAGTTGTGTTTGTATACACTGATTAGCCACAACATTAAAACCACTGACAGGTAAAGTGAGTAACGTTGATTATCGTTACAATGGCACCTGTCGCGGGTTGAGATATATTGAGCAGTAAGTGAACAGTTAGTTTTTGAATTTCATGTGTTGGAAGCAGGAAAAATGAGTAAGTGAAAATATTTGACTTTGACAAGGGCCAAAAGTGTTGCCGGTATGCAGTGGTTAGCACTCATCAAAAGTGGTCAAGGAAGGACAACCGGTGAATACCTGCCATGGTGATGTCCAAGGGTCATTGATGCATGTGGTGAGCGAAGGCCAGCCTGTCTGGACCGATCACGTAGAAGAGCTACTGTTGCCCAGATTTCCTGAAACTTAATGTTGGTCATGACAGAAATGTGTCAGAAAACACAGTGCATCGCAGTTTACTGTGTATGGGGCTGTGTAGCCACAGATCGGTCAGAGTGCACATGATGAGCCCAGTCCACCGCCAAAATTGCCATCAATGAGGATGTGAGCTTCAGAACTGCACCATGGAGCAATGAAAGAAGGTTGCCTGGTCTGATAAATCATGTTTTCTTGTAGATGCATGGCTGGGTACGTCATTTACCTGGAGAAGAGATGGCAGCAGGATGCACTGTGGGAAGAAGGCAGGCCGGGAAAGGCACGGTTATGCTCTGGGCAATGTTCTGCATTTCTTGTGTTTCTTGCATTAATGTGGATGTTACTTTGATACTTACCACTACCTGTTGCAGACAATGCACACTCTTTCATGGTAATGGTGTTCCCTGATGGCAGGAAAATGTTCAGGAATAGCTTTAGAACATGACAAAGAGTTCAAGGGGTTGCATTGGCCTCCAAATTCCCCAGATCTCAATCCAATTGAGCATCTGAGGGATGTAGTAGAATAGCAAATCTGATCCATTCAACTAGAAGGGCTTAAAGCAGGGCTTGACAAATTTGCTTTGAATCTAGGAGCCAGAAAAAAAAGTTATCCAGGGTTTTCAATGTCAAAAATGCAATTCTTAAAGGTACACTATAGTCACCAGAACCACTACAGCTTAATGTAGTTGTTCTCATGTCTATAACCTGTCCCTCCACACTTTTCAATGTAAACACTGCCTTTTTATATAAAAGGCCGTATTTACATTGTTGCCTAGTAACACTTCTCGTGAAAATCACTCATACAGCCTTGAGTGCATCCAGTGCACCTACGTTTAGCGTCTCCACGCTCTGCATGGAGGCACTGAATGTTCCCCATAGAGATGCATTCATTCAATTCATCTCTATGAAGAAATGCTGATTGGCGCAGCATGGCGTTTTGTCACACATGCGCAATAGCCTCCCAATGCTTTCCCATAGGATCAAGATTGATGATCGCAGTCATGGAGACAGGGCCAGCTGTGGCGAGACCAGGTGAGTAAAACCCCTTACCCATGTGATTGGAGGGGGACCGGTCACCTAAACACACACACACGCACGCTCACTCACTGACAGACACACACGCGCTCACTCGCTGACACACACATACTCACTGACACACACATACTCACTGACACACACATACTCACTGACACACACGCTCACTCACTGACACACCAGCTCACTCACTGACACACAAACGCTCATTGACTGACACTGCAAAAACACAAATTAAAGTGACCACCCAGCGTCCCTACCTGGAGCTGGATTGGTTCGGCTTTTCCTGGGGTCTAAAAAGGTAAATCTGCTAGTCTAGTGACTTGATCCCTCTCTGTCCACGGTTCTCCAACCCTCGATTGTCAGCTGAATATTCAGGGAAGAATTATGGAAGCGTAATAACCAGACACACACTCTTTGCTTTCCAAAAATCTTCTAATCATGTATTCAAGATGTTCTATATTTATACAATACTTGTCACGAATATTGGTTACAAAAGGTTACAAAAAGGTTACACAAGATACATAAAAGAGGAAGTCGTTTCTGCTGTTACGTTCAATATTCAGTAATCTATTCTTACAAAATATCACATGTACATTGTGGTTAAGCGCATCCTTTTACATAGAAACTGTTATAGCTTGTGACTTCCTTTCAGTTATGTTTTGTAAGCGGTTCTGCAAAAGAGCTTGCTACTACATTTACAAAATAATTAAATTTATACAATACTGACAGATTAATGTTTAATATTCCTTCAGGGTCCAGTGGGGCTTCAGTTATCTCCCTGCTCTTCTCCATAGAGCGCTGTTTAGTGATGCCGGGGCCGGAATGACGTCATATTCTGGCTCCCGGCATCACTGGAGGACGTGCAAGGAAGCATAACAGAGCAGGAAGGGAGGTTACAGCTGCCGTGCACGCCTGCCCATCTGCCTCAATCTTCCAGGAGCCTCCCGCCTAATGCCCCACGCTCTCATCACCTGGCTGGCCGACCGACCGCAAATGCTCTTCCTTTAGCTGGGCGGCAGGCCAACCGACCGACCACAAGCCCACGCTCTTTATGAGCTGGCCAGCAACCCCCACTAATAGGCAGCCGACCACCTCAGGGGCTGAATGGGCCAACAAATCCCAGGCGCCAGGACTAAAATCCTAGTCGCCATGGCAATCTGGAGCTTGGATTTATCGAGCCCTGGCTTAAAGGATATGTTGCAAATGTCGTGCCAGATACCTCATGACACACTCAGAGGTCTCGTGGAGTCCATGACCGCAACGCATCAGAGCTGTTTTGGAAGCATGAGGGGGACCTGCACAATATTAGGCAGGTGATTTTGATATTGTGTATGTGAGTGTTTAGTATGTGCACATGAGAAGGCTGAGCTATCATTTTGACTGTGGTTAATTAGATGTGTGACTAATATAGTATGTAACAACCCAACTCCCAATAATTTTAAGATTTATTTCTTTTAATTCTGCATATTTTTGTTATTCTTTATATTAATGTGGATATTATTTTCTGCAGCTCATATATTTTCGTAAAAGCTCAAAATCATTCTCCTGCACACCTCCTGCCCCATCAGACATAACTCAATGTCCACTTGCAAATCATCTGGGCAGGAGGGTGGTGTTTGCAGTAACAGAGGTGAAGCAGATGATCTGGAGCTAACAGAGCTGGGACCACTATTGGAAATACAGCAAGAGAGAATGAGACGGTCATCCATATGTGTGAGTAAAATTACCACTGATGATTTTCATATGTTGATGTTCATGACTATTGATTCCTCTGTAATAAAGGTTAGTCAGGGCACTATTTATCACAATTGTCCTGTCGGATCAATTGTTAAAGGTTAATTTAAAATGTGAAGTGCACAAAAGCTATTGTTCAGTAGTAGTTTTGTTCTTCACACAATATAGTTCTGATTGACCCTTGTGCATTCGTGCCAAAACTGCAGTTGGCATTGTAGAGATCCAGCTATAAGGCTTGGCACTGTGGGTGCTGGCAGTGTCTGGATCTCTTGGGGGAGGGGGTTAGACACCTTTAATTATTCATAAGCATAAGCCTATCCTCTCCCATAGCGGTTTATTTAAATGGTTACTATAAGCACCCAAGCAATTTTATCATTACAAATAATATGGAGCAGAGAGCAGTCTGCATCCTATCTCCCTGTCAATAAAGACTTATAACTGAAGCAATTTGTAAAAATCACGGCTGCTAAAAGACTGCGACACTGGTCCTCCTTTGCTGTCTAAGATCAGTTTAAATTTATGTGTACTAGCAGTACTTTCGCAACTTGGATGTACGTTTCTCTTTCCTTTTCTGGTCGTAGAAATAGCCTGATTCAGAAAACTAGGAACTGGTTTATTTAAAGAGTTATAGTAGCTATGGTATGGGAACTCTCTTCCTTTCTATAGGGCTCGACAAATCCAATCCTTTCACTGCAGTGTTTACATTGAAAAGCCTGCACGCACAGGCTACAGACACCAGAATCTTTGTCGGTGAAAATAAAGCTTTGCTTGTTTCTTTAAAAACACAAAACCTGAATCCTGGCTCCAAACCTTTTCATATATAATGATATATATGTAGAGATTGTAGCCGTAATTATATATGATATATAAATATATGTATATATATATATATATATATATATATATATATATATATATATATATATATATATACACATAGAATGTCTAATATTTATTTATTTATAAAATATTTTACCAGGATGGACACATTGAGATTTCTCTCGTTTTCAAGTATGTCCTCACTAGGTTTATGATTTAAAGAAACAAGTGTATTCAAAATTGCAATGAAAGATGATAAAGTCCTTAGATTTTTAAAATTTATTTTATTTATGCATATTTGAGTACACTTTATTTCTTTGATTCATCAATCCAGTGAGTGCTCTCATCATTTGGTATTTTACATCTCCAGCACTGTGCAGCATTTTGGCTATATTAAAGTATTGTAAGGTATTGTTCATTACTAATTTTGGGGTAGAGTGCAAGGCCGGACTGGGGATACAAAGCAGCCCTGGAACAAAAAAAAAATATATACCAGCCCAGTAAGTCATTGCGCCTTGTATTGTCACATGTAACATGTAAGGCTATGTCTTGCCATCCTAGACGATTGAGTAATATATAAACACTATATGTATGTATGTATATATATATATATATATATATATATATATATATATGTAAATATGTGTGTGTATATATATGTTTGTGTATATACAGTGAGGGGAAAAAAGTATTCGATCCCCTGCTGATTTTAAACGTTTGCCCACTGACAGAGAAATGATCAGTCTATAATTTTAATGGTAAGTGTATTTTAACAGTGAGAGACTGAATAACAACAATTCCAGAAAAGTTATAAATTGATTTGCATGTCAGTGAGTGAAATAAGTATTTGATCCCCTATCAATCAGCCAGATTTCTGGCTCCCAGGTGTCTTTTATACAGATAGCGAGCTGAGATTAGGAGCACTCTCTAATCTCAATTTGTTACCTGCATAAAAGACACCTATCCACAGAAGCAATCAATCAATCAGAATCCAAACTCTCCACCATGGCCAAGACCAAAGAGCTATCCAAGGATGTCGGGGACAAGATTGTAGACCTACACAAGGATGGAATGGGCTACAAGACCATCGGCAAACAGCTTGGTGAGAAGGTCACAAAGCACATATACAGGCCCGTCTGAAGTTTGCCAATTAACATCTGAATGATTCAGAGGAGAACTGGGTGAAAGTGTAATGGTCAGATGAGACCAAAATCGAGCTCTTTGGCATCAACTCAACTCGCCGTGTTTGGAGGAGGAAGAATGCTGCCGATGACCCCAAGAACACCATCCCCACCGTCCAAGATGGAGGTGGAAACATTATGCTTTGGGGTTTTTTTCTGCTAAGGGGAAAGGACCATGTCCGTCAAATCTTGGGTGAAAACCTCCTTCCCTCAGCCAGGGCATTGAAAATGGGTCGTGGATGGGTATTCCAGCATGACAATGACTTAAAACACACAGCCAAGGCAACAGAGTAGTGGCTCAAAAAGAAGCACATTAAGGTCCTGGAGTGGCCTAGCCTGTCTCTAGACCTTAACCCCATAGAAAATCTGTGTTGGGAGCTGAAGGTTTGAGTTGCCAAAAGTCAGCCTCGAAACCTTAATGACTTGGAGAGGATCTGCAAAGAGGAGTGGGACAAAATCCCTCCTGAGAATCCCTCCTGTGTGCAAACCTGGTGGCCAACTATAAGAAATGTCTGATCTCAAATACTTATTTCACTCATTGACATGCAAACCAATTTATACATTTTTATGACGTGTTTTTCTGGATTTATTTTTTTGTTATTCTTTCTCTTACTGTTGAAAGACACCCACCATTAAAATTATAAACTGATCATTTCTTTGTCAATGGTCAAACGTTCAAAATCAGCAGGGTATCAAATACTTTTTCCCTCAGAGTGTGTGTGTGTTGGTGTTATATGATGGCACTCCAAGGTCTTGATAAGATAAAATGTAAAACTTAGCTTTTATTCAGGTTGTTGCCAGTAAAACAGGTCTGGCAACAACCTGAATAAAAGCTAAGTTTTCTTTTTATCTTATCAAGAACTTGGAGTGCCATAATTTCTCACAAATTATATACTTTTGCGGACAAGCACAAGGCCGTAGAGAGAACACACTTACTGGAGTGCAGGCATATGAATTTTTTATATATATATCTATCCAAGAGGGCTGCACTCACCTGAACATGCATACTTTATAGGGTGCTGCTGGGGCCAATTCATACAAAATACACAATCCAGCATTGGTTTACATTGACATTGTGGCAGGCTTATGCAATAAATGATCATATAATGTACCGTATTTATTAGAGTATAACACGCAATTTTTTTTAACCGATTTTTAATTAAAAATTAGGGGTGCGCGTTATACTCGAATAAATATATCTCCCAGGACCGCCGGGCTCATTACAAGCCCGGCGGTCCTGGGGGGGCGGGCAGCAAGCGTTTACTCACCTCCGTGCAGCTCCTCCAGCTTCCCAGTGTAAATCTCGCGAGACCCGCGGCCAGCTCTGACGGAGGTGAGTAAACGCTTGCTGCCCGCCCCCCCAGGACCGCCGGGCTTGTAATGAGCCCGGCGGTCGGTATTATCGAGCACCCACTCGAATATTTATTCGAGTATAACAAGCACCCTAATTTTAGATTAAAAATCGGTATAAAATTTTATACCGATTTTTAATCGAAAATTAGGGGTGCGCGTTATACACGTGTGCGCGTTATACTCGAATAAATACGGTAACTAAATCTCCATTATTTTTTGCCTAGTGTTTATAAATAAAACTATTACAATCTGTGAGATTTGAAATCATTATTGAATGAATAAGCGATTGCGCTGGATTGTGTATTTTGTATGAATTGCCCCAGCAGCACCCTATAATGTATGCCTGTTCAGGTGAGTGCAGCCCTCTTGGATAGATATGAATGAATATATATATTACATTTTCATATGCCTGCACTCCAGTAAGTGTGTTCTCTCTACGGCCTGGTGCTTGTCCCCAAAAATATATAATTTGTGAGAAATTATGGCACTCCAAGTTCTTGATAAGATAAAATTATATGATCATATATTACATAAGCCTGCCACTATGTCAATCTACCCCATTCTTGGAAGGAAGTAGTTCACAAGTAAGTGTATTGATCTCATAAGGGCAGGCATTAGGCTGCTAGAGTAGGACCTGCCAAGAATGGGTTACAGTGACGTTGTGGCAGGCTTATGCAATAAATGATCATATAATGTAACTAATCCCCCCATTATTTTTTTGTGCAAACAAAAAATAAAACTGAGATCTACCTTTATTAAGAGGTAGTGTGTAATACAATAAAGTGCCTTAGTGGTAAGCAGCTCAACACTTAATGTGGGATACCCTTTTATCCATAATAGGTTAAACAACAAAAAATATGGTATAGAATATATACCTTTTAGTGGAGCGCTATAGAGATTTAACCTGTGTAGGGGTTTCCTTGTCCTACCCCTCAAATACAGTATAATAGTGAACCAGAAGGTACATGAAATGAAAAAGAAGAAATAGAACAAAAAATAGTGTAGATACTCTAAGAATAGCAGTCTATTATAGATAAGTAGCTAGAACCACTCACATGTTCTGTAGCCTATATGATATTGGCTCCGTAATATGAACCAACACACACACGCACACACACACAAGCTCACTCACTAGCAGGCACACACACACAAGTTTACTCACTAGCAGGCACACACACACACACACACAATTTTACTCACTAGCAGGCACACACACACACACACACACACAAGTTTACTCACTAGCAGGCACACACACAAGCTCACTCACTAGCAGGCACACACACACAAGCTCACTCACTAGCATGCGCGCGCACACACACAAGCTCACTCACTAGCATGCGCGCGCACACACAAGCTCACTCACTAGCATGCACGCGCACACACACAAGCTCACTCACTAGCATGCGCGCGCACACACACAAGCTCACTCACTAGCATGCGCGCGCACACACACAAGCTCACTCACTAGCATGCGCGCGCACACACACAAGCTCACTCACTAGCAGGCGCTCGCACACACACAAGCTCACTCACTAGCAGTCACTCACACACACACAAGCTCACTCACTAGCAGGCGCTCACACACACACAAGCTCACTCACTAGCAGGCACACACATAAGCTCACTCACTAGAAGGCACTCACTAGCAGGCACACGCACAAGCTCACTCACTAGCAGGCACACGCACAAGCTCACTCACTAGCAGGCACACGCACAAGCTCACTCACTAGCAGGCACACGCACAAGCTCACTCACTAGCAGGCACACGCAAGCTCACTCACTAGAAGGCACACACGCAAGGTCACTCACTAGCAGGCACACACACACGCTCACTCACTAGGAGGCGCACACACACACACACACACAAGCTCACTCACTAGCAGACACACACACACACAAGCTCACTCACTAGCAGACACACACACAAGCTCACTCACTAGCAGACACACACACACACAAGCTCACTCACTAGCAGACACACACACACACAAGCTCACTCACTAGCAGACACACACACACACAAGCTCACTCACTAGCAGGCACACACACACACACAAGCTCACTCACTAGCAGGCACACACACAAGCTCACTCACTAGCAGGCACACACACACGCTCACTCACTAGCAGGTACACACACACACACAAACAAGCTCACTCACTAGCAGGCGTGCACACACACTCAAGCTCGCTCACTAGAAGGCACACACTCAAGCTCGCTCACTAGAAGGCACACACACAAGCTCACTCACTAGTAGGCCCACACACACACAAGCTCACTTACTAGCAGGCACACACACACAATCACTGTCATGGCTGAAACTTACCTGGCACTGGCAGGTAAGGTTGCCATTTTGTGGCCTCTTCCTTCCAGTGAGGTCAGCAACGTGTGTGGGCGGACCTGGGGGCAGCAGGCGGAGCTTACATTCAGGAGTTGGGGCTTGTGTGGGGGGGCTGGGCTTGCAGACAAAATTGAGGTACATTTTGAAGGGAGATTGACAGGTCTCCCTCCGGCTGCCAGCGGCTGCACCAGCCCCTGGCTCCTCCCTCTTTACTCCTCTCTGGCACAGTTCGAGGAGAAAATGCTTAAATATTAGCCTGATGAATTGGGCTGTCTGCCCGGCCCCAGGTGCCGCGGCCCACCGGGAAATTTCCTGGTATAACGGTGGGCCAGTCTGGGCCTGGTAGAGTGCCAGACTTGCTATCACTATCGATCATATCTATCTCATGACGTCTATTCTAGGTAGCAATTTATGGGATGAAAAGGGGGGGGGAGCAGCAGCAACAACAACAAAAAAGAACACAAACCAAAATGAGAGGCTTCTGATGGGTGCATTGCATTGTCTTCTTAGTCTTGGTGGATTTGTCTACGGCAAGACTTACCCATACAATTACTGCAATCTGAGTAACTTAAAAAAATAAGTTGTTTGTTATTCTTATTTTTCTTATACTAAATTTTGCATAGTTTTTTTATGTGATGCAGTAAAACATTTAGGTAATTTCATGCATATTGTGCCCTTTTTAACCTTGTAATACTGTGTGACTCTGCAGCCCCTGCGTGGCTTCAAGGAAAACACTTCCCACTGAGATCACTGACAGCCAGCTGGGCAGGAGCACAGTCAAAGTGGAAATGCATATTAGCAAATAGGCAGTTCTGCATATGAAGGTCTGTCAGCAATGATTTACAGTGCTCCTGTTGAGCCACAATGATCAGTCATACCGCCTATTTCCCTGTTAAACTGTTACTTCCCTGAGCACTACTGAGGCAGTGAAAACTCACCATGGCCAAATTTCCACTTGCTTATCATGAGTGAAAATTCTACAGCCTAGCTTTGTATTATGATCAGGGTTATTCTGTAAAGTTCATACAAAGTATGGGGCAAAACCATTCCTGCTCCATACACGACCATTCAAACTGCAAAATCCTGGCCTTGTTGATGGAATCCATCAATGTCTGGATTTTGTAATTCAAGCCCTGAACAGGCATGAATTTGGTCTTGATTTCATTCGGGCTGAATGCTGCTGGATATCTGAAATCCAGACCGTATTAGTTAATTCCATGAATGAATAGGCAAAAGTGCAAAAGTAGAGACTTCCAAATACATAAGAGTTTCTTACCTTTGCTTCTATGGTGGTGGGATTGTTATTTTACACAGGTTTATACACCCCTTATGCTGGCTTCACATATGGATACAGACTAACATAGATGTATCCATAACAAACGTTACCGCCCATTTTCTGAAGGAGGCTAGATATAGGTCTATTATCAATGCTGAATATTCTTCCTCAAGAGTCACATTTGAAGCATCAGATATAGTTGAGAACAAATTCCGTTGTGATCTTTAAGGATTCTGTGACTTACATTGGGTACATGTGCTGAGACAGACGTATAGAGGAGAGTCCAGAACAAAAGATATCTCTTAACTAAAACCTGTTTGTGTTAAAATACACAGGTGCTTGAACTTCATCTTTTTAGGAGCAAGAGCCAATATGGGTTTGGAATTAGCTACTGGGCAAGTGCACCATATAGTCCATATAGAAATTAACAGCACAGTTTTGTCAAGCACCAACGCAGGGCAGATAAGACTTGCCTTAATGTTACCCAATAAACCTCCTAAATGTAGAAGCCAAATCTTTTTAGTCAGACAAGAATAAGACTTAACAATCAGATAGGGAGGGTATTTATAATTGAATTTCTTGTCTTAAACAGCCAAGTGGATTGAGCTAATGCACACCTTATGTTAAGTTATACAGTGCTCTTATCCAGTTCACTTTACAGTTTATGCAGAAATAACATTGGTACCAATACAAACGGGATAAAGGTTTTATACATACTGCAAGACAAGAAGAAAGAACAGTCTCCGGATAAAATCAAAAGCTTGACTAATCTACATCTGCATAAGCAGTGAGAGAAAAACAAAATGCATGCAAACAGTTGTTAAAATGTTGTTATTTATTGGTACAGGAAGATGACAGCCATTCAGGAAAAGTGTCCCAGGAGGAGGAGGAGGAGGAAGTTAGGGTTTTGACTTTGCCTCTTCAAGCACACCATGCCATGGAGAAAATGGAAGAGTTTGTGTATAAGGTAAGTAAATTTCATGAGTATTCTGTATACATATATTTGTTATGCAAATTCATCATGCAATGGCAGTTGGGTGCCATACATTGCCTAACAGTTCACCCCTGTCCAGCACTTGCTCACATGGATTTAAAGAAAGATAAATCATAAACAAGTGTATTTCCATTCATCTAGCCTCCATCTAAATAGGTGTAACCCCTAATGTGCGTTTAATCAACCTACCGCCTTCACCATAAGTGAACCTATTTGTTTTGTTTTTAGAGAAACTGCAATGTTTACATTGTAGGTTTAACCCCTTAAGGACTGAGCCAAATGTACACGTTGTAAACAAAACGTAAACAAAACCTGCCATTTGCGCTATATGTCTGTCCAACCGTAATTCACCTCTTTCATATTAAATTCACCCCCCTTATTATATATCATTTTATTCAGGGGAAGCAGGGCTTTCATTTAATATCAAATATTTAGCTATGAAACATAATTTAATATGAAAAAAAATGGGAGAAAATAAGAAATTTTATTTTTTTAGTTCTACATGACATTTTAACTGTGAATGTCATAATACTGTTTGCTTTTACTGCAATAAAATACACATATTTGTATTCAGCAAAGTCGCACGTGTAAAACAGTACCCCCTATGTACAGGTCTTATGGTGTTTTGGGAAGTTACAGGGTCAAATATAGCACGTTACATTTGAAATTCGCCAGATTGGTTACGTTGCCTTTGAGACTGTATAGTAGCCCAGGAATTAAATTTACACACATAATGGCATACATTTGCAATAGTAGACAACCCAAGGTATTGCAAATGGGGTATGTCCAGTCTTTTGTAGTAGCCATTTGGTCACAAACACTGGCCAAAGTTAGCGTTCGCATTTGTTTGTGTGTGAAAAATGCAAAAAACGCAAATTTTGGCCAGTGTTTGTGACTAAGTGGCTACTAAAAAAGACTGGACATACCCCATTTGCAATACCTTGGATTGTCTACTATTGCAAATGGTATGCCATCATGGGGGTAATTTTCATTCTTGGGCTACCATAGGGTCACAAAGGCAACGTAAGCAATCTGGCGAATATTAATGTGAAAAAAATGAAACACAAGCCTTATATTTGACGCTGTAACTTTTGAAAACACCATAAAACCTGTACATGAGGGGTACTGTTGTACTCGGGAGACTTCGCTGAACACAAATATTTGAGTTTCAAAACAGTAAAAAGTATCACCGCAATAATATCATCCGTGTAAGTGCTGTTTGTGCGTGAAAAATGCAAAAAAAATCACTTTTACTGGCGATGATATCGTTGTAATATATTTTACTGTTTTTAATCACTAATATTTGTGTTAAGCGAAGTCTCCCGAGTAAAACAGTACCCCCCATGTACAGGTTTTATGGTGTCTTGGAAAGTTATAGGGTTAAATATAGTGCTAGCTAATTAAATTCTCTATACTTTCGGCATGGGTTGTCAGGCAGGTCCCGCTAATTGTAATTAATTAAGATACCTAATTATGTAAAAATATTACATAAATATATGTGTAGAATTAATATGTGTGTGTGTGTATATATATATATATATATATATATATATATATATATATATATATATATATATATATACACATATATGTATATATATATATATAATTTAAAAAATATATTTTTATTTATATATATATATAGTGATATATACGTATATATTTATGTATATAGATATATATATATTATTTCGTTCTACGTGCATTTTGATATAAATATATATATTAATATCACAATACAGTTAGAACGAAATAACACACATCTATATATTTTTTAATGATTTATTTTGTAAAAAAAAATATTTTATTTTTTTACGTATTTACATATTTTTTTATATTATATATAAATATATATAACAATAATTATATATATTTAATCAGTATCAGTCTACGTGTAATTTGGTATATATATATATATATATATATATATATATATATATATATATATGATCTAAGTATATAATAGTTTGTTTTTTTTTAAACTGATTTAACTTTTTTTTATTTGAATTCAGCCAGCAAGGGGACTACCTGTCATTACAGGCAGTCACCCTGCTGGCAATGCCTGAGCCAGCTATCCCAGCCATGTGATTGTGAGGTGGAAGGGCGGAAGGAGGAAGGACGTGCCACGGGGGGCTCCCTGGGAGTCCCCCCAACCGCGATCGCCGGCGTGGGATCGCCGGCGACCGGGTAAGTTAAAAAAAACGGAGGGCGTACTATTACGCCCGGCGGCGTTTAGAGACGCTTAAAATAGGGTGTAATAGTACGCCCTCCGGTCTTAAAGGGTTAAGACTGCCTCTAGTGATGGTCTACCTGATTGTTTACTTCCGTGAAACAATACTGTATGTCCTCATGCTTTGAGACGGAGCCACACACAGTATATGCAGTCATGGAATAAAAAAGTACACCATCTTTGAATTCCGTGGTTTTACATACCAGGACATAAAAACAATCATCTGTTCCTTAACATGTCTTAATATAAGGTAAATACAACATCAGGTGAACAACACCACATGACATTACACCATGTCCCGATTTATTTAACAAAAATAAAGCCAAAATGGAGAAGCCATGTGTGAAGACGTAAGTACACCTGTATGCCTTTAATTAATAGACCATCAGCAAGTGTGGCCACCTCTATAAAAGCCAAAGTTTTATCATTTTACTGGTCTGGAGCATTCAGGTGTGTGTTAACACAGTGCCAGGGTGGAAAGACCTCAGCAATGATCTTAGAAGCACAATTATGCTGCCCATCAAACTGGAAAGGGTTATAAGGCAATTTCCAAACAAGTTTATCATTCTTCTGTACATTGAGAAAATATTCAAAAGACAGTTACCAATCTTACCAGTAGTGGATGTCCTAGCATATTCACCCCAAGGTCAGATTGTGCAATGCACAGAAAAATTGCAAAAAAAAGTTGCATCTCAGACTCCACAGGCCTCAGTTAGCATGTTAAGGTTCATGACAGTACAATTAGAAAAAGACTGAACAAGTATGGTTTGTTGTGAAGGGTTGCCAGGAGAAAGCCTCTTCTCTCTAAAAAGAACATGGCAGCACGGCTTAGGTTTTCAAAGTTGCATCTGAACAAATCCACAATACTTGTGGAACAATGTCCTTTGGGCAGAAGACACCAAGGTGGAAATGTTTGGCCATAATGCCCAGAGCCACATTTGGCAAAAACCAAACCTAGTATAGCAGCACAAATACTTCAAGTACGGTGGTGGAGGGTGATGATATAGGCTTGTTTTTCAACCAAAAGCCCTGGGAGCTTTGCAGTCATCAAGTCATCTCTGATCTCCTCTGTATACCAAAGTATTCTAGAGTCAAATCTGTGAGGTCATCCGTCTGCGCACTAAAGCTTGGATGAAATTGGGTTATTCAATAGGGCAATGACATCACGAGCACCAGCCAAACCTACAACATAATGGCTGAAATAGAAAATAATCAAACAAATGATGGTGTGATATAGGCATTCTTTTTATAGTGCAGTGATATTAAAATGATGTAGCAGCTTAAAAACACTCTGTGAGCAATCCAAAAAACCCACCACAGATCAGATATATTTAACAAACACTCAGTTTTTAGGTGATATTCCCCCTAAGAACATAAAGTGCAAGTGCAGCGCTTTACATAAAAAAATGGGACTTACCCTAAAAAGGCTCTAATATATGTTAATTTTCACTCACTTTTATAATTCCTATTGTCACAAAAAAGCACTATATACTTTTCATTAAATCTGTATACTTGTGAGTCACGATTTTTAAAAAAACTATTTTAAGTGCTGCACGCGCACATGTTCTTAGGGGGAACATTAGGGGAAATATCACCCATCAATATGTTTTGAATCCATATATGAATCCTCTTTGGATTTGTAGTCTACTCATTTACATGGAAATCTGAGTCTTTATTTGTTTAGAGTTACGGATTTTGTTTTTAATATTTTTATTGTTTTCACAATATAAACGCATATATCAAACTGATTTGTGGTAAAGCAAGTAGTTGCCCACGCAGGGGCATAAGCATCAGTAAATAATGGTGCAAACATTTTGACGCTTACGCAGAAGCGGATTTGTCATAGCTTGTATAGCATAACATAGTGGTTCATATTGTCAACTGATCTATGCAATTAAATTGGATTACGGCTATATGTTTTAATAATTGAATCGTCTTTTCAGTGTCTAGTGCCCATCACTCAGTGTTTTCTTGTATGAACTCTGCAAGGAAGCATGCAATACTTGTAACTGAATATGTGTACAGGCAGATGTTCTTCCAGAACAAAATATTCCTCTCACAATGCGTGGTCTGATGCGGGGTGATGCTAACGATGCGGTCCTGGTAGAAGGGTATGCATACTACCACATTGTTTAACAGGCTGCGCTCAGTATAGTTATCTGTGTAAAGCGTAAGACTGTGAAGTGAGAACTTTAAAGCTTTTGTGGCTGTAGTGCATCATAGCTATTAGCATTACGTCAATGTCTTATTAATTGCACGATAGGCATGCTATGGAGTAGGTGTACAAATATTAAAAATAATGACTTAGCCACAGCAGCCCTAACAAGCGCGGTGTTCATAGAGTGATAAACATAGTTGTGGCATAAAGATAGCTTGCACATTTTTTTGTTAATTAGACGTTTCATAGTATTGCTAACAAGTTTAGCGTGAGAATAGTGAAAGTAGAGAAACATAAGCTTAACATCGAGTAGAATTTTAGCAAGTATGTGCCATGAGGAACAGTTCGCTGTTTGCATATGTTTACATACATCAGTGAAGGCAATTATGTGCACCAAGGATAATATGTAGCTTTACAGTTTCATGGTATAGCGTATTATTTAAAGGACCACTCTAGGCACCCAGACCACTTCAGCTTAATGAAGTGGTCTGGGTGCCAGGTCCAGCTAGCTTTTACCCTTTTTTTTTATAAACATAGCAGTTTCAGAGAAACTGCTATGTTTATACTGAGGGTTAAGCCAGCCTCCAGAGCCTCTAGTGGCTGTCTCATTGACAGCCGCTAGAGGCGCTTGTGTGCTTCTCACTGTGAAAATCACAGTGAGAGCACGCAAGCGTCCATAGGAAAGCATTATGAATGCTTTCCTATGCGACCGGCTGAATGCGAGCGCGGCTCCTGCCGCGCATGCGCATTCAGCCGATGACGTCGCGAGGAAGAAGAGGAGGAGGAGGAAAGCTCCCCGCCCGGCGCTGGAGAAAGAGGTAAGTTAACCCCTTCCTCCCCCCAGAGCCCGGCGGGAGTGGGTCCCTGAGGGTGGGGGCACCCTCAGGGCACTCTAGTGCCAGGAAAACGAGTATGTTTTCCTGGCACTAGAGTGGTCCTTTAACTACATAACAGAAAATAACATAAGCCTACAGCACACAGTTTAGTCAGATTATGGCACCATGTATGTCAGTCTCAAAACTTTATATTAATTGAAGTCGGAATATTACAACAGTGTCAAGGCATTACACTGATTTGATAGCCATTTATGTCAGTGGTTCTATTTGTGATGAAGTTGGTAATGAACAGCAATCGCCTAACATGTGGTAGTGACGCTAACAATAATGTAATTAATGAATGCGGAAAGAATAAGAGACAGTGCTAAAAATATCAACAGTATATGAGCTTGGCATATAGTAACTTGTGTGGCGGGTGTATGGCAGTCTAGTGGAGGCCTCACATATCTCCGCTGCCTCCGCCCGTTCTCCCCACACCGGCCCCCGCCCAACCGCTGGGCCCTCCGCGGTGCCGTGGGCACTCAGGGGCAGAGAGTGTCCACTAGACCCCACCACAAAGTCCGTGGCCCTCCCGTCCTTTGCACCTCCCCAGCATCACTTTGTGCCCTATAGAGCGAGCACCCCCATGTCTCTCCCACTGCCGGCCTCACTCTTAAAGCTGGTACACAGTCCCCACGGCCACCGGTCCGCTGGTAGGTCCGCGCACTCCCGCCTCACAGGGCTCACGGCAGCGGGGACATTGGTCTCCGGGGACCTCCCTACCCAGAGATGGGGTACCCACTGCTCCGGTCGGCGTGTGGGCAGTGCGGAGATTCCGCTCAGCGCTCGGTACCGTTTGCGCCTGCTCGAGCTGCCCATGCCGGTCCTCCTTAGTAAGTTCTGCCGAGACCCACCGGGCGTGTTGAGTTATGGTAGGGTGACTCTGGGTAAATGCTGGTGCGTTTCCTCGAGTCAGTGCCTGATCTGCCATCTTTTGGGAAGGCTATCTTCACGCTTTTAGTGGGTAGTTTTTTAGGCAGCCTCTGCCTGTTCAGGAGCAGGATGTCTCCCCTTGGAAGTTCTTCTTCCCCTCCGTGTCTGTGCCGACGTCTGCTGGCTTGCTGTGTGTCATACAGCTTCTGCCAGTGTAGGCTTTCAGCGCATGGCCTGCGCGGGGGACCCCCGGCGCGGTATGGGCCTCCACCATGTGGCCGGGATAACCCCTGCCGGCCCAGAGGGGGGGAGCAGGGCCGTGCCCCGGGACGAGGGTTAACTCACTGTGTGATGCTGCGGTCGCGCCGGTCTCCCGCTCGGGTGTCTCCAGGCAGTGCTTCTCTGCGGGGCCATGCCGCATGTAGTGGCTGTCGGCTCTCATTTGTGCGGTCGCGTGTAGACCGTGCATGACCACCTCCGCTTGCCCGGCTGATGATGAGCTTCTTGCAGGCAACGGGACTGAGCTGGGGCCGGTTTCCGTTCAGTAGTGTCAAGGTTTGCAAAATTAGGCTGGCTGGGACTGTTTTTTGTGCCTCTTTTTTGGGGTTTAGCGCTGGAGCCCATGCGGTTGGCGTCCAGTCGGCCCGGCGGCCCGGCCCTGCCCCCCACCGAGTTACGGATTTTGCCTGTTTACAAAATTATATATAATAAGTGTGGGTGCAAGTGGAAAATTATGGTTGAACAGACATATTGCTCAAATTCTAATTTTGCTTTTGTCTCCGTTCTTAAGGGTTAATTATGTTGTCCTCTTATATTATCATATGTCCCTTACGCCTTGCAAGAATTAGTTTATGGTTTCAAGGATGAAATCACAATCACATGACAGGATCGATAGTAAGCTGAACAGCCTTTTCTGGCAGTCCCCCAACACTGAAAATTCTGATTAAAAAATCTTTATGGGGAAAAATATAGAACATTTATATCACACTTAGCGTAATTTTTTTCCCCCTGGCTATTATTCATGGAAGCCTCACTTATGGGTAGCTCTGCACCCAGCAGGAAGAGGACAGGAAACAATTAATGAATTTGAAAGAGACTGTAGGAATAAAAGGTACCCCTCAATCTAGTCAAAAGCTCTGAACAAATTCTTTGTAAGGGTTGTTGATGCTTCCATGAATAATAGCCAGGAAAAGAAAAAGATGGTAAGTATAATATACATTTTCTATATTCCTGGCTAATCATGGCAGCATCACTTATGGGTAATACCCAAGCTAGACCTAAATGGGGAGGACCGGAAAATAAAAAATATACTGACAATAAGAGCCAAATATTAGGCTGAAAACAAAACCTTTATTTATGAGTGGAAATATAAGACAGAACACCTCTATCAAAAGACATGGAGGATGAAGCTAGATCTAGCTTATAATGCCTTATGAAGGTCATCAGAGAGGCCCAATTGGCTGCCCTGCAGATGTAATTTGAAGAAACCTCTGTCCAATTAGCCCATGAAGTTGCCGATGACCTGGTGCAATGTGATCTAATCCTGGGGAGCTTGCTCTTTTAGATGATAAGCTTTTAATATAACATTGGAAATGCAACGTCTCAGAAACAAAAAAAGATTACTGCCCAAAAGTTTGACAAAGGCTGGTGGTAGAATTCAGTGCATGAAAAGTGTTAAAATACCACCATTTAACCCCTTAAGGACACATGACATGTGTGACATGTCATGATTCCCTTTTATTCCAGAAGTTTGGTCCTTAAGGGGTTAAAATACCCTGGGTTGTCTACTTTTCAAAACTATATGGTTTGATGGGGGTAAAATAGATTGGCTCAAATGGGACATGGGCGCAGGTTGATTACATGTCAAATTTCCAAGTTGGGAAACTGATAAGCGCACCTGCCAAACGTGGCCTTTTAGCCCCCAAAGAACCCAACAGGCCTATGCATGGGTGGTATCACTGTACTCAGGAGATCTTGATGAACACATATTGGGGTGTTGTTTGGCAGTGACACATAACAGGATCTGTTAATTCATGCCTAAAGTACAATGTGTGTGAAAAAAACAGAAATATATTACCTCAATGTTTGACAAAGCCTGGTGGTAGAATTAGTGCATGGAAAGTGTTAAAATGCCACCACGCGAAATACCCTAGGGTGTCTACTTTTCAAAAATATATGGTTTGATGGGGGTAAAATACATTGTCCAGCTTCAAAAATGTTCCAAATAGGACATGCATGCAGGTTGACTACATGTCAAAATTCCAAGCTGGGAAACTGATATGCGCACCTGCCAAATGTGGCCTTTTAGCCCCCAAACAACGAGACACACCTATACATGGGGGGTATCCCTGTACTCGAGAGATGTTGCTGAACACATATTGGGGGTGTTGTTTGGCAGTGACACCTAACAGAATCTGTGAATTTATACATGAATTGCAATGTATGTGAAAAAAATAAATAAAATAAAAATAAACTACCTATGCAAAGTTTGGCAAAGGTTTGTGGTAAAATGGCTGCATAGAAACTATCAAAATATTCTTAGATGAATACCCTGGGTTATCTAGTTTAAGAAATATATATACATATGGGGTGTTTTTGGAGATTTATGACATAACAGTGTTACAATGTCACTATTGATACATTTGAAAAATTTACATTTTGAAACAGCAATTTCCTACTTGTACTTATAGCCCTATAATTTAAAAAAAGCAAAAAAACACGTAAACATGTGGGTGTTTTTAAACTCAGGACAACATTTTGAATCTAATTAGCAGTTTGTTTCATTCGATTTTGTAGATCAGTAAAAGATTTTTTAAGTAGAATAGAAAAAAAGTTTTTTGTTTTTTTTACCATATTTTATTATTTTTTTTAAAATTAAATTATATGACATGATAAAAATAATAGTATGTAAAGAAAGCCCTTTTTGTCCTGAAAAAAACAATATATAATTTGTATCGGAACAGTAAATGAGAGAGCGGAAAATTACAGCTAAACACAAACACCACAAAAGTGTTAAAATAGCTCTGGTCCTTAACGTACAAACATCGCAAAAACAGTCCGGTCCTGAAGGGACACTATAGTCACCAGCACAACTACAGCTTAATGTGGTTGTTCTGATGTTTACTGCCTTTCCCTGCAGGATTTCAAGGTAAACAGAGAATGTAGAGAAAAGGTAGTGTTTACATTGCTGCCTAATAAAACTTCTAGTGGCAGTCATGGAGGCGCTGAACATTCCTCATAGAAATGCATTGATTCAGTGCATCTCCATGAGGTGATGCTGGTTGACGCAGCTTTAAAAAAAAATAAAAAAATTATATTCTTTATTTTTGTCGTGCACGAAATTTACAATGTTTCTTGTATCGCCACAACAGCGGTTACAAGCACTTCAGAGTACAAAACATTACAAGTAGCATAATATACACAGATGCTGTCTAAAACATTACGTCTTGTGGCAACAAGAAGGCACAGCACTTTTTTTATAATTAAGGGAAACTTAGAGTTAGCAAACTTGTCACATGCTGAATGAGAATGTGTAAACATAAAAACAAGGTGTGACATGTCAAATCCTCTCAGGCTGTCAGTTAAGTGAACCAAGGTTTGGTTTATATCAAACATTTTTGCCTGCGAGGCAAAATATAACTTGGCATGCTGAACTTATGATTAAGGGAAATTCAGGCTAGGCAGACATGGCACTTGCCAGTAAATGAAAGCAAGACATGCTTAATAGTAAAGCAAAAACATAATGAAAAGTAGTTAAACCTTTCTGATTAAGCAAGAGAAGTTACCACTGAGAACAAGCCTCCCTGTCATAATACCCGGTGTGAGAGAGTTGTGAGGGACAAGAGATTTGCATATCTGTAATAAAAGAAAACAAACAAACAAGCCATAACTATGGACTACATAGCCACAGGCTCCTCACTGTTTAGTAGACATGCCCCCTACTCGCCGTATAGTGAGTAGAGGCAGATTAGTTACTTAGAAAAAAAGAAAGAAAACCAAGGTACAAAATATTGTGAATCACCAAAGTGATAATGTATGAATGAATATAATACAAACTGCAGATGTGTAGAATTATACGGATTCAAAATAGTATCTGCAAAAGATATATAAACACCACATAGGGTAATATTGTAAGAGACCACTGAGAAGTATGGGTGGTAGAGAACTCACAAAATTAAGTAGAAATCAGGCGTATCTCCCTCTAAATTGGGGAACTGGACATTATAGAAGATCTCCAGCGATGAATCTCAATATGAGATGATGACAAATCTTCTAATGCACTCCAAATACAGAAAAGAAAATAGATAGTGCAGATGGTATAAAAAATTAACAATTTATTTGCATATATTGCACTTACAATGTATCAGAGTAAAATCAGCTTGTCTCCACACTAGGTGGTATTCATAAGCAGCAACTGAACCAATCAGGATGTGGGATCAGGAACAGTAGTAGCAGCACCAAACAATGTACAAATAAAATAAAAGTTCGGTATAAAAAAAACAAATAAAACAATTCCAACGCGTTTCGTCCTTCTATGGACTTCCTCAGGGATGTATGACTGTGATGGGGGTAGGATTCCTCTTAAATATCCTTCAAATCATCTTCCAAACGATCGCCGGTGTAGGCGTGCGTTCCACTATGGAACGCAAGTTGCTTCCGCATGACGTCATTTCCGGTATTCCGAGCAGATCGAAAAAAAGGATACTCTAAAAAAACAGCAGCTAAACCTAGCTATAACCGTAGTGGAACAAATGGCAACATCATAAAACCTATTTTATACATATATAAATGACTAGGGATGACTCTAAGAGTCCTTCAAATCTTCCAAATTATCGTCAATATGGGTGTGCGTTCCACTGTGGAACGCAAGTGACTTCCACATGATGTCACTTCCGGTATTACGAAGAGATAGAAAAAAGACAGTCTACTTTAGGAAACAGCAGTTTAAACATAGCTGGGATGGTAGTGAACAAACATCACCATCATAAAACCTTACATACATATATAATTAGCTGGACAGTGAGCATATTAGAAAATATATATCTCCTTATATATTGAATGTATTATGAATTTTATATAATCTCTCAAAATTAATAAAGTGTGAAAGGAATTCATTCCAATGGATATGGTAATATATGGAAATGAATGTTAATTTGAGAATATAAAAATTTAAATGTAAAATTGATATTTAAAGAATTTGATATTTAGAAATATCATAGTCCTTCAAAATGTATAATTGATGTAGAATGAATAATCTACTATATAAGCTCCTCCAATGAGTTAAACGATGGACTACCAGTATATAAATTTTGAAAAATTTAAATAATTAAAGAGATATATAGTTAACATCGATCATCCTAAGGTGCTCCATGTCTTACAAATTCGAATAATAAATTATTATATAATTTCATCATAATAAGAATATGTTTTGGGGAACATTTCTGCAATGAAAGACAACAATTAGTTATCAAATATAGAAATATAATAATAATAATAATAATTATAGAAACAAAAAGATAGAGAAAGAGAAAAGGGGGGAGGGAGGAGGGAAGAAGAAAAAGGGGAGGGAAAGGGAGGGGGAAAAAAAGATATGGAAATTGTTCTTGTTTGTCAAATTAAT
This sequence comes from Pelobates fuscus, assembly GCF_036172605.1. NCBI lineage: Eukaryota > Metazoa > Chordata > Amphibia > Anura > Pelobatidae > Pelobates > Pelobates fuscus. The sequence continues at coordinate 195,434,653 of NC_086317.1, forward strand.
CCCGCTAAATCTATCTCTTGATTTAAACCAAATTTTAAAGTTTTTAAATTAAAAATCCACTGAGCCTCCTTAGTGTTTAATAAAGTTTCAATATTCCCTCCTCTCCAGTGTCTCTCCACTTTGTCTATTCCAATGACTATCAGTGTTTCCCATTGGAACTGTGGACAATGGGCACAGTGTCTGGAAACACTGTGTTCTAATTTTTTGTTCCTTATGTTTTTGAAATGCTCTAATAACCTCACATGTAGTTTTCTGATCGTACGACCAATATATTGAGCTCCACATCCACACTGTAGTAAATACACTACATGGGTAGTGGAGCATTGTATAAATTTATTGATCTGATAACTCTGTTGGGTGTATGTACCTAAAAATGTATCTGTGCTTTTTTTCTGAAAGAAACAAGTGGAGCACTTCCCACATTTGAAAAAGCCCTTTAATATTTGGTTAGAAAAGATTTGTGTGGGTAAAGAGGAGATATTTTTGTTAGTGGGAAGGATGCTAGGAGCTAGTTTGTTTTTTAGATTATCCGCTTTTATGTAGATTACAGTAGGATTATGTGGTAGAATCTTATTGAGAAAAGTATCTTTTTTTAAAATATGCCAGTGTCGATTAATAATGTTTTTGATCTCACGAGCTTGAGAGTGATATCTAGTGATAAAAGCAAAATTAAATTTATTCGAATCTTCATTTTTGTTTTTATTTTTATTAGATGAAAGTAATTGATTACGATCTCTATCTACTAGAGAAGATTCTGCTTCTTCAATAGTTTTTAAATCGTATCCCTTCTCTATGTATCTCTGTTTAATAATTTTAGATTGAATTTTGAAGGTTTCTTTGTCTGAGCAGTTGCGCCTTAGTCGTGTTAATTGTCCTTTTGGGACATTTTTCAACCACATAGGATGGTGTAGACTGGTGTGATCTATGGCCGTATTACAGTCGGTGTTTTTGAAAAAAGTTTTTGTCTTTAGAATATTGTTGTCTATATAGATAGTCAAATCTAGAACATCTATCTGTGTAGGGTGACAAGTAGAAGTGAAGTTTAAGTTGTAATCATTATCATTAATATACAAAATAAAGCTGTCCAGACTGGTCTGATCACCGTCCCATATAATAAGGACATCATCTATGTAGCGTCGCCACAGAACGAGGCTCCCCCCCCAGCGTCTGGCCCAAAGCCACACATCTGGATTCCCAATGGGAGACGTATAGATTGGCGAAGCTGGGGGCGAACCTCGTCCCCATGGCGACACCACATAGCTGTAAAAAATATTGGTCATTAAACCAGAAAAAAATCCTTAGTTACTTAGGTATTAGTTACTAATACTAAGTAATTTTTACTTAGTATTAGTAAATTTGTCTGAAAGACCTATTAAGGTCTTTTAGCCTTTTAGTAGATGGCCCCGAATACCGTGGGAATTAGGGAGCTATCTATTCACGGCACGAATAGGTTTTGAGTTTCGTTCATTCAAATGAAAATTCCGATCCGAACAAAAGTCCCGAATTGTGTCCTAACATTAACTGTTCTCATTCTGTTAGGATGAAATTCGTAGTTTTTCCAGCGTTTCGAACGCTGAATGAAGCAGCAGGAGGAAGGTGAGGATTGTGGGAAAATTGCTTTGACCACAGGAAACGGAGCGGACTTTGCTCCTTCCCTGGGTCAAAGCTGGGCAAGCGTAGGAAAAATACATAAGACAAAATAGTCCCTACTTTGTTTTATGTTTTAAAGAAAACTAGATCAGATAGGAAGAATAGAATAACAGATCCTCAGAGGGGGAGAGAAGAGGAAGCGATTGGGCAAAGGTAAGTTTGGCATGACAGTGCTGCTTTAAGCACTCTTTCAGGAACGAAATTCACCTGTATGAATTCACCTGTTTGTATTCGTCTGTTGGAATTCGTGTATTTCAATTCACCAGCTTTAATTCGCTGGAAAATTTAGAATTTTCCCCCGAATGTAATGCGCCATTTAATCTAATGCGCATTTAATTTTTGAAAACTTTATTTTCCAAAAAAGGTGCGAATTAGATTCGAGTGAATACGGTATTTTTATTTTTGAATATTTTTTTTTTGAAATTCTTTATTTTTGGTGTGCAGGTTATATAACATAGCCGGCAGTGCCACAACAGCAGCTGCGTAGCATAACATTTAGTACAATAATAGTAAAGCGGCATATTGTGGCAGATATTAGCACAAAATTTTTGTTTTATGTGACATCATCCTCAGTAGGTAGGTTGCCCCACCTTGTTAATCAGGGACAAGAGTGCTCCGGTTAGAGTGTTCGAGACGTGACATAAACTCTTGTGTGGGTGGTTGTGTGTGTCTGTGGATGAAGGTGTAACAGTAGTTAGGTTTAAGTGATAATATAGTGTGAAAGAGTAGTGGAGACTAGACCCGTGGTCCCTAAGGAACCTGTAGCGACGTGTGACCGGTTAGTGGGGTTATCACGGGTCACGTTCCTCTTGCGGTGCATGGGGGTATACTTGTGGGCCTGTGGTGAGGCAAGAGGTTGGCACTCACTCCTGGCATGTAGTAGTGTTACAAGTGGGCGTCAAGTGAGTGGGGGGGTTATGGGGGGAGTAAACTCCCTTTGCCAGCGCTCATATGTCTTAGGACTAGGACGTGTCCCTGGGGGTATAGTATATGCATATGCGAAATTAAACAACAGATAATCAGAAAATTAAACAAAACAACAAAACATATAGCATGGTGAAAAACATAATAACTGTGGCCCGTAAAAGGCATAAGCTCTGTTTACAGTCTGTAGCTATTCAGGGAACTGCAGTTGTGGCTGGGTCACCTCGCAGGGCGGCGGGAACAAACGGGCGGATCTTCTCAGGGTCCCAGATTCTCTGCTGTGTGTCCGGAGCGGAGGTCAGTGTCCCCTCTTGGGTGGCCGGTAGTCCGAGTTTCCGTATAGCGTTAGGTATTTCTTCAGCCTCCATCACTTTCAATGTCCCAGTTTCTTGGGTGATTATGAGGCTCCTCGGTGTGCCCCATTTGTACGGTATTTGGAACTTCGCGAGTGTTGCCGTCAGGGGTTTCAGGGATCTCCTCCAGTCTAAGGTTGCTCTCGAGAGGTCCGGAAAGAAAGTTAGTTGGTGCTCCTCGAAGGAGTAAGGAGATTTATTTCTCGTGGCTGCCATAAACGCTTGCTTGTCAGGGCCATTTCGGAAGCGGATTATAACATCCCTTTGCCCTTCCGGGGTACCTGCGGGTGGCGCTGGGAGTCTGTAGCTGCCATCTAGCTGCATTATTTTAGCTTGTTTGGCTGAAAATAAGTGGGTCAGAAGCCTCCGGATTAGGTGAGGTAGTTCCGCTGCAGTGACTGTGTCCGCTAGGCCGCGGATCTTCACATTTTTCCACCGCCTCCTGTCTTCTGCTGTTGCCATGCGGTGCTGTATTTTAGCTTGTTCGCCCTTCAGGGCAGTGAGTTCTCGCTCTAGTGCTGCGAGTCTCGTTTCGTGGCCCGTTGTAATGACCTCCGTATCATGGAGGCGGGCAGAGACCCCTCTTATTTCGTCCCGGAATGTGGAGATATCCGTAGCAATGTTGCGCCGCAGTTCGTCCAAGAGGGCCTTTAGGGTGTTTTCTGTCACAGGTGTCCCCTGCGGTCGGTCAGCCCTCTTGTCGGTTCTGCTGTTGTGCGCCGGTGCTTCCAGGTCTCTCAGGTCAGTGAGGGAGGTGTCGCTGGACGAGCACGACGGCCCATCCGTGAGAGGCGCCATGTCAGGCCTCATGGATCTCTGGGGCCTCCAGAGGAGGTCGCCAATATCTGCCGTTGGCAGGGGTTTGTCCGACCGGTGTTTCTTAGACTTGCGTCCCATCGTGGGTGCGAGCTGTAGCCCGGATTTGGTCAGGTTTTTTGGGTGAAAAGATCGTTTTTGGTCTATTTAGGTTGCTTATGGTGTCGGAGCTCCCGCAGGACACGTCCGTTCGCTTGGGCAGCTGGCTCCGCCCCCCATTTTTGAATATTTTTATCCTTTTGAACTAAGCTATTTTTTTTAAATACTGTTCATAACTTTATATTTTAGAGGTTTCACTTGGTTAATAGATATTATTATTAATACTGCCATTTATATAGCGTCAACAGATTCCATAGCGGGGAAGGGGGGGGGGGGGTTAACGATAATTATGACAATTACAAGAAAACTTTCAGGAACGATAGGTGGAAGAGGACCCTGCACAAACGAGCTTACAGTCTATAGGCGGTGGGGTATAAAACACATTAGGACAGGAAATAGCAATCAAGGTGGGGGTGAAGCAGAGCTGGAGGAGAGAGTAGAGTGCTGCCTTTCAGGAGAGAGCAAGTGACAGGTATGTAAGGTAGAGGTTACTCTGGGAGGCCCTAAGCTTTCCTAAAGAGATGGTTTTTATGGCACTTCTTAAACAATTGAAGACTAGGGGAGAGTCTGATAGCAGGCTATTCCATTGGAAGGAAGCCGCCGGCGAGAAGTCCTGCAAGCGTGAGTTGGCCATACGTGTGCGAGCAGCGGACAGGAGAAGGTCACGGGCAGAGCGGAGAGACCGAGAAGGGGCATACCTATGGATCTAGCAATAGATATGAGGTTCTAGAATTGTTCAGTGCTTTGTAGGTATGGGTTAGCACTTTGAATTGATTCCTATATGATTCAGTAAGCCAATATAAGGACTGACAGAGGTGTGAGGTGTGAAAGGACCGATTAGAGAGGAAAAGCAGTCTGGCGGCAGCAGTCATCACAGACTGTAGCGGGGCAATACAGCTTTTGGGAAGACAAATTAGGAGAGGGTTTTAATAATCCATGCGTGAAATTACTAGACCATGGACAAGCTCCTTGGTAGCATCTTGCATAAGAAAGGGGCGGATGCAGGCTATAATTTTGAGATGGAATCTACAGGATGTTGCAACATACTGGATGTGAGGCTCATGTTTGTTCCTAGTCTTTCAAATGTATTCTTATTCTCTCTGTCTTACTTTCTCTAATTTTGTTTAGGTATGGGAAGGACGATGGAGAGTAATTCCATATGATGTGCTTCCTGATTGGCTAAAGGATAATGATTATCTTCTGCATGGACACCGCCCACCAATGCCATCATTTAAAGCCTGCTTCAGAAGTATTTTTCGAATACACACTGAGACTGGAAACATATGGACTCACTTGCTAGGTAAGAGACAGTCTAAGCATTGATTGATTAAAGAGCAAAACTACATAGAGTAGGGCTGTCAATTGACATGTAGTTAAAATTTGTTATACTGTGCACTCCCAAAAGTACAGAAGTAATGAAGCATTTATCCAATTTAAGGGTTTGTCCACCACATAACTCTTGTCCTTCACTGATGTTTTCAGAACAACAATATATATGGATATAGGATAAAAATTCAAGCCATGTATAGATGTTTACACTTTTAATGCATGTAAGGATGGCGCAATACACAACATCTGACATCTCAGGGTGTAAATATATATTGTTGTTCTATGATGTCCTTTTTGGGGTGGTTCCAAATGCCGGCGGGCTGCATTGAATGTCCCCGCTGTCCTTCATACTTACCGGGTCCCCGCCGATCCCATACCGGCGGTCGCGATCCTGGGGTCTGCCTGGGAGCTCAGGCAGACCCCCTCTGCCTGATCCGCCCTCCCGCCATGTGATCGCGGGGTCCTCGCGATCACATGGCTGGAATAGCTGGCTTATGCAGTGCCTGCAGGGGGCCTGCCTGAACTATCCCCCTCATGACTGTGTAAAAAAGTTTTTAAAAGTTAAAAAACTTATAAAACAGTTTTTTAAAATTAAATAAAAAATACTTGGATCATACATATATGATCTAAGTACTTTTATATACACATACACATACATACATCATTAATAAAAGTGTATATTAATATATATATGTAAATAATAAAATACACTTAGAATGACGTTAATTATATATATAATTATATAACTGTGCTCGGGGCCACATCGTTATGGTGAATGCAAGACTCTGCTGTGGGGTAACCTGTTATAGGAAAAAGTCGGTTTAGATGTGCCGGAAACCGACGACGATGTGGTAGGCCTATAGATAAAAGTGGGCAAAAAGAAAGAAATTACCATGTCGTGTAAATATATAGAGACAGCAAAATAATGCAATGTAATTACCTTATGCTGCTATATAACAAAACCCTACGCATTTCATGTACAGATTGTGATAGATATACAATATATAGGCTTATAACATCCATCGACCCAGTGACTTTAGAGATGTGTTCTGTAATGTCTGGCTGGGTACTGTAAAGCTGCCCCCATCTGAGTCAAGTAAGGTGGATATGTCTTTAAATAATTGCTCACAGTCTTTGGTGAGTGGTAGGAGCACTGGGTTAGAATACACCCGTAAGTATCTTCTGGATTGGATAGGATAAAAGGAAACCGGTATTGTTGTAAAATAGAGAACATGTGATGGTGGATGTCAGTCACCTGTAACATGATGGTATTGTGAGAGAGCCTAAATTTAAGGTGGCAAAAATTAGCGAATGCAACATTATGAATGTCATGTTCCATTAAGAAACTCTTGTATAATGAGAAGGCCCTGCTGTAGGATCGATGAGTATTAATAGGTAGCACCATTTAGTCAATACTAGGCTAATGATCTATAACCAAATAGACCCTTTGTATGTAGGTCGGAACCGAAAGTAAGTCTGTGCAAATAGTACAGGCCTGCCATGAATACCATGCAGATGCCATAGAGATGGGTGAATGGTTGGTAATTGAAGGCTTTGTGGTGAAAGAGCAACCCTAGCAGAGATATCATGACAATTGAGTCTGTAATATGATGTACTAATACTTAGCCAGAAATACTTAATCAGGGAGCATAAATGATATGTATCGTAAGTGAAGAAAACAGTTGAATATATACGTAGGGTGGACCATGCGCGGTTCGAGCAAAAGAGCCATGTCACTTGGCCCATGAATCCGGTTGTATAAGCAAAAACATGTAGGATTGGTGTGTGCCCCAATGATTGAACTAACCTGTCAAGACAAACTTAGAGGCAATGAAGGACCACTTACCTGTGATGTGAATAGTAATGGAGAGACTTGTGACAGCAATCGCTGGGAGACCACTAAGGACACAACATGAAATACCTTGGAACCTAGAGGAGCAATTCCGTCTATCTTGAAAAGCGGAATCCGCCAGACAAGTGAGTCCTACGAGGGCTAAGGAAATTGTTGTAACCGTGTAAGCGACAACTAATATACGCCTTACAAACAACTGAGGGGTAACGCGAGCGACTAGACCAAACCAGGTGGCCACTACCCACATGACGTCAATCTTAAAGTAATAGCATTGAGGCATATATTAAAATATAACAGAGTAGAAAGGGTTGAGAACCGTAAAATGTCAATACTGAAGAAAAACAGAAAATAACATAAGTAACTAGCATCAGTATCAACAAGAATATACGATGAAAAGTATATACATTGACTATAATGGCGGACAATCAAGCTAACAAGTGTATGAGAAGCAACCAACAACCCCTAATCGGTATAACTATAAACTAAAAGCCCCTTGTGAGCAGATGAGTCCCATGAGGGCTGTGTTAATGTAAGTATGGTGAATGTATATACACGTTCATTTACATAAGTGAACCATATGTGTAGGCCCAAGTTGGGCCTGACATGAATACTACAGTTAATTGCGACAGTCAGCCATGGAGAGGGCCAAGTCATATCATATCAGACGATATGTTCCAGTAAGGGGCCTAATGCTGGAAGCTGAAGAAAGCCTCGCTGTGAAGCTACGTAGTAATGAAATGTTAGTAGTGAAATTGCCCTGAGTGAACATACATGCAGTTAGTAAAACGATTAAATCTGCCTGATAGGTGTGGCATTGCAACTTATGTACATCCTAATTCACCTATTGGTGTAAAACTGTGGACAGAAAGTCAGACAGCAGGACAGAAAGTCAATATCCCCTTGGATATCATGAACGTACAGGCGCACAGTGTTCAGTATTAGCATTGTCCGTATTGGTGCGCCTGAGCCTGCACAGTACCGATATCCTGGTCGCTGCTGGTAAAGAAAAGTCACACTTGCGTAGCTCAGCCTCATGACCAGAAAGAAGCCGGAAGCATCACCTATCGTTTGTTCTGACTGGAGTACAGGAGATTTAAATGTCATCACCTTTGGAAGAGATCTGAGACATACTGAAATATAGTAACAATTAACTGGGATCAGGATCGTTTAACTGTCAGGCTAACCTGTCACCATTCACTAGGTTGGTGACGGGTGAGGCCCTGCTAGTTGCCAAGTGGCATGAGAGGCTCTATCCATAAGTTGGCGCGAGGGGATTCGTGGCCACTGAACGTTGTGGCGGCCTCTCTGTGACATTTAAAGCATAAGATAGATTGGGTGTGACAAGTGAGGCCCTCCCTATGCAACTGTGCGAGGCGGCTAACTATGCTATGACCCGTGGGGGATGGGTGTTGACCTCGCGGGACCACTAACTCTAATGCAGAGATGCTAGAAACTTAACCTCTATTGGTCACCTAGATCCCTATAAGCCAGTAAACCTACTAACCATAAAGGACTCTATTGCGGGGGAACCATCGTGGCTAAAACTTATCTGAATTCGTATAAGAACTTGTGTAGGTTCTGTATAGCATGGTTGTAAGTTGTAACTGAATCCTGCAGTACCCACTAAAGGAGGCAGGGAGGGGAAGAAGAGGACTATAACCTAAATAATGACCAGGAGGTGTACTCGTATTATTAAGCCAGTATTATCCCTGTGATTGAAACCTTACCTACTGAAATTGGAATTGAGGTACGAAGCGCAAACGCTGCTCAGAAAATGTATGACTCCGTGATCTGTACTAGAAAGTAGATTCCATGCGGTCAACCGGAGACTCCCTCCAACGCAACGCCCACAAGGTACAAGGAACGCATGCCGCAGGCGGCGATATCACAGCGCGGCCCTCCGTAACATCCGAAGAAGGGAAGACACAGCCTCACTGAGCTCCCGAGTCTGTGGAAAGAAGTTGCCGACCGGCTACAAGGCCCGGCCCTGGAACGAGGCCTCAACTCGCCCGTGCTGCCCAGCTGAACAAGCGGACACCAAGGGGCACACAGCCACACGGCCCAACATGGAAGGTGCGGCAACCAGCTGCAAAAGTGACCAGGCACTAACATCACAGTTACCGACTACGGGAATAGGATGACCTGGCGCTTACACAGGTGTCCTGAGACCGACTCAGAAGGCATTAGCGGTTACACACCCGCATACCATGGACATACGGTTTAAGTGCATGCTCTTAGTTAATTGACATAATTGTTCTGCTCTCTTCTATTTCTAATCCTGCATACTAGCCTATATAACTACATGCCAACATCTTATATGACATGACCAGCTATTGGCATAACGGGAGGCATTCATGGTGGGATGGGAGCTAGGTGGCCTAATCAGCATGACTACGTAATCTACCATTTAAAGTATTAAGCGATCTGAACATGCTTGTGCCAATCACTTGTTTTCTGTGATAATGGTCATGCCTAGCTAGAATAGTTACTCACGTTTAAAAGATATTACACACAGCTTTTGACTAGCTACTTTCACTTTTACTGCGCTATACTGGTTATTAACTGGAACGCTCAATTAATATAAAAAGAGGCTATCACTCAAAGGAGATGTGACAAGGTGTTAGCATGTTCCCATCCTGTATATATACCGTACGTCCCTTCTTCTTTATTCTGTACCCCTTTTAATGCTTGCCTCAATAAAAAAAGATTGACAAAAAAAAAAGTAGATTCCATGACTTATAAGATATGGCTAATAAGCTGGCCTGCAGGCAGTGCAGGAGTAAACCTGTGTATGGGCTAGTACAATCCCCATGAAACCCCTAACTGCATAGTGGTATACGTTAAGTTAGTGGTATACTGTTAACCCTGTAACTTTCCAAAACACCATAAAACATGTACATTGGGGGTTCTGTTTTACTCATGAGACATCGCTGAATACAAATATGTGTACGTTATTGCTGTAACCGCTAACAGTATTGTGACATTCACAGTTAAAATGCCATGCAAAAATAAACAAATAACACAATGTCTCAATTTCTCAATTTTGTAAATATTTTATTCATATTAAACTATGTTTAATATAAAAATATTTGATGTGACATGAAAGCAATTTTTCTCCTGAATAAAATTATATACAGGTGATACTCGAAAAATTTGAATATCGTGCAAAAGTTCATTTATTTTAGTAATGCAACGTCAAAGGGGAAATTAATATATGAGATAGATGCATTACATGCAAAGCAAGATAGTTCAAGCCGTGATTTGTCATAAGTGCGATGATTATGGCTTACAGCTCATGAAAACCCCAAATCCACAATCTCAATAAATTAGAATATTGTGAAAAGGTGCAATATTCTAGGCTCACAGTGTCCCACTCTAATCAGCTAAGTAAGCCATAACACCTGCAAAGGGTTTCTGAGTCTGGTTAAGTCACAATCAAAGGGTTTTCTCTCAGTCTGGTTAAGTCACAATCATGAGGAAGACTGCTGACCTGACAGTTGTGTAGAAAACTATCATTGACACCCTCCATAAGTAGGGAAAGCCTCAAAAGGTAATTGCGAAGGAAGTTGTATGTTCCCAAAGTGCTGCATCAAAGCACATTAATAGAAAGTTGTGTGGAAGAAAAAGGTGCACAAGCAGCAGGGATGACCGCAGCCTGGAGGCCATTCAAAAGTGTTGGGGACTTTCACAAGGAGTGGACTGAGGATGGAGTCAGTGCATCAAGAGCCACCACACACAGACGGATCCTGGACATAGTTACATACCGTATATACTCGAGTATAAGACGAGTTTTTCAGCAAATTTTTTGTGCTGAAAAAAACCCCACTCGTCTTATACTCGAGTGAGTGTCTGTAATATGGCAACTTACAGACAAGGGGCTGTTGGGGGCTGGCAGAGAGCGTTTACTTACCTTTCCTGCGGCTCCTGTCAGCTCCCTTCTCTCTCCTCCGGTCCGATCAGCTCCCTTTGCAAGTCTCGCGAGAGCCGCGGGGTCAGAGCTCCGCGCGGCACTCACACTGCGAGACTTGCAGGGAGCTGACCGGACCGGAGGAGAGAGGAGGGAGCTGACAGGAGCTGCAGGAAAGGTAAGTAAACGCTCTCTGCCAGCCCCCTCCTACACAGCCCATCCACTGGACCACCAGGGAATGAGAGCCCCCCTCCCTGGCCAGCTAACAAGCAGGGAGGGGGGACGAATACAAAATAACAGAACATTTTTAATTATATTAAAAAAGATATATATTAAAATAATATAAAAAAATATTAAAATATTAAAATAATAATGTTATGGACAAAAAAATAATAAAAATGCCCACCCCCCACCAAGGCTCTGCATCACATACACAAACACACTCTGCATCACACACACACACACGGCACTCATACACACACACACTGCATTCATACACACACACACTGCATTCATACATTCATACACACACACACACACTGCATTCATTATATACACACACACTGTAAATAAATATTCAATTAATATAATTTTTGGGGGATCTAATTTTATTTAGAAATGTACCAGTAGCTACTGCATTTCCCACCCGAGTCTTATACTCAAGTCAATAAGTTTTCCCAGTTTTTTGGGGTAAAATTAGGGGTCTCGATTTATATTCGGCTCAACTTATACTCGAGTATATACGGTAGTTACATAGCTGAAAAGAGACTTGCGTCCATCAAGTTCAGCCTTCCTCACATATGTTTTTGGTGTTGATCCAAAAGAAGGCAAAAAAAACTAGTCTGAAGCGCTTCCAATTTTGCCACAAACTAGGAAAAAATTCCTTCTTGACCCCAAAATTGCAGTCAGATGTCTCCTTGGATCAAACAGCTATTACCCCACTAATTAGAAATTATATCCCTGTATGTTATGTTTTTGCAAGTATTTATCCAATTGCAGTTTAAACATCTGTAATGACTCTGACAAAACCACCTCTTCAGGCAAAGAATTCCATATCCTTATTGCTCTTACTGTAAAAAAAAACTTTTCTTTGCCTTAAAATAAATCTCCTTTCTTCCAGCCTAAATGTCTGACCTTTTCTCCTATGTATAGCCCTGTTTATGAATAGGTTTCCAGATAATGGTTTGTACTGGCCCCAAATATATTTGTATAATGTTATCATATCCCCTCTCAGGCGCTGTTTTTCCAAACTAAACAGATTTAATTTTTGTAACCTTTCTTCATAACTAAAATGCTCCATTCCTTTTATCAATTTTGTAGCTCGTCTCTGGACTTTTTCTAGTGCCATAATATCTTTCTTTAGAACAGGCGCCCAAAATTGCACAGCATATTCAAGGTGTGGTCTTACCAGCGATTTATGAAGAGGAAAAATTATATTTTCATCCTGAGAATTTATTCCCCTATTTATACATGACAAAACCTTACTGGCCTTAGCAACGGCAGATTGACATTGCATATTGCTGCCTAATTTGTTTTCTATAACAATTCCCAAATCCTTCTCGTGTGTGGTTATCCCTAGTTCACTACCATTTAGGGTGTAAATTGCTTGTGCATTCTTAACTCCGAAGTGCATAACTTTGCATTTCTCTACGTTAAATTTCATCTGCCATTTTAGTGCCCAGTCCCCCCAATCTATCCAAATCCCTCTGCAGCAAAGCAATATCCTGCTCACATTTTATTACTTTACAAAGTTTTGTGTCATCTGCAAACACCGATACATGGCTTTCAATGCCTATTTCAAGATCATTTATAAATATGTTAAATAGAAGTGGTCCCAAAACAGAACCCTGAGGGACACCACTTACCACTTTTGTCCAGCCTGAAAATTTACCATTAATGACAACTCGTTGTACTCTATCCTTAAGCCAATGTTCTACCCAAGAACAAGAACATTCATCTAGACCAATTTCTTTTAGTTTGAAGACTAACCTATTGTGAGGAACGGTATCAAATGCCTTGGCTTGGGCTTCAGATGTCGTATTCCTCTTGTCAAGCCGCTCCTGAACAACAAACAACGTCAGAAGCGTCTTACCTGGGCTAAAGAAAAACAGACCTGGTCTGTTGCTCAGTGGTCCAAAGTCCTCTTTTCTGATGAGAACAACTTTTACATCTCATTTGGAAACCAAGGACCCAGCGTCTGGAGGAAGAACGGAGAGGCACACACTGCAAGATGCTTGAAGTCCAGTGTGAAGTTTCCACAGTCTGTGTTGATTTGGGGAGCCATGTCATCTGCTGGTGTTGGTCCACTGTGCTTTTTTAAGTCTAGGGTCAACGTAGTGGTCTACCAGGAGATTTTGGAGCACTTCATGCTTCCTTACGCAGACAAACTTTATGGGGATGCTGACTTCATTTTCCAGCAGGACTTGGCACCTGCCCACACTGCCAAAAGCACCAAATCCTGGTTCAATGATCGTGGGATTACTGTGCTTGATTGGCCAGCACACTCGCCTGACCTAAACCCCATAGAGAATCTGTGGGGCATTGCCTAGAGAAAGATGAGACCGAACAGTGCAGAAGCGCTGAAGGCCGCTATTGAAGCATTCTGGTCTTCCATAACACCTCAGCAGTGCCACAGGCTGAGAGCTTCCATGCCCCGCCGCATTGAGGCAGTAATTGCTGCAAAAGGGACCCAAATCAAGTACTAAGTCCATATGCATACTTATAGGTCCGATATTGTTCTATGTACACTCCTTGTTTTATTGATTGCATGTAATATTCTAATTTACTGAGATTGTGGATTTGGGGTTTTCATGCGCTGTAAGCCATAATCATCGCACTTATGACAAATCACGGCTTGAACTATTTGCTTTGCATGTAATGCGTCTATCTCATATACTAGTTTTCCCTTTTACGTTGCATTACTGAAATAAATTAACTTTTGCACGATATTCAAATTTTTCGAGTATCTCCTGTACAGTAAGTGTGGATGCGCATAATATGAAAGAGGTGAATTATGCCTGAACAGACATATAGCGCAAATTCAAGGTTTTGTTTACTTTTTGTTTTGATCACAACTTGTACAACTTCTTCAGTCCTTAACGGGTTAAGAATAAAACTTGTTCTATTTACAACACAGTTAGACTCACCTGGTCAAGACAGGACATTGTAAAACTCTTTGATTTGGGGATATTTTTTTTCAATTGTATGTCTGTAGTAAATATAGACTTTTGTTCTTTTGTAATACTCCCTGATAGCCTTTTTACATTTGGTTGCATCCATTGTACATCTTGCTACACCTTGTTACATGTTTCCTCCACCTTGCCACTGAATGCTATGTCTGATGTAACCCTGTGTATTCACCATCTGTACTCTAACATACAGTAATAAATACTTGAATTATATTAAGAAGTAGTTTCTCCTTGTTCTATGCATAACTTGGAAAGTACAAATCCACTCCTAGACAGAAAGTCTGTGGTCGGTCTACATCTGGAAAACGATTATTCTACCACCCCACTTTGTGAGGAGCAGAGCTTTGGGAGGGGATTACATCAATATATACATATAGTATTGGTCATAAAAATTGTCCTTGAGCTGAAGTATTTGCTACACCTCTGTCTGTCTCTATAACTACTACAGTTAACTGTAATGGTTATGGTACTTAGTGTCCTTTTTATGAACGGTAGTGGTGGCTGAAAGTATAACTTTAGAGAGGTCGGTTTTTATAATTTCATGTTTAAAGGGACTCTCCAGTGCCAGGAAAACAAACCCTAGAGGAGGATTTAATCCTGCAAGGTAATGATTGCATTTTATAAAAGCTGCAGTAAGTACACTTGCAGGATTAAGGGTAATGGGAGTTGGCAACCAGACCACTCCAATGGGCAGAAGTGGTCTGGGTGCCTGGAGTTTCCATTTAATATAAAGTTTGGCAGGTATTAATTTGGAGGGAGGTATGTACCAAGGAATATGGATTGGTGGGATACAAAGGGGATATGACTGCATGAGTTTCTTTTTCACATAGAAGTTGCATTGTGTGGCATGACTTAACCCCTTAAGGACACATGACATGTGTGACATGTCATGATTCCCTTTTATTCCAGAAGTTTGGTCCTTAAGGGGTTAAAGGACCCCTAATATGCCAGGAAAACAAACTCATTTTTTTGGCACTATAGCGTCTTTAGATCACGCCCCACCCTCATGGCCCTCCTCCCGCTGAGCTCAAGGGGGCTGAAGGGGTTAAACACTTACCTTTCTCCAGCGCCGGGCTCCCTCAGCACTGGGGAACTCTCCTCCTCCTGATGTCAGCGCTGAATGCGCGCGCATTCAGACAGTCCATAGGAAAGCATTTCTTAATGGTTTCCTATGGACGTCAGTGTCTTCTTACTGTGATTTTCACAGTGAGAAGCGCGGAAGCGCCTCTACCAGCTGTCAGTAAGACAGCCAATAGAGGCTGGATTAACCCTAGGGTAAACATAGCAGTTTCTCTGAGTGGTTTTTTTTTTTTTCTTTTTTTTTTCTTGATTTGATTTTTTTTTTTTTTTTAAACCTTTAAAAATATTACTGTGCATGTGATTCCATTTCAAATAGGAAAATGTATATTTCTATATGAAAAATTGGTTGCATATTAAAAATATGGTCGATTAATAGTATAATAGTAGAAGTCTGACATTTACCCTTATTCCATGTCTATATTTTTTATGGCAATGCCATTTATTTATTGCATTATACACAGTTTAAAAAAAAAAATATTGCACATATGTACATTGTAGTAACAGAATTGCTAATGTATTGGTTTATTTTAACTGAGGAAGGTGGTTTGGTGTTACAACAGTGTAACACTGACAGACCTCTGGAAAAGGCAACAATTGAGCTAGTGTCAGAAGGTGATTACTGATCACAACAGTCCTTAAAGCCAATAAATGTCATTAACACCATGATACACGCCTTAATGTATTATTGTTAACCTTGTGTAAACGTTTCAGTTTAACATTTTAGCTATGTATATTTGATCTGTAATTGGTTGCCATTCAGGTCTCAAAGTATACATTGATCACCCACAATATTGCAACCACTGACAGGTTAAGTGAATCTGTCAAGTTGTGGGATATATTAGGCAGCAAGTGAATAGTCGGTTCTTGAATTTCATGTGTTGGAAGCAAGAAATCAGAAGATCAAAATTAATTTGATAAGAGACAAATAGTGGTGGCTAGACGACTAGCAGTGGCTAAACGGCGTTTCTGGTTGCATTGGTTAGTACCTGCAAGGAAGGATAACTAGTGAACCGACATTAGGGTGGGTGCCCAAAGTCTATTTATACACGTGAGGTGCAAAGACCAGCCTGTCTGGTCTGATCACACAGAAGAGCTAATGTAGCTCAAATTGCTGAAAATCTTAATGCAGGCAATGATAGAAAGGTGTCAGAACACACAATGTATCGCAGTTTGCTGCATATGGGTCTGAATGCCCATGATGACAGTGGTCCACTGTCAAAATTGTCTTCATTGGGATCATGAGAATCAGAACTGGACCATGGAGCAATGGGTTGGGGGTCTGATGAATCACATTTTTTTTTTTTAAATCAGGTGGGTGGATGAATGCATGAGTGTCTTTATTTGGGAGGAGATGGCAGCAGGATGCACTATGGGAATATGGCAGGCCAGCCAAGGTATTGTTATGCTTTGGGCAATTTTCTGCTGGGAAGCCTTGGGTCCTGGCATTCATGTGGACATTACTTTGACACGTACCGTCTACTTAAAGATTGTTGCAGTCCTCAGTACACCCCTTCCTGGTAATTGTGTTCCCTGATGGCAGTGGCCCATTTCAACGGGATAATGAACCCTGGGGACACACAGTAAAACTGTTCAGGAATGGTTTAAGGAACATTGCCTTGGTGTTGCCTTGGTCTCCAAATTCTCCAGATCTTAATCTGATTAATAATCTGTGGAATGTACTGGAACAGCAAATTCGATCCATGGAGGCCCCACTTTGCAATTTGCAGGACTTGAAGGATCTCTTGGTATCTCAGGTCATGTTCAGAGGTCTTGCCTCGACGCATCAGAGCTGCTTTGACAGCACGAGGGGAACGTATACGATATTAGGCAGGTGTTTTTATTGTTGATCAGTGTATATGTTTTAATTTATGTAACAATTTATCCTCCGCCTTAGTCTATATAAATTCATATTTTTATTTATTTTTGCTTATGTATGTGCTTCTTCTTACTAATATTATTTACTATACACATTTTTTTTCAGGTTTTGTGCTGTTCCTCTTCCTGGGAGTTCTAACCATGCTGAGACCCAACATGTACTTCATGGCTCCTCTACAGGAGAAGGTTGTATTTGGCATGTTCTTTCTTGGCGCTGTCCTATGTCTCAGCTTTTCCTGGCTTTTCCACACTGTGTATTGTCACTCAGAGAAAGTATCCCGTACTTTTTCAAAGTAAGTAAATTTTTGCAAACTGAAAATCTTATTTAGCATGTATTAAATCTATGGCAATGGAAATCAGTGCAATTAAAGCAGCACTATCACTTTAGCATTTTTCATAAATATAGAAACATGAAATTCAAGTGTAATTAAAAGCTAGACATGAGATAAAGTTGGGAATATCCTGCAGGGCCTACTTTGTCTAATATATGTTCAGAGCTTCAAAAAGCTTCTGCTGCCACATCTTGCCAACAGTTTATAGGTACATGCATTTTCCCTTTGCACAGGATGAGGATCCTGCAAGTTTGTACTTGCAAGTAAGTACATACATAATGCAGGCTACTTGCTGATTATTGTGCCAGGAATCATAGGAGGTGAAATGGAACATGATGACCTTGAAGAGAATGTGTAATGTTCTATATTCCACCACAATGTAAGACCCAGAGGAAAGAGGAGATGTTAACAGAGGTCTACATTAACCCCTTAAGGAGGCAGCTTCAGAAGCTTGTCTTACCCTTAAGGACACAAGCATTTTTTGCTGTTTGTGTTCAACCGCAATTTGCATCTCTCTCATTTATTGCACCAACACATATTATATACCATTTGAAGAGGGCAAAAAGGGCTTTAATTCAATGTCACATATACATATATAAATTGTCATTATTTTTTTTTTTTTTTTTAAATGCCAAAAATGGGGTAAACAAAACACAGTTTATGCAATAATAACGTGCATAATATGTCCAGCTCAGGAAAAGTAATTCAAAATAAATGAATTTGTGTCTTGATATTATATATATAGCATTTAAACTTTTTTTGAAAGTTACAGGTCACAAAATACAAGGACTAAAATAAAATTTAAATTTGAAACTACCGTATATACTCGAGTATAAGCCGAGTTTTTCAGCACATTTTTTGTGCTGAAAAACCCCAACTCGGCTTATACTCGAGTCAGAGTCTGTATTATGGCAATTTACATTGCCATAATACAGACTGGGGGCTGTGGGGGCTGCAGAGAGATGTTACTTACCTTTCCTGCAGCTCCTGTCAGCTCTCTCCTCCTCCGCCGGTCCGTTCAGCTCTTCTGTCAGCTCACAGTGTAAATCTCGCGAGAGCCGCGGCTCTCGCGAGATTTACACTGGGAGCTGACCGAGGTGCTGAACGGACCGGTGGAGGAGGAGAGAGCTGACAGGAGCTGCAGGAAAGGTAAGTAACATCTCTCTGCAGCCCCCACAGCCCCCTCCTACACAGTGCCCATCCACTGGACCACCAGGGAAGGAGAGCCCCCCTCCCTGGCCAGCTAGCAAGCAGGGAGGGGGGACGAAAAAATTTATAAATATTAATAATAATAATAAAATAAAAAATAATAATAAAATAAAAAAATAATAATAAAAACATGTAATGAAACAAAAAAATATTAAAATAATAATTAAAAAATAAAAATGCCCACCCCCCACCAAGGCTCTGCATCACACTCTGCATTACACACACACATACACACACTGCATTCACACACACACACTGCATTCCTACACACACTGCATTCATACACACACACTGCATTCATACACACACAGCACTCATACACACAGCATTCTCATACACACACTGCACTCATACACACAGCATTCATACACACAGCATTCATACACACACACAGCATTCATACACACACACTGCACTCATACACACACACACTGCATTCATACACACACACTGCACTCATACACACACACTGCACTCACACACAGCATTCTCATACACACACACACTGCACTCATACACACAGCATTCATACACACACAGCATTCATACACACACACAGCATTCATACACACACACTGCATTCATACACACACACTGCATTCATACACACACACTGCACTCATACACACACTGCATTCATACACACACACACACTGCATTCATACACACACACTGCATTCATACACACACACTGCATTCATACACACACACTGCATTCTCATACACACACACAGCATTCTCATACACACACACACACTGCACTCATACACACATCATTCATACACACACACTGCATTCATACACACACTGCACTCATACACAGCATTCTCATACACACACACTGCATTCATGCACACACTGCATTCATACACACACTGCACTCATACACACACTGCACTCATACACACACTGCACTCATACACAGCATTCTCATACACACACACTGCATTCATATACACACACTGCATTCATATACACACACTGCATTCATATACACACTGTATTCTCATACACACACACTGCATTCTCATACACACACTGCATTCATTATATACACACTGCATTCATTATATACACACACTGTAAATAAATATTCAATTAATATAATTTTTTAAGGATCTAATTTTATTTAGAAATTTACCAGCAGCTGCTGCATTTCCCACCCTAGTCTTATACTCGAGTCAATAAGTTTTCCCAGTTTTTTGGGGTAAAATTAGGGGCCTCGGCTTATATTCGGGTCGGCTTATACTCGAGTATATACGGTATTTTAGAAGTTGGTATGTTTTACTTGTAAGTTTAGTAGTCATCACAAAAAAACAAAATTGCCACAAAAAAGTATATATTTATATAAAGTAGACATCACAGGCTATTTGCCCAAGGTTATTTTGACACTTTTTATGTAGCCATTTCATCGTCAATCTCTGCTAAATATTGGAGTTAAATTGTGTTTTTTCTCTATTTTGGCATATACATATATTTTTATAATGTGTATTTCGTAAAACTGGTGTGTGCTATCCCTATAAGGAACCCTATATTGTGTTCAGCTACATCTGCGGAGTATAACAATACCCCAATTGTATGCATTTGGCACTATTCTGTGAAGCTACAATGCCACATAAGAGACAAGGCTATTTCAGTTTCTATAGTTAGAATTTTCTCAATCCGGGCTTTCTCAAGATCTTGAGAAAGCCCGGGATAACGGGGCGAAACGCGTCAACGGCTTTTGGGGCAACACAGAGTGATTGAAGGCACCATCCTGGATACTTGGCATCTCTCCAGCGACATCAGTGAAATTCACAGCGGAGAGATTTCAGCTCAGCCGAGAACATCATTTAGACAGACGGTAACATCATATGCACTTCTGTATACCTGCTTATTTGTGATATCTTGGAAACAAGTATCACCATTTGTTCATGTAAGGGTTCCTTTTGGGGGTTAGGGTATTTTTATTGTTGCAAATAAAACAGTGTTACACTATGAGGAGTCTTTCTGTATCATTTTAAAGGTATCATCCTACTGCTACAAACTACTGTGCTCTATATCAGTGAACTGTATTGCAACGACAACTATTAACCCCTTCAACACCAAAGAACTCTGGACATCTACATATTTTCTTAGAAGATTTTATATACTACCAACTTATACTGTGAACATAAGTAAGGTGTAACGGTGACTAACAGACACTTTATTTTGAGTAATGGTGATTAATATTTTGTCTTCGTAAAAATACATGTAACCCCTGAGGGTTAAAAAAAAAAAAATATCCCTCAGGAATAAAACAAATAAATAAATCACATCACAGTACAATGTAGTCCCTGCCAATTGATCACTGTAGTCAGTGATCAATTGGCAGAGAAAGGTTTCATTTTTATTTAACTTGGGTAACGGGGGGTGGGATTCCACCAGGGAGGCGGATCAGGAGTCCCTGCAGCACATGTGCTCGCTCTGACAGGATGTCAGAGCGATCACAGCTGCAGGGACAGCGCTATCAGGTGCTCCCAGACTGCCTCGAATACAGAGGCAGACTGGAGGAGCGTTAACCCCGTGATCGTGGCAATCTGGGGTTAACTTTAGTAAGTGACGGAAATTTTCCATCATGCATCCCTAATGGTAGGACAAGCATGACAGAAGGGGATGAATTTTATTATTTTTTTCAAATGGTTTTGAGAATGCCACTTGTCATTCTGAAAAAGATGTGTTTTAACATGATGGAATTCATATAAATTCTTAATCAGATGTTTGTCTATTTATTTATTTATGCTAATCAATCACAATTGTATTATTTAGTTAGTGACTGCTCTTATATATATATATATATACATTTTTATGTTGCAGACTGGATTACTCAGGGATTGCTCTGCTGATCATGGGAAGCTTTGTGCCCTGGCTTTATTATTCTTTTTACTGCTCCCCACAACCACGCCTCATCTATCTGTCCATAGTCTGTGTTCTGGGCATCACTGCCATTGTTGTAGCACAATGGGACCGTTTTGCCACACCAAAGCACAGACCAACACGTGCAGGTAATTTTTTGCATTTATTTGAATTGGCATTCTCCCCGCAGTTATTCTTATTTTATAGTATGGAAATCCTATAAGTGTTTTGTGATTTCAGGTGTTTTCTTGGGACTTGGCTTGAGTGGTATTGTTCCTACCCTTCATTTCACAATTGCAGAGGGCTTTGTAAAGGCAACTACAGTGGGTCAGATGGGCTGGTTCTTTCTTATGGCCATGATGTATATAACAGGAGCTGGACTGTATGCAGCACGTATACCTGAACGATTCTTTCCTGGAAAGTTTGATATCTGGGCAAGTATACAACCTTTAACATCTGTAACTTTGATTAATTCATAAAAAGGTTTTTACCTGAATATGAATATACAGTACAATTTGGTGCATCTTTTTCTCATTAAGGTCACAGACAGGTGCAAAGTTGGGTTGCAAATTTGAAAATACTGGAGGAGGTTTGTTATAAAGAAAAGCTGGAAAGTGTAAAATTGTTTATACTAGAGACTACTAGAATATTCTAATATTATACTCTATGTTTCTCACATGGGATATGAAAACGTGCAAATTAAATCAAAAACATCCCTCTATTCACCTGTTCCTAAACAAAGCTGGTTTTAATGACAGTGAGAGCAATAGCTATAGTAAGGAAATATAGAAGCGGTAGATTTGTGATACACGCACCCTGTCACAACCAAAACCCTAATCCTAACTGTAATCCTAATTTTAATCCTAACCCTAGCAATAGTGTTAGGATTCCCTCTGATGAATTCCCTTGCTAATTTCAGAAGAGGGATTCCTTTCCTGATCTTAGTATTAATCTGTTTCATAATCCTAATCATAACACTGAATCTAATATTCACTGATATTATAGAACTGATATTAGCAAAGTAATTTCTAATATAAAACAGTAGAATGCTATGTGACCACCATCTACTGGTTGTTTTTAGCATGACAAGGAGATCTGTCTACCTGTATTGCTGAAACTTTGCCTCTGTCAATAACACTCTGATTGGTGCTGGGCAGCTGGCAAAGCCCTGAACCGATCACGAAAGGCAGAGGGGCATTGTTGTCAGGGTCTTTCCAGGCTAGCAGTCATTGTGGTTGAGCGCAATAATGCCACACTAACTTGGCAGGATTTAAAGAGCTGTATGCAGTGCTCACTAAATAGTCATACAGTTTTTAAAACATGCTTATGGTGCTTGGAGTGTTCCTTTAAGCCCCTATTACTCAAAGGACCAGTAATATGCCTATTATCATTTTTGCTTATCATAATTTCACTCAGGTAGGAATAAGTTCTATACTAATATTTTAAATTCAGTTAAAGGGACACTATAGTCACCAGAACAACTACAGCTTAATGTAGTTGTTCTGGTGAGTATAATAGCTCCCTTCAGGCATTTTCACGTAAGCACTGAGAAAAGACAATGTTTACATTGCCCCTAGGGACACCTCCACTCCTTAGATGGCCACTGGAGGGGCTTCCTGGCTCAAGGCTGCCTTTCAGCGTCCCCACTCTCTGCATGGAGACGCTAGATTTTCCTCATAGAGATGCATTGATTTTTAACCCATTCTGAGGGGGCTAAGGAGAGGGCACGCCACCTAAATGGTGGGTTTAGCACTATAGGGTCAGGAATACATGTTTGTGTTCCTGACCCTATAGTGATCCTTTAATTGCAGATACACATACACAATACACATGCTTCGATAAGCAGTGGGAAAGCATAAACTGTGTGCTGTGACATCTGTGAGTTAGGTATTAGGTTATAGCTGCAGTGATTTTAGCACATCTCTGCACTTGTGCACCCTGTGCAGGTACACTTACATAGTTACATAGGCTGAAAAGAGACGTGTCAATCAGGTTCAGCCTTTCTCACATTTGTTTTTTGCTGTTGATCCAAAAGAAGGCAAAAAAAAACCAGTTTGAAGCACTTCCAATTTTGCAACCAACTAGGAATAAAATCCCACAAGACCCCAGAGTGGCAGTCAGATGTATCCTTGGATCAAGAAGCTATTACCCTACATTGAAAAATTATATCCTTGAATATTCTGTTTTTGCAAGTTTACATCTAGTTGCTGTTTAAACATATGTACAGATCACTTCTTCAGGCAGAGAATTCCACATCCTTATTGTTCTTCAGGTAGAGAATTCCACATCCTTATTGTTCTTCAGGTAAAAAAAACCAACTTTCCTTTGCCCTAAACTAAATCTTCTTTCTTCCAGTCTAAAAGCATGACCTCGTGTCCCAGTCTAAAAGCATGAACTCGTGTACAATGATTTGTATTGGCCCTGGATATATTTGTATAATGTTACCATTATCATTATAGGCAAAGTTTTTCTAAACTAAAGAAATTTCAATTTGTTAACCTTTCTTCATAGCTAAAATGTTCCATTCATTTTAATTATTTTGTAGCCCGCCTCTGCACTTTTACTAGTGCCATAATATCAACATTTAGAACCGGTGCCCAAAATTGCACAGCATATTTAAGATGTGATTTGTATTCATCCCTAGAATGAATGCCCTTTTTCATGCCTGACAATACCTTACTAGCCTTTGCCACTGCTGATTTACATTATACATTGTTGCATAGTTTGTTGTCTAAAACAATTCCCAAATCCTTCTCATGTGTTGTTATCCCTAATTCGCTCCCATTAAGGGTAGAAGTTGCTTGTGCATTCTTTACGCCAAAGTGAATAACTTTGCATTTTTCAACATTAAATTTCATCTGCCATTTTAGTGCCCAGTCCCCCAGTCTATCTAAAATCTTCTGCAGCAAAGTAATATCTTGCTCACATTGCAGATGACACAAAACTCTATAACGAAATACAAACACTGAAACATGACTTTCAATGCTTTTTTTCAAGATCATTTAAAAACATGTTAAATAGAAGGGGTTCCTGAACAGAACCTTGAGGGACACCACTTGCCACCTCTGCCCAGCTTGAAAAATGACCGCTCTCTGTACTCTATTTTTAAGCCAAGAACAAGAATTTTCAGGTAGACCAATTTCTTTGAGTTCGATACAGTTCCATGCAATAGATTAGTGTTCAAACGCCTTGGCAAAATCCAAATAGATCACATCCACTGCAACACCCTGATCTATACTTCTACTTACTTACTTCGTAGAATGCAATCAAGTTAGTTTGACATGACCTATGCTTCATAAAACCATGCTGATTTTTACTGATAACCATGTTCTTCTAAAAAAATTCTTGAATATTATCCTTTAATAACCTTTCAAACACTTTCCCAGCCATAGAAGTTCAGCTCACAGGTCTATAATTTCCAGGCAATGACTTTTAATCCTTATTGAATATAGGAACCACATCTGCCTTCCTCCAATCCTTCAGTATACTTCCTGAAAGAAAAGAATCTTGAAAGATTAAAAACAGAGGTTAATTTGTTTATTTCCACACTAGTTTCTTAAGTACTCGTGGATGAATACTGTCAAGCTCTGGAGCTTTGTTTACATTAGCTTTCCTTAGTTGCTGCAGCATTTTGTCTTGAGTCCTCCAATCACAATTTTTCTGCACGTTTCTTGCAGCAATCATTTGCATATCTATTGCCATAGGCTCTTCCTTAATATATACGGCGTAGAAGTAGTTATTTAAAATTTCTTCCTTATCCTGGTCTTCATTAACGAACACCCCCATTCTGTTTTTTAGTGTACCTACACTTTCATTTTTTTGTTGTTTTTTTTTAATTTATGTACTTAAAAAATTGATTTGGTTTGTTTTTGCTCTCTTTGGCCATCACTTTTCATTTTGAGGTTTAGCAAATCGAATCGCCTTTTTGCACGCATTATTGGCTTCCTTTTATCTTTTTTTTTTTAGGATGCCTCTGATTTGTCCGATTTTAAAGGCTTTGAATGCCCTTTTCTTATTTTTCAGTTATGCTTATTATGTATATTGTTTAGTGTATGCTATTGCCTCTAGTTCCCCCATTTTGTTATTTAGGCTCCTTGAATTAGTAAGCATACATTTATTAATATCATGAGTCACTTGTACTTTTTTGTGAATGTTACATTCCTTCTCTGTTCTGAGCTTGCTTCTTCCCCTATCTCCACCTCCCTTATACTGAACTAAAGCCAATCTCCTTTCTGTCCTATCTCCATTTTGTAGATTGCTATGACCCTTCCCTACCATTAGTTTAAAATATCCTACAACTTTCCAGCCATCCTGTCCCCAGCACTGCATACTCTCTCTTGTTTAGGTGCAATCCATTAACGTTATAAAGGTTGTACCCAAGCACAAAGTCATTCCAATGCTCTAAAAACCCCAAACCCTCCTTTCTGCACCAAGACTTCAGCCACGCATTGACCTCTCTAATCTCCTGCTGCCTTTCTACTGTAGCGCGTGGCACAGGTAATATCTCAGAGAATACCTCGTTTGAGGTCCTTTTCTTACGTTTGCTATCTAATTTCATGAAATCATTCTTTAAGGCCTTCCATCTTCCTCTATATTGCATTGGTACCAACATGGACCATCACCAGCCCCTTCCAATAATCCATCCACTCTGTCAGCAACATGTCAGACCTGAGCACCCGGTTGAGCCGATCAGAGTGGCAGACTACCCTATCTACTCTCCTATGATAGAGTCCACCACAACATGTCTAGGTTTCCTTATATTTTCATCCCCTCCCTTACTAGAGGGGCTGATCCCTAGACTGTTAGAAGGAACAGCTTCCTCTAGTACAGCTGATGCTCCCAACATCTTCACTCAAACGGGCAAATTTGCTAGGTTGCACAAACTCAGGACTAGCTAGTCTTTAACCCCCCCCCCCCCTCCCGCTACCTCACCCCACTGTCACCCAGCTAAGTGACTGTTCCCCATCTATCTTATCTCCTCCACTCCACAACCTGTCCCCACTAAACTCTGCTCAGTGAGCAGCAGACTCCTCTCGATCTTCCTCAATGTTGCAATTTGCTTCTCCAGATCTCCAATCTGAGCTTCCAGAGAAGCCACTCGCACACACCTGTGGACCCTGGACGGGTACATCCACATATGCATATATGCCACAAGATGTGCATGGGGTCAAACCAGCAATCTTGCTTACATTCATTTCCCCAGTTACCAAATACAGGACAGTAAAACAATGTCCTTGCTGGTTTGAACCCCTTGTTTGTTTAAACTCCTACTTGAAAGAGCCTAATTAACAGAGTCTGCTTTCAAGCAAATGTGAGCAAGCTCGGTGAGTTAGTGGTGTGCTTACATGTGAATACAAATCCCACACTGTGGATTATCTGTTGAACATTTTTGGAATATTCTTTGCCTCATGTGTGAACAATATTTTTTAGTATATATATTAGTATATATATTAGTATATATATTAGTATATATTTAGTTTTATAGACCTTTACTGCTTTTGTTTTTTGTAGAAAATACTACATTATGTTTGATGTAACCACAAATAGAAATAATAAGTACAGGATGCTACGGTTCCAATAAAAAATAAATAAAAATGTTCACTCCGAGCTAACAGTGCTCTTTACCGCTGTTGCACTCTCGAGTCACAGATGTATTCCATTTTATTCCATCATGTTTGCACTCAATGTTGTTAATTAGTCACTATTTATGCAGTTCCTTTGCAATATGCTGCAGAAAAAAAAAGAACTCTGACCTCTCATTATATACAGACAGTGTTACAAACCTTAACCTCTACATATTGACTTTCACCTTATTGGGGGTTGGGGGGAGAGGGGCAGCAGCAGCTGCCTTTTCCTAAGGTATATCTAGCCTTTGGGGCATCCTCCTATTATGCTTAGTGCCGTACGATAGTACAATGACTTCTTGTTGTGTCATATCAGTCTACACTCAATACTCCTTACTGACAAAGCAAAAAATATATTTTTGAAAACTTTGCAAATTTATTTCAAATATCAAATTGACAAAAGTATTCAGATCCTTTTGCACTGACACTTGAAGTTTAGATGTACCCAATTTCTCTTGATCATCTTTGAGATGTTTCTACGTTTTTTGCTAGAGTCAACCTGTGGCAAATTTAATTGATTGGACATGCTTTGGAAAGACACCCAACCTGTCTATAAAATATCTCATACATGTAAATACATATTTGAGCAAAAACCAAGCCATATGAAGTCAAAGGTGCACTCTGGAAAATAAAAATTTGTCTGCATTGGAGGTTTTAAAGAACACGGTGGCCTGCGTAATTCTTGGATGGAAAATGTTTGCAACAAGCAGGACTCCTCCTTGAGCTTGCTGTTCAGCCAAAATAAGCAATTCATGGAGAAAGACCATGGTAAAAATGGTGACCAAGAATCTGATGGTCATTCTGGATGAGCTTGAGAGATCATGTGTAAAGAGAGAAAATTGGGGATCTCCACACATCTGACCTTTATGTCAGACTGTCCAGATGTAAGGCTTCAAAAGTACTCTGAATGAGAGAAACAAAATTCTCTGGTTTGATTACTGAACATTGAATTATTTGGCCTCAATTCAAAGTATCATGGCTGGAGGAAACCAAGCACCACTCATCACTTGCACAATACCATCCAACTGGTGAAGCATGGTGGTGATAGCATCATGCTTTAGAGTTTTTTGTTTTTTTTATTAGCTCTAGGGACTGGGAGACTGGATGCATTAGAGGAAAAGCTGAAAGCAGCATATTATAAAGATCTCCTTAATGGATTTCTGGTCCACAGTGCTCAGAACTTCAGACTGGGCCAAAGGACAATGACCCTAAGCACAGCCAGGATAATGCAAGAGTGGCTCAGATACATCTCTGGCAATAACAGGGGTGGAAAAGGTGTGCTGTGTTTATTCTCTTTGTAATTTGTTTTATCACGTTTATATTTTTAGAATTTTACAAACTTCATCTGATTTTCTAGTTTCTCTAGATTATTATTATTATGTTATTGTTAATTCTTCATGGTCTTTGGTTCCTACTGTAGGTTCTAGTTTCTTTTGTATCCTTAATATCTTTATCCAAGTTTGATAAGGTTTCTGTTCTGCATGAAATGATAACATTCATCAATTCAACTGAGAATCTTTCTAAGGCATCATTCCAGATTTGAACATATTTTAAGTTATCATTCTCAAAAGTGGGAATTTTTGAAAATCTTAGACCTCTTGGTGTAATTTGCTCTTTTAAATAAATATCCAAAGTAGCAATTTCCCACTTCTATTTAATTTCTTTTGCCATGAGTTTTTCCAAATCTTTAAAAACATTTTCTATATCATCCTTTTTTTTATACCCTTAAATTGTAAAATCACAGATCGTCCACTTCATCAAATCTGAACTATATATTATCACGAAAATCAAACTGTGTCATAGCTGCCTTACTTGTTTTGGATTATATACAACATAAAAAATAATTACACAAGTTAAAAAATGGCACTCTAAATTCTTATATAAGGAAATATATACATAGAAACTACTAGTTGCAACTTTAAAGTGTCAATCCAATAAAATCACACTCAAAATGTGTAACAAAAACGGGGGGGGGGGTGCTGTGCTAGTAGTTTCTATGTATGTTTCCTTATATAAGAATTTAGAGCGCCATTTTTTAACTTGTGTAATTATTTATTTGATAGATACAACTCTGTCAATTTCCTTTAATGACCCAGCCAGAGCCCAAACGTGAACCCAATTAAACATTTTCAAACATCTTTTAAGAAACCTGAAAATGGCAGTCCACCATGGGCAGTCCCCATCAAACCTGACAGAACTTGAGATTATCTGCAGAAATGAATGGTAAAAAAATATTCAAATCCAGGTGTGCAAAGCTTGTGGCATCATACCCCAAAAAACTTGTCTATAATCGCTGCCAAATGTGTTTCAAATAATGACCTGAATACTTATGTCAATGTGATATTTCATTTTTTTATGTTAACCCCTTAAGGACAGCAGGCGGCATAGAACATAGAACGCCCAAGCCATAGGATCCTATGTATTTACCCGGTCGCCGGCGATCGCGGTGTGGGGACTCGCCTCACCAGGACTTTCCGGCCCCCCTGGGCCATGGGACCTCATCATCACATGGACGGCATAGCTGTCCATGTCAGTGCCAGCAGGGGGAGTGCCTGTAATGACAGGTACTCCCCCTGCTGCCTGAAAAAGATAAAATAAAAGTTAAAGATACAGTTTAAAATAAAATATATACTTACATCATATATATATTATAGATCTAAGTTTATATATATATATATATACAATAAACAATACACAAGATCCAGCGCACTCTCCTATCTACTAAACAGCAACTTCAATGTTGACAGATTGTATTAGTTTTTAAACGGTTTTAGTTAAAAACACCTTATCTAGGCAAAAAATAATGGGGATTTGGTTACATTATATGATCATACATTGCATAAGCCTGCCACAACGTCAATGTACCCCATCTTTGGCAGTAGGACAGTAGGTACTGTGAGAGTAGGACCTGCCAAAGATGGGGTACATTGACGTTGTGGCAGGCTTATGCAATGTATGATCATATAATGTAACCAAATCCCCATTATTTTTTGCCTAGATAAGGTGTTTTTAACTAAAACCGTTTAAAAACTAATACAATCTGTCAACATTGAAGTTGCTGTTTAGTAGATAGGAGAGTGCGCTGGATCTTGTGTATTGTTTATTGTATAATATGGCCCCCAGCAGCACCCCATTTAAGCATGTTCAGGTGAGTGCAACCACCCCCCCCATGTTCTATATATATATATATATATATATATATATATATATATATATATATATATATGCACATATACATACACTGTCTAAGTGTATTTTAATATTAGAAAGAGAAGAGACTGAAAATGGTTTATTTTGAAGCTCCCTAACCCTCATAGGTAACTGCTGGAGCTATCCCCTCCAGGCACTACTACAGAGTTGTATCTATCTGTATAACCAATCCATGTTAGATACTTTTTTTCGATTTGGTTTTGTCTCTACCTCATTGTCACTGGTCTATAGATACTCTATAATATTTAAGATTGCTGATACACAGTTATCTCTAAATGACAGCTAGACATTGAGTGTAATTACCACCTATATTGCTAACTAGCAGAGGTTTCTATTTTAAACTACTTAAGTTTCATATTATTTATACACTTATTTTAATTATACTTTACTGTCCCCCACGGGGGTAATAAAAATGTATTATTTTCTTTAGTTCTTTTTTTGCTCTATGATTAGCACATTTGCTGCTTCACACCAATAGAGCACTTCCCAGCAAGGGTATAGAGACTGGTTTTGGGGATACTTCGTTTTAGTTAAACCATTTTCAGTCTCTTCTCTTTCTATTATTGCTCTTGGGTTATGCCCTACATACCCTGCAACCAACACACCCTTTGTGATTGATTTTTCAATCGGTCACCTTGGCTGTATATTTCTACGTATTTTAATATTAATATATATATATATAATATATATATATCAAAATACACGTACAATGATATTGATTAAATATATATAATTTTCATTATATACATATTTATACAGTTGCAAGAAAAAGTATGTGAACCCTTTGGAATGATATGGATTTCTGCACAAATTGGTCATAAAATGTGATCTGGTCATCATCTACGTCACAACAATAGAAAAATCACAGTCTGCTTAAACTAATAACACACAAAGAATGAAATGTTGCCATGTTTTTATTGAACACACCATGTAAACATTCACAGTGCAGGTGGAAAAAGCATGTGAACCCTTGGATTTAATAACTGGTTGAACCTCCTTTGGCAGCAATAACTTCAACCAAACATTTCCTGTAGTTGCAGATCAGACGTGCACAACGGTCAGGAGTAATTCTTGACCATTCCTCTTTACAGAACTGTTTCAGTTCAGCACTATTCCTGGGATGTCTGGTGTTAATCGCTGTCTTGAGGTCATGCCACAGCATCTCAATTGGGTTGAGGTCAGGACTCTGACTGGGCCACTTCAGAAGGCATATTTTCTTCTGTTTAAGCCATTCTGTTGTTGATTTACTTCTATGCTTTGGGTCATTGTCCTGTTGCAACACCCATCTTCTGTTGAGCTCCAGCTGGTAGACAGATGGCCGTAAGTTCTCCTGCAAAATGTCTTGATAAACTTGGGAATTCATTTTTCCTTTGATGATAGCAATCCGTCCAGGCCCTGACGCAGCAAAGCAGCCCCAAACCATGATGCCTCCACCACCATACTTCACAGTTGGGATGAGGTTTTGATGTTGGTGTGTGCTGTGCCTCTTTTTCGCCACACATAGTGTTGTGTGTTTCTTCCAAACAACTCAACTTTGGTTTCATCACAGAATATTTTGCCAGTACTGCTGTGGAACATCCAGGTGCTCTTGTGCAAACTGTAAACGTGCAGCAATGTTTTGTTTGGACAGCAGTGGTATCCTGTGTGGTATCCTCTCATGAAATCCATTCTTGTTTAGTGTTTTACGTATTGTAGATTTGCTAACAGGGATGTTGGCATTTGCCAGTGACTTTTGTAAGTCTTTAGCTGACACTCTAGGACGGCCACTACTAGGGAGAGTAGCAGCAGTGCTGAACTTTCTCCATTCATAGACAATTTCTTATCGTGGACTGATGAACAGCAAGGCTTTTGGAGATACTTTTATAACCCTTTCCAGCTTTATGCAAGTCAACAATTCTTAATCGTAGGTCTTCTGAGAGCTCTTTTGTGCGAGGCATCATTCACATCAGGCAATGCTTCTTGTGAAAGGCAAACCCAGAACTGGTGTGTGTTTTTTATAGGGCAGGGCAGCTGTAACCAAAACCTCCAATCTCGTCTCATTGATTGGACACCAGTTGGCTGACATCTCACTCCAATTAGCTCTTGGAGATGTCATTAGTCTAGGGGTTCACATACTTTTTCTACCTGCACTGTGAATGTTTACATGGTGTGTTCAATAAAAACATGGCAACATTTCATTCTTTGTGTGTTATTAGTTTAAGCAGACTGTGATTGTCTATTGTTGGGACTTAGATGATGATCAGATCACATTTTATGACCAATTTGTGCAGAAATCCATATCATTCCAAAGGGTTCACATACTTTTTCTTGCAACTGTATATAATCTAAAATAAATATATAAATACGTAAAAAAAAAGTGTAAATTCTAACTATTCTAAAATTAATAAATATATATATTTATATATATATCAAAATACATATAGAACGAAATAATGTATATATCTATATACCCAAGTATATACGTATATATATCACTATACGTATATATAAATAAAAAATAATTTAAAAAAATTATATACATATATAAACACGTGTATATATAATAATTCTACGTATATATTTGTTATAATTTTACATAATCAGGTAATTTTATTAGTTACAATTTGCGGGACCTGCCTGACAACCCAGGCCAAAAGTCCAGGGAATTTAATTTGCTAGCACTATATTTAACCCTGTAACTTTCCAAGACACCATAAAACCTGTACATGGGGTGTACTGTTTTACTCTGAAGACTTCGCTGAACAGTAAAATTTATTACAACGATGTTAAAATGTATTACAACGATGATATCGTCAGTGAAAGTGACTTTTTTTGCATTTTTCACACACAAATGGCACACGGACGATATCATTGTTGTGGTACGCTTTACTGTTTGGAAACACTAATATCTGTGTGCAGAGAAGTCTCCCAAGTACAACAGTACCCCTCATGTACAGGCTTGCGTTTCAGTCTTTTCACATTGAAATTCGCCAGGTTGGTTATGTTGCCTTTGAGACCGTATGGTAGCCCAGGAATGATGATTACCCCCATGATGGCATACCATTTGCAATAGTAGACAACCCAAGGTATTGCAAATGGGGTATGTCTAGTCTTTTTTAGTAGCCACTTAGTCCCAAACACTGGCCAAAATTGGCGTTCAAATTAGTTTTTTGCATTTTTCACATACAGACTGTGGGATTTGACATTATAATGCATCAACTGTAATATAATTAATGGAAATGTTCTTTCTTCTAGTTCCAGTCTCACCAAATCTTCCATGTTTTGGTTGTGGCCGCAGCTTTTATCCATTTCTATGGAGTCTCAAATCTTCAAGAATTCCGTTATGGCCTAGAAGGTGGTTGTACTGATGATTCCCTCCTGTGAAAATACTCAAGATCCTGGTCTTACTACTCCCATTTGGTTACTTACAAGGCATTGCTTTAAAGGTGGACAAGCCTGAAATACAACCAGTGTAACTGAACAGTGTGCCGTGCTGACCTCATAGTGATGGTCACTATTACCTATTTTTGATAAAACAACTATCAGAAATATTGAAGATATAAGAGTTGATATATTTTTGAGAATTACTGAAACACCCTCTTCAGAACCATGACATGTATTCTTGCTCTATATCAACTTCTCTACTAGACAGTCCTGCACAATAGTGTTTAACATCAACACTTGGGTTATACCAGGATACTTAAACTAATATAAAATATCCAATGTAACAGGGTTGAGTACCAGTCATGCTACATAGATGTATGTGCACAGCAACATCATATTAATAAGTCTAGATTTTTCTCACATTATATCTTTCTGGTAAGTAAATATCACTTTAGTTTTTGTTTTTTATTCATATTACTGTGGTCAGGGAAAATTAGCTTTAGGGTATGATTTTGAAAGTGGATAACACTTTTTGGATACCTCAATTAAAGTGTACATACACAAATGAATGTCTGATTAATTTCTAAGAAATATTCACAACTGCAGTCCATTACTGTTTGTTTGTTTATTACATGTTTCACAATTAAACAACAACAAAAAGGTAATTTAGGGCAAACCCAGAACATGCATGTCTCATTCGTTGTGCTGCTTATAGAGACCAAAATATATACAAATACTTAAGGAGCAGCGCACAAGAAAAAAAAAAATACAGTTTAGCATTTTACAAAGCTACTTAAAATCACTTATTTTAGCAAACAAATGTGAAAATTAAGTTACACCCTATTGTAGGGTCCGAGGGTCCTACAGTAACATAGGAGATGAATATACTAACTGCAACACTTACTGCTTTCAGTGACTCTCCTCAATTTATGCATTCCTGTAGTCACCTACAAAGGGAACATGTTGCCCAACTTATGTTACAACAAAATCTTTTTATATTTTATCTTTTCATGCTGCTAAAAGACGCTCCATTCCCCAAAAACCTCAATAGTACACATCAGCAATATTTGGATAGATGGCTTCTAACTTTGCTGTATTGTGAGCTATATTTACTTTAGTGCATTATTTCAGCAATTATATGCAATTTATATATGTAATTTTTATTTCAGTGCATTATATATATATATATTATGTATATATATATATATATATATATATATATTTACACGCACTACTGAGCAAACATTTTAGAAAAATGTAAAACAAAACAAATGGTAAGTTCATTGAAGCAGTCCTTCCACTCAGCTTTAAACTGTACTTAGTGTAAGAGTCAGCAGTAGCCCATATCTGCTGCTTGTGGTAATGAAGACAGATTGGCTTAGAATGTTAGCTCAACACTTTCAGCCTATCACTGCAACCATTGCTGGTATGAATTTGGATGAAGGACTTTTGTAATTTCTGCCTCAGCCATACTTCCAGTAGGTGACTTATATAGTATTCTACTTCTCCGAAATAGTTTAAAGATGAATGGTGGGGACAGCACCAGAGAAATCCAGGCCGTATAACCAAATTCTATTAAATGGTTATAGTTCCTACAGTGTCACTTAAAAAAAATAAAAAATAAAAATCTAAATCACTGATTACAAAAAACTTTTTAAAAGTGTAAAAAAGTTTTAAGAAAGTTTAAAATAAAGTAAAAAAAAAAAAGTAAAATGCTCATTACCACTAAACAAGCAAGTAAATTAGGTGGACAGCGCTAAGAATTATTATAATAAAATCATACATACACAGGTAGCAGCAGATTTCGCAATTATGTGTCTTACTCTTAAAAAAAAAGGGAAATAAAAGTACAATGATAGTGCAGTATGTTATGAATAATATGGTTATAAAGATATATTCCAAAGGGGCACTCACGTTTTCCAGAGCTTAAAAAGCTCTATTTTAGGAGCCTGGACGGAACAATCCCCGTCTAAGGATTTCTTTTTGCTGGTATCAGATTCCCAAGGTAGTGCGATTCATCATATGAAAAAAATAAGGATGTATACCAATGGTACAGTACATATGTGAAAGTAGGATAAGTAAATAATATTTGACCTACTTACATTTGCTAGAGCAATGACCTGCTCTAGTGTATGGAGCTTTAGGTGGAACAGCTGCTTTATTGGATAGAGAGCACTTATCACTTTTTTCACTATCTGCTCATTACCACTACACCTGTAACAAACTAGCAACAAAATTACCCCACACTAGGGTTTATTTGCCTTTTAAAATACCCCAGGGTTTATTCTTTAAAAAAATGGTATGCGTTTGTGGGGTAGTTTGAATAACAGCCATACACAACCTTTTCATCTCAAACTCACTCACACTACTTGCACTTACAGAGACCTGGCTGTCCCCTCTGATAGCGCTACTCCTGCCTCTTTATGTTTTGGTGGGCTACAATTCTCTCAGACTCAACTGCAAAGGAGATGGTGTAGGCATCCTTCTCTCCCCTCAATGTTCCTTTCAACCAATCTTAACTCCCCCTGCACTATCCTTTTCTTCTTTTGAAGTTCACACTGTCCGCCTACTTAAACGCACTCCTTTAAGAATTGCTATAATCTACCCCCCCCCCCCCCCCCCCCCCCCCCCATCCTAGACTATTCATTGAGCATTTTTCTTTCTGGCTTCCCCACTTCCTCTCATCTAGCACTCATTCCCTTATACTTGGGGATTTCAATATACCAGTCAACAACCCTAACTGCACTGATGCCTCTCGTCTGCTCACTGTAACCTCCTTCTTTGGCCTTACGCAATGGTTCAATTTAGCAACCATACAGCGGGTAACACTCTTTATCTCGCCTTCATCAACCTCTGTACCGCCTCTAAATCTCCAATATTCCTTTTCCTCTATCTGACCACCATCTGCTGACATTTGACATCGGCATACCTAAGACTCAATTGACACCACTGTCTGAACATCAATCTTACAGAAACCTCCAATGTCTTGACCTAGAGCAGGCCTGTCCAACCTGCGGCCCCCCAGATGTTGCTGAACTACAACTCCCATGATTATTTCAATGAAACAGCCAGGGAATCATGGGAGTTGTAGTTCAGCAACATCTGGGGGGGCCACAGGTTGGAAAGCCCTGACCTAGAGCATTTATCCACTAATCTCCAAACTCTCCTTTTACCTATCTCAAACCTCACCTGTCCTAGCTCTGCAACCTCTTTCTATAATTCCACCCTCTCCTCTCAACTAGACATCATGGCACCTCCCACATTTAAATGCAGCAAGCGCCCCCAGCAACAACTTTGGCACACCAAGCTGACATCTCCAAAAACCCAGAACTGCTGAATGCTGTTGTAGAAAGTATCACTGTGCATCTGACCTTGTCCACTATTAATTAATGCTGCACTCATACAGCTTGGCTCTTTCCTCTGCAAAAGTAAATTACTTTTATATATTTTATTAGTGATATTGCAGAAGGTCTTGATGGTAAGGTATGTCTTTTTGCTGATGATACTAAGATATGTAACAGGGTTAATGTTCCAGGAGAGATAAGTCAAATGATTTAGGTAAACTAGAAAAATGGTCAGAGTTGTGGCAACTGACATTTAATGTGGATAAGTGCAAGATAATGCATCTTGGACGTAAAAACCCAAGGGCAGAGTACAGAATATTTGATAGAGTCCTAACCTCAACATCTGAGGAAAGGGATTATGGGGTGATTATTTCTGATGACTTAATGGTAGGCAGACAATGTAATAGAGCAGCAGGAAATGCTAGCAGAATGCTTGGTTTTATAGGGAGAGGTATTAGCAGTAGAAAGAGGGAAGTGATCATGCCATTGTACAGAACACTGGTGAGACCTCACTTGGAGTATTGTACGCAGTACTGGGATATTGATACCTTAGAGAGAGTTCAGAGAAGGGCTACTAAACTGGTTCATGGATTGCAGGATAAAACTTACCAGGAAAGGTTAAAGGATCTTAACATGTATAGCTTGGAGGAAAGACGAGACAGGGGGATATAATAGAAACATTTAAATACATAAAGGGAATCAACACAGTAAAGGAGGAGACTATATTTAAAAGAAGAAAAACTACCACAACAAGAGGACATAGTCTTAAATTAGAGGGACAAAGGTTTAAAAATAATATCAGGAAGTATTACTTTACTGAGAGGATAGTGGATACATGGAATAGCCTTCCAGCTGAAGTGGTAGAGGTTAACACAGTAAAGGAGTTTAAGCATGCGTGGGATAGGCATAAGGCTATCCTAACTATAAGATAAGGCCAGAGACTAATGAAAGTATTTAGAAAATTGGGCAGACTAGATGGGCCGAATGGTTCTTATCTGCCGTCATATTCTATGTTACTTCAATACCCTCATAACCACACTCTACCACGAACCCAAACGACCATTTCACACATTTAACTCTCTTCTTCGCCCTATTGTTCCTCCTCCATCTATTAACCTGACCGCCTCAGACTTTGCAACTCACTTCACTGACAAGATCTCTACAATCAGGGAAGAGATCTCTCATCTTTCTTCTTCCCCTAACCTCACTCCCTCTGCTGTTCTATGTTCATTCGCACCCGATACAGCGGAAGAGGTTTCTGCTCTGCTCCAGTCCTCCCGCCCCGCCACCTGCTCCCTAGATCCAATTCCCTTGCATCTCTTCTGTACTGTCCTCTTCTCTTTCTCTACCTCTCACTAAAATTCTCAATCTCTCTCTCCTCTGGCTTATTTCCATCACCATTCAAACATGCAACTATAACCCCAATTCTAAAGAAGCCCAACCTTG
The DNA here is from genome assembly GCF_036172605.1 of Pelobates fuscus. NCBI lineage: Eukaryota > Metazoa > Chordata > Amphibia > Anura > Pelobatidae > Pelobates > Pelobates fuscus. The sequence goes on from NC_086317.1 coordinate 195,473,128, forward strand.
ACCCTAACTCCCCGTCCAACTACCATCCTATCTCGCTACTGCCTTTTGCATCCAATATCTTTGAAAGAGTTGTGTATACGAGATTGACATACTTCCTCGAGTCCAACTCTCTGCTAGACCCGCTTCAGTCTGGTTTCCGCGCTAAGCACTCTTTGGAAACGGCACTGACCACAGTATCCAATGATCTACTCACTGTGGTCACTACTCTATCCGAATTCTCCTTGACCCTACTGCGGCTTTTGCCACTGTTGAGCATCAACAGCTTCTTCTCATCCTCCGCAATATTGGTCTAGAAGATCTTGCTCTCTCCTGGTGCTCTTTCATTGTTTCTTTCTATGGCTCGGCTTCTTCTCCCCAACTCCTCTCTGTTGGTGTCCCCCAAGGTTCAGTCCTTGGTCCCCTACTGTTCTCCATCTATACTGCCTCCCTTGGTAAACTCAATAACTCCACTGGCTTCTGATATAATTTCTATGCGGATGACACGCAAATCTATCTGTCCTCTCCTGATCTCTCCCCGTCCCTCTTGACTAGTGTCTCTGACTGCCTCTCTGCTATTTCTAACTGGATGGCTGCCCACTTCCTTAAACTCAACTTGACCAAAACCAAAATTCTGGTCTTTCCTTCCTCAAGTGTTGCTACACCTGTGTCTGTCTTCCTACAAGTCAACGGTGCTAACATCAGCTCCACCACGCAGACTTGCTGCCTAGGTGTTCTCTTTGACTTCGACCTCGCCTTCACGTCTCAGGTTCAGTCTATCGCCAAATCCTGCCATCCAAAAAAACATTGTGCACATCCGAAGCCTACTTAACGCCAGATGCGACTAAGGTGTTGGTCCATTCCACTGTCCTTTCTCGCCTTGACTACTGTAATCGGCTTCTCAGTGGTCTTACGTGCTCCCAACTTGCACCGTTACAGTCCATAATGAATGCGGCGGCGAGGCTCCTCTTCCTGTCCGCCCTTCTGTCAGTCCCTACATTGGCTTCCTGTAAGATATAGGTCTCAATTTAAAATTCTTGTTCTTGCTTTCAAATATCTACATAATATTTTTCCACCTATCTATCCTCCCTAATACACAAGTATGACCTGTCTAGGCCCTTACTCTTTGCTGAAGACTTATGTCTATCTTCTGACCGTACTCCCGCTTCTTGCTCACCTTTAAGACTTCTCGAGGGCTGCACCATTCCTGTGGAACTCTCTTCCCTCCTCCATTAGATGCTCACCCAGTCTCCACTCCTGTCCGCCCTTCTGTCAGTCCCTACATTGGCTTCCTGTAAGATATAGGTCTCAATTTAAAATTCTTGTTCTTGCTTTCAAATATCTACATAATATTTTTCCACCTATCTATCCTCCCTAATACACAAGTATGACCTGTCTAGGCCCTTACTCTTTGCTGAAGACTTATGTCTATCTTCTGACCGTACTCCCGCTTCTTGCTCACCTTTAAGACTTCTCGAGGGCTGCACCATTCCTGTGGAACTCTCTTCCCTCCTCCATTAGATGCTCACCCAGTCTCCACTCCTTCAAAAAAAATCATTAAAAACCCACTTCTTCATAAAAGCGTATCAATTAAACTATTAATAGCTCCTGACTGATTCCGCTCTTGCACTGTCATTAGTCTAATACTATCCTTACCTTTTGTGTCACTTTACCCCATTCCCTCTAGCATGTAAGCTCCTTGAGCAGGGCCCTCAACCCCTCTGTTCCTGTGTGTCCAACTTGTCTGGTTCCAACTACATGTCTGTTCGTCCACCCACAGTAAAGCGCTGTGGAATTTGTTGGCGCTATGTAAATAACAACAACATAACAATAATAACAAACCAGCTTAACTACAAAATATATCATGGACACAGCATAAAACTTCAAAGTTAGAAAGAAAACTGGCTGCGTTTTAAATGTGCCCCTTAAACATCCACATATACCTGGCAAAGATACATACGGGGGTATTTCTAGATTCCAACGGCATAGCTGAGCAATCTATGAAGAGTTATATTGCCATAGCACACATAACTTTTGCAAAATATACAGTAGAAGCTCACTGTGTGGGTCAAATATGCAGAATAAATCATAATTACCACTACACTTGGTACAAAATAAAAAAAAAAAATGGTCCCACGCTAAGGTTCAAAATATGTCTTTTGAATTACCCCAGGGTGTATTCTTTTTTTTTTTTAAAAATGGTATGTGTTTGTGGGGTATTTTGAATAACCAACCAGCTAAACTACTCCAAATTGCAACATAGACACACCGTAAAACTGCAAAGTTAGAAAAAAAAACAATGGCTGTGTCTCAAATGTGCCCCTTCAACATCCACATATACCTGGCTAAAGTACATACAGGGTATTGTTGTACTCAGACGACATAGCCGAGAAACATAGAAACAGAGGCGGCTCTCTAATTAGGCGGTTTAGGCGGCCGCCTAAGGCCTCGCGCTGTGTGGGGCCTCGCGGCCGCCTAAACCGCCATAGGGCAGACTGACATGTCGGGTCCTTGAGGACCCGACACAGGAGGGGGCCCGGCGGCTTCCCCTGTATGCCGCCGGGTGCGAGGCCCCTCCTGTCAGTCTGACCGGGAGAGCCAGCCTTCAGTCTGCAGCTCCGCCGGGTGTGAGCTGCAGACTGAAGTGTCTCGCGATCTCTAGCCAATCAGAGCGTTGCCGCGGGTTACCACGGCAACGCTCTGACTGAAGATCGCGAGACACTTCACCATGTGGTCTGCAGCTCTTCTTCCGGCAGAGCTGCAGATCGCAGAGCCCACTGGACCCCCAGGGAGTCTGACACCACTGGACCACCAGGGAAAAAGGTACCTGCCAGGCGCCAGCCCACCTGTCACCCTGCCACCCACCCTGTCACCCCATCTGCCACCCCCTCACCCTGTCACCCCCCTCACTCAGTCACCCCATCTGTCACCCCACCTGTCACCCTCCTCACCCAGTCACCCCATCTGTCACCATGCCTCCCCACCTGTCACCCTATCTGTTGCCCCCCTCACCCTGTCACCCCATCTGCCACCCCCTCACCCTGCCACCCCACCTGTCACCCCATCTGCCACCCCTCACCCTGTCACCCCATCTGCCACCCAGTCACCCCATCTGTAACCCTGCCACCCCACCAGTCACCCCATTTGTCACCCTGCCACCCCCTCACCCTGTCACCCCACCCTGCCACCCCCTCACCCAGTCACCCCATCTGTCACCATGCCACCCCACCTGTCACCCCCTCACCCTGTCACCCCATTTGCCACCCTGCCACCACCCTCACCCAGTCACCCCATCTGTCACCCTGCCACCCCACCTTTCACCCCCTCACCCTGTCACCCCATCTGCCTCCCTGTCACCCTGCCACCCCACCTGTCACCCCCCTCACCCTGTCACCCCATCTGCCACCCCCTCACCCAGTCACCCCATCTGTAACCCAGCCACCCCACCTGTCACCCCCCCTATCACCCTCTCACCCTGTCACCCCATCTGCCACCCCTTCACCCTGTCGCCCCATCTGCCACATCCCTCACCCAGTCACCCCATCTGTCACCCAGACACCCCACCTGTCACCCCCCCTCACTCAGCCACCCCACCTGTCACCCCCCTCACTCAGCCACCCCACTTGTCACTCTCCCCACCCAGCCACCCCACCTGTCACCCTCCCAAACCAGTCACACCACCTCACACTGTTAACTCCCTCCCCCTGCCACCCACCTGTCACCCCCTCACTTTGTCACCCCCTCACCCTGCCACCCCACCTGTCACCCCCTAACTTTGTCACCCCCTCACCCTGCCACCTCCTGTCACCCCCTCTCACCATGCCAACCCCCTGTCACCTCCTCTCACCATGTCACCCCCTCTTACTCTGTCACCCACCCTGTGACCCCCCCACTGTCACCCCCTTACGCTGTCACCTCACCCTGTCGCCCCCCCTCACCCTACCACCTCACCCTGTCACACCACTCACCCTGCAACCACCCCACCTGTCACCCCATCTGCCACCCCCTCACCCAGTCACCCCATCTGTAACCCTGTCACCCCCCCCTCACTCAGCCACCCCACCTATCACCCCCTCACCCAGTCACCCCATCTGTAACCCTGTCACCCCCCCTCACTCAGCCACCCCACCTATCACCCCCTCACCCTGTCACCCCATCTGCCACCCCCTCACCCTGTTCCCCATCTGCCACCCCCCGCACCCATTCACCCCACCTGTCACCCCCCCTCACTCAGCCACCCCACCTGTCACCCCCTCACTCAGCCACCCCACCTGTCACTCTCCCCACCCAGCCACCCCACCTGTCACCCTCCTAAACAAGTCACACCACCTCACACTGTCACCTCCCTCCCCCTGCCACCCACCTGTCACCCCCTCACTGTGTCACCCCCTCACACTGCCACCCCACCTGTTACCTCCTCTCACCATGCCAAACCCCTGTTACCTCCTCTCACCATGTCACCCCCTCTTACTCTGTCACCCACCCTGTGACCCCCCCGCTGTCACCTCACCCGGTCACCCCCCTCACCCTACCACCCTACCTGTCACCCCCCCTCACCCTGTCACACCACTCACCCAGCAACCACCCCACCTGTCACCCCATCTGCAACCCCCTCACCCAGTCACCACATCTGTAACCCTGCCACCCCCTCACTCAGCCACCCCACCTATCACCCCCTCACCCTGTCACCCCACCCTGCCACCCCCTCACCCTGTTGCAACATCTGCCACCCCCCTCACCCAGTCACCCCATCTGTCACCCAGCCACCCCACCTGTCACCCCCCTCACTCAGCCACCCCACCTGTCACTCTCCCCACCCAGCCATCCTACCTGCCACCCTCCTAACCCAGTCACACCACCTCACACTGTCACCTCCCTCCCCCTGCCACCCACCTGTCACTCCTCTCTCACCCTGCCACCCCACCTGTCACCCCCTCACTTTGTCACCCCCTCACCCTGCCACCCCCTCACTTTGTCACCCCCTCACCCTGCCACCCCCCTGTCACCCCCTCTCACCATGCCACCCCACTGTCACCTCCTCTCACCATGTCACCCCCTCTTACTCTGTCACCCACCCTGTGACCCCCCACTGTCACCCCCCTTACGCTGTCACCTCATCCTGTCACCCCACCTCACCCTACCACCCCACCTGTCACCCCCTCACCCTGTCACCCCCCCTCACCCTGTCACACCCCTCACCCTGCAACCCTCACCCCCCTCACCCTGTCACACCCCTCACCCTGCAACCACCCCACCTGTCACCCCCCTCACCCTGTCGCCTCCCTCACCCTGTCACCCCACCTGTCACCCCTCTCACCCTGCCACCCCACCTATCACCCAGCAAACCCATCTGTCACCCCACCTGTCACACCCTCTCACCCTGCCACCCCACCTGTCACCTTCCTCACCCATTCTCAACATGCCACCCCACCTGTCACCTCCCTCTCACCCCCTCTCACCTTGTCAACCCCTCACCCTGTTACCCCCCTGTCACCCCTTCTCACCCAACCTGTCACCCCCCTCACCCTGTCACCCCACCTCTTACTCTGTCACCCACCCTGTGACCCCCCCACACTATATCACCCCCTTTACTCTGTCACCTCACCCTGCCAATCCCCAAACAATATGTCACCCCCTCTCAGCCTGTCACCCCACCTCACATTGTCAGCCCCTAACACTATGTCATCCCCTCTCACCATGTCACTCCACCTCAAATTGTCAGCCCCTAACACTGTCACCCCCTCTCACCAAGTCACCCCCTCTCACCAAGTCACCCCACCTCACATTATGTCACCCCACCTCACATTATGTCACCCCACCTCACATTATGTCACCCCACCACACACTGTCACCCCACCACACAGTCACCCCACCTCACACTGTCAGCCCTTAACACTGTCACCCCACCTCACATTCTGTCAGCCCCTCACACTCTGTCACCCCCTCACACTCTGTCACCCCCCTCTCACAGTAATGTCACCCCCTCTTACTCTGTTACCCCCTACACAATGTCACCCTCCCTCTCACACTAGGTCTCCCCCCTCTCACAGTAGGTCTCCCTCTCACATTATGCCACCCCTTCCCACTCTCACCCCCCTACACAATGTCACCCTCCCTCTCACACTAGGTCTCCCCCCTCACACACTAGGTCACCCTCCTGTCACCCCCTCTTACTCTGTCACCCACCCTGTGACCCCCCCACACTGTCACCCACCCGTACTCTGTCACCTCACCCTGTCGCTCCCCACACACTGTCACCCCACCTCACACTTTCACCCCCTCACACTAAGTCACCCACCCTCTTATTCTGTCACCCACCCTCTTACTCTGACACCCCCCTCTTACTCTGTTACCCACCTTCACTATGTCACCCTCCCTCTCACTCTGTCAACCCCTCTCACTCTGTCACACCCCTTTACTAATGTAACCCTCTCACACTGTCACCACCCCTCACACTATGTCATTTCCCCCACACACTCTGCCACCACTCTCTAGGCACACTGACACCCCTCCATACACACGGTCTCTCCCTCCGCACACACGGGCACCTCCCTTCATTCTCACTGTCAACCCTCAACACTCTGGCACCCACCTCCATACACTTTGGCACCCTCCTGCTCTTTTACACTCACCCTGCCACAGTTACCCCTTTACTCACCCCGTCTCCCCCTGAAGGCAATAATTATACACACTGTCATAAAATAGCTCCGCCATAAACTCAGTGCCAAAGGCCACAGGCAGTACACAAACATACACATGCTCAGAGAAACATACATACATATACAAGGATACTCCCTGCCAGACACACATTCTCAGGCACACAGAGGTAGACAATGCAACAATGTATACATAGACTAGCTCTCTATATCCAGTGCTGCAAGCTCCCTCTTCAATATATCTACAGCTTCTTATACACACAAATCAACTGCTATTTTTTTCAATAATGTTGTTAGTGGGGGGCCTCATGTATGAGTCTCGCCTAAGGCCTCGCCAAGTCTAGAGCCGCCACTGCATAGAAACATAGAATGTGACGGCAGATAAGAACCATTCGGCCCATCTAGTCTGCCCAGTTTTCTAAATACTTTCATTAGTCCCTGGCCTTATCTTATAGTTAGGATAGCCTTATGCCTATCCCACGCATGCTTAAACTCCTTTACTGTGTTAACCTCTACCACTTCAGCTGGAAGGCTATTCCATGCATCCACTACCCTCTCAGTAAAGTAATACTTCCTGATATTATTTTTAAACCTTTGTCCCTCTAATTTAAGACTATGTCCTCTTGTTGTGGTAGTTTTTCTTCTTTTAAATATAGTCTCCTCCTTTACTGTGTTGATTCCCTTTATGTATTTAAATGTTTCTATCATATCCCCCCTGTCTCGTCTTTCCTCCATGCTATACATGTTAAGATCCTTTAACCTTTCCTGGTAAGTTTTATCCTGCAATCCATGAACCAGTTTAGTAGCCCTTCTTTGAACTCTCTCTAAGGTATCAATATCCTTCTGAAGATAGGGTCTCCAGTACTGTGTACAGTACTCCAAGTGAGGTCTCACCAGTGTTCTGTACAATGGCATGAGCACTTCCCTCTTTCTACTGCTAATACCTCTCCCTATACAACCAAGCATTCTGCTAGCATTTCCTGCTGCTCTATTACATTGTCTGCCTACCTTTAAGTCATCAGAAATAATCACCCCTAAATCCCTTTCCTCAGATGTTGAGGTTAGGACTCTATCAAATATTCTGTACTCTGCCCTTGGGTTTTTACGTCCAAGATGCATTATCTTGCACTTATCCACATTAAATGTCAGTTGCCACAACTCTGACCATTTTTCTAGTCTACCTAAATCATTTTCCATTTGGCTTATCCCTCCTGGAACATCAACCCTGTTACATATCTTAGTATCATCCGCAAAAAGACACACCTTACCATCAAGACCTTCTGCAATATCACTAATAAAAATATTAAAGAGAATGGGTCCAAGTACAGATCCCTGAGGTACCCCACTGGTGACAAGCCCAAGCTTCGAATATACTCCATTGACTACAACCCTCTGTTGCCTGTCACTCAGCCACTGCCTTACCCATTCAACAATATTGGAATCCAAACTCAAAGATTGTAGTTTGTTGATAAGCCTTCTATGTGCAACAGTGTCAAAAGCCTTACTGAAATCGAGGTAAGCAATGTCTACTGCACCACCCTGATCTATAATTTTAGTTACCCAATCAAAAAAATCAATAAGATTAGTTTGGCATGATCTCCCTGAAGTAAACCCATGTTGTCTCTGATCTTGAAATCCATGTGTTTTTAGATGTTCAACAATCCTATCCTTTAACATGCTTTCCATCACTTTCCCCACTACTGAAGTTAGGCTTACTGGCCTATAGTTGCCCGACTCCTCCCTATTACCTTTCTTGTGAATGGGCACAACATTCGCTAACTTCCAATCTTCTGGGACTACTCCTGTTATCAATGATTGGTTAAATAAATCTGTTAATGGTTTTGCTAGTACACCACTAAGCTCTTTTAATAGCTTTGGGTGTATTCCATCAGGTCCCATTGACTTATTTGTCTTTACTTTTGACAGTTGAAATAGAACCTCTTCCTCTGTAAACTCACGTGTAATAAATGACTCATTTATCCTTTTTCTTAACTGAGGTCCCTTTCCTTCATTTTCATCTGTAAATACAGAACAAAAATATTCATTGAGGCAGTCAGCTAGACCTTTATCCTCTTCTACATACCTTCCTTCTTTTGTTTTTAATCTAACTAATCCTTGTTTTACTTTTCTTTTCTCATTTATGTATCTAAAAAAGGTTTTGTCCCCCTTTTTTACTGACTGTGCTATTTTCTCTTCTGTGTGTGATTTGGAAGCTCTTATAACTTGCTTAGCCTCTTTCTGCCTAATCTTATAGGTAATTCTATCTTCCTCACTCTGGGTTTTTTTATAATTACTAAATGCTAACTTTTTGTTTTTTACTATTTTGGCTACATCTGTGGAGTACCACAGTGGTTTCTTGAATTTTTTGCTTTTACTGACAAGCCTGATGCAATTTTCTGTTGCCTTCAGTAGTGCAACTTTTAAATAATCCCATTTCTTTTGGACTCCATTTAAATTGCTCCAGTCTGATAATGACTCCTTTACACATATTCTAATTTTGGAAAAGTCTGTTTTTCTAAAGTCTAAAACTTTTGTTTTTGTGTGGTGTGACTCAGTCACTGTTCTTATATTAAACCACACTGACTGATGATCACTGGATCCTAAACTTTCACCTACAGTAATATCTGATACCAAATCTCCATTTGTTAACACTAAATCTAGTATGGCCTCTTTACGAGTTGGCTCCTCAACGACTTGTTTTAGAGACAATCCCAGTAGGGAGTTTAGAATATGTGTGCTCCTGGCACAAGTAGCTATTTTTGTTTTCCAATTTATATCAGGAAGATTAAAGTCACCCATGATGATAACTTCCCCCTTCATTGTCATTTTAGCTATTTCTTCAACTAGTAGATTATCTAACTCTTCAATTTGTCCTGGGGGCCTATAAATCACACCTACACGAGTTACTGTGTGATTACCAAATTCTAACGTAACCCAAACTGACTCTATGTTCGCCTCACTAACCTTTATTAGGCTAGATTTTATGCTATTCTTTACATACAGGGCCACCCCTCCCCCTTTCTTGCCTTCCCTGTCTTTTCTATATAAAGAGTACCCTGGTATTGCTATGTCCCAGTCATTTTTCTCATTATACCATGTCTCAGTAACAGCGACTAAATCTACACTATCAGTTGCCATTATTGCCACAAGTTCATGGATCTTATTCCCTAAACTGCGAGCATTTGTAGACATGACTCTAAGCTTATCATTTTTTAACACACTTGCTACAGGCACCTTCTGTCCTTGTTTTGGGGGACAATTGGATTGATGTTTTATCACCCTTTTGCCCCCCCCCTCCTAGTTTAAATACATCCTAGCAAAACCTCTGAACTGCTCACTGAGAACATTTGTTCCCTTTTGAGAAAGATGCAAACCATCTTTTTTGTACAGTTTATTTCCATTCCAAACAGAGCTACCATGAGCAATAAAGCCAAATCCTTGCTCCCGACACCATTCACCAAGCCACAAGTTAAAGTCCCTAATACGCATCCGCCTGTCATTCTGAGTGTTATGCACAGGCAGAACTTCAGAGAATGACAATGTGGAAGCAACCTGCCGTATATCATTGGCAAAAACACTAAAAACTTCCTTAACCTCTGAAACCTCATTGCAAGCCAAGTCATTTGTCCCTAAATGGACAAGTACATCCAATTCCCCTTCCTGCTTTGCTTGCTTAACAATATTACCGATACGTCTCCTGTCTCTGTGAGCAGTAGCTCCGGGAAGACACCTCACAAGACCACCATTGTCCATCTCCACACCTCTTATGATGGAATCCCCCACCAACAACTGCTTTCTATTAGGCCTCACCAAGCCTCTCTGCACAACACCACTAGCCTCAGTGCCTCTCTGCACAACACCACTAGCCTCAGTGCCTCTCTGCACAACACCACTAGCCTCAATGCCTCTCTTCACAACACCACTAGCCTCAGTGCCTCTCTTCACAACACCACTAGCCTCAGTGCCTCTCTTCACAACACCACTAGCCTCAGTGCCTCTCTGCACAACACCACTAGCCTCAGTGCCTCTCTGCACAACACCACTAGCCTCAGTGCCTCTCTGCACAACACCACTAGCCTCAGTGCCTCTCTGCACAACACCACTAGCCTCAGTGCCTCTCTGCACAACACCACTAGCCTCAGTGCCTCTCTGCACAACACCACTAGCCTCAGTGCCTCTCTGCACAACACCACTAGCCTCAGTGCCTCTCTGCACAACACCACTAGCCTCAGTGCCTCTCTGCACAACACCACTAGCCTCAGTGCCTCTCTGCACAACACCACTAGCCTCAGTGCCTCTCTGCACAACACCACTAGCCTCAGTGCCTCTCTGCACAACACCACTAGCCTCAGTGCCTCTCTGCACAACACCACTAGCCTCAGTGCCTCTCTGCACAACACCACTAGCCTCAGTGCCTCTCTGCACAACACCACTAGCCTCAGTGCCTCTCTGCACAACACCACTACACTTTGAAAGTGCAGAAAATGAATTATGTAGAGCAACAGACTGTGCAATATGCCTTTTATCCACAACTCCAAGTCTACCAGATCCTACAGTAATCCATCTGCCATTCCTAGTATGTCTCTGCGGCAGTGGCTTTGCAGCAGTTCCAGCCTGAGTTTGTTTACCAGATAATTTACAAATCTCAGACTTCAAAAATACAATCTCCTGCCGCAAAATAGAGAACTGTCTACAGATTAGACAACATATGGAATATTATACAGCCATAGCACACATAAGCTTTGCAAAATATACTGTGCAAAAAAATGCTTATTACCACAACACATGGTACAAGCTAACAAAAAAATCATCCCATGCCAATATGCCTTTTAAAGTCCCCTGGGACGTATTCTTAAAAGCGGCACTGTCATGCCGAATCCGTTTTTTTTTTTTTTAACCCCCCTCCCGCATCCACTACATCCAATTGACCCCCTAGTCACCCCCAAATGCCCCTAAGCCCCCCATATTACCTATTTATTATTCTTTATCTTCTGCCCTATATTCAGGGCGCCGCCATCTTTGTGTGGGTAGGTGAAGTCCCTGAGGGACACGTCATCTGCCCACACTAGACAGACTGTGAGATTCCCGCACATGCCCAGTGAAACACTTGGACATGCGAACGGGAATTTCACCTATTCATTCATTCATCAGACAGACGAATGAATGAATAGGAAAAATCAAACGAACAAACACACCTAAGATCAGTGTTCGTTTGTTTGTTCGGTTTATTACAAGGAGGTAGCTACCGGCGTGTAGCTCCCTCCTTGTAATATGTAAAGACAGAAGCGTCAGGGAGCTGTGCTCCCCACCACTTCATAAGCCCCCATGTCCTCCCTCACTCTATGGGGGTCTATATGACCCCCATAATAGCATAAGGGAGATTCAAATCTCCCCAATGCCCCTACTCGCTATACCGCGAGTAAGGGGCATGTCCACTAAACAGTGAGCAGCCTGTGGCCCTGGGTGGCGGGTGGGGGCCATAATGGTAATGAGGGGGGGGGACCTACTGTCCTCCCCCCCTGGCCCCCACCCCTGCGCGGTGGGTGGGGGCCCTAATAAAACAATAAGGGGGGGGACCTACTGTCCTCCCCCCCGGCCCCCACCCCTGCACGGTGGGTAGGGGCCCTAATAAAACAATAAGGGGGGGGACCCACTGTCCTCCCCCCCTGGCCCCCACCCCTGCGCGGTGGGTGGGGGCCCTAATAAAACAATAAGGGGGGGGACCCACTGTCCTCCCCCACTGGCCCCCACCCCTGCGCGGTGGGTGGGGGCCCTAATAAAACAATAAGGGGGGGACCTACTGTCCTCCCCCCCTGGCCCGCACCCCTGCGTGGTGGGTGGGGGCCCTAATAAAACAATAAGGGGGGGACCTACTGTCCTCCCCCCCTGGCCCGCACCCCTGCGTGGTGGGTGGGGGCCCTAATAAAACAATAAGGGGGGGGACCTACTGTCCTCCACCCCTGGCACCTAAGGGGGGGGGATTAGTTTTTTTTTTTTCAGTGAGCAGTTTTAGGCTGCTTACTACACATGCCCCTACTCGCGATATAGCAAGTAGGGGCATATTATTTACTAACACTAAGTAATCTTTACTTAGTATTAGTAAATTTGGCTGAAATACCAATTTAGGTCTTTCAGCCTTTTAGTAGATAGTTCCCTGATACCGTGGGAATTAGGGAGTTATCTACTAAGCGGCTGCAACATGCAGCCGCGGCAATGAATAGGATCGGAGTTTCATTCATTAGAATGAAATTCCGATACGAACAAAGTGCCGAATTGCATCCTAACACCAATGGAGAAACTCTTCTCATTCTGTTAGGATGCAATTCGGCAGTTTTGCCGGCGTTCTGTCTAAGTGAAAGGACGTTCGGCAATACTGACAGGAAGCATTGTGGGAACAGGGAGGAAAGCTAGGGATCATGGGAAAATTGCTCTGACCAGCGGAAATGAAGCACACTTTGCTCCTCCGCTGGTCAGAGCTGGTCAAGCGGAAGAATCCTCCATAAGACAAAGAGTCCCTACTTTGTCTTATGATTTTAAAGAAAACTAAAGAAGACAGGAAGAAAAGAATACCAGATCCCGAAAGAGGGGGAGAAGAGGAAGAGATTGAGGAAAGGTAAGTTCGGCATGACAGTGCCGCTTTAAGAAATGGTAAGCCTTTATGGTGTAGTTGGAATATGTCGCCTGGACACGGATGCATCAAAACCCTCCATGAAAATTCACACTTAAAAACCTGAACTTGTCACGTCTCTTTTACAGCACTGTAACTTCACGAAATAGGGTCTAGGTCATACATTGGGCATATTGTTTTACTCAGAAGATGTAACTGAGCATATTTTGGGGAATTTGACCGTGGCACATATCAAGTGTAAGAAATACTCAGCAAAAATGCAACATGTAGGGGGGCGGGGCCGGACCGCCGAAGGGATCAGACGTGCTCCGTCTGAGCTCCCGCTTTGGGGACGAAAAACGGCGCAAACTGAAGGCCAACTACTCCCAGACGACGACCACACAACCCCCCAGATCCTGGGGTACGAGGGGACACCCCCCAAAACCATACTCGGCACCTACAGTAACCCGATGAAGGCCTGAGGCGTGCAGGGGCTTGAGCCGGGTTGAGACGGCCGCTCTCCCGGGTCTCCGGCCGGTGGCTGCCCCCCCCCCCCCCTCTGGACCGGGGGGGTTATCCCGGTCTGCACAAGCGACGACCATGCCGCCAAGCAGAGCCAAACACTAATACCCTGCTGAGGAATGCTCCCCGGCGATATCCCCCAAGATGGCCGCCGCACACTATAGGTGCAACCTGCCAGCAAGATGGAGCCTGCCACAGAAGAAACCACCCATTGCCATCTGAATACTACAACTACCCGCCCCAGGGTTGTGTCGGCTGCCCACATCGAGCTGACCGAGGGGATGATTGCAACGCATACCTCGAGCGGAAAAACGCACTGTGGAGGACACCTATGGAGGACACCATCGCTCCTTCTGAGGCCTGCCCGGGAGACAGCAGCAATGATTGCATCCAGGATCCTCCTGCGAGGCGCAACGCATCCACCAGAGCAAGCAGCCGGCCAGCACTGGATGTACTCACCGGCAGATCCAAGCAGCCTCCCTTTGAGGGGCATCGGATGAGGATGACTATGTTGGACTCATGCCTGCCACCCGGAGGGACATACCCTTAGTGCTCAACGCTAGATACTCCACCTAAGTGCTCTTTACGTGTGCTAGGATGTCTTGCACCCCTTTTTGCCACACTACTTAAAACATGTTCTGCTCCCTTGATAACACTCAGCACTGGTAGTTGCTTTAGTTTTGCCCTATCTGATGCGGTCAGCTAGCCTAACAAAATTATTTCAGCTTGTATACCTTATATTTTATGTCACACTAGCTTAATCTTCACCTGACAAAGCTACATAATCAGACACTCTAGCCTGCATCTTATGTCTTCCTCTTTGTCCCTCTTCTGATTATATATCCTATTCCAGCATTGCAAAGCATCAGACATACCTATACATATTGTGCTGTTCCTAAACTAAAAATGTGCTAGTCTACCAAAGCCAGGATAATGTCAGTGTGTGATATATTTGTGCTTGCAGAGGCTAATGTGGCTAAGCATACCTTTTTGTATATCTGTGCACGCAAAAACATAACATGGTGCACGTGCAACATAGGCGACCTAGCTGAGCTACCAGCATCACTACTTAATTTTATCTTATTTGGACAAATCAACTGTTTAGTTAATCTGTTAAATATAAAATTTGTGCAAATTATCTCGCCACTGTCTATCTTGAAAGAAACTTGAAATACGCTGTTGTGGCGCTTGTTGAAATATTGTGTTTATATGCACTACTAAAAATAAAGAATTAAAAAAAAAAAAAAAAATGCAACATGTATGTAAAAATGTTTTAATTTTTTTCCTCCTCACCACAAACTGACATAAACTGGTGACAAAATAGTGACACGTTAAGGCACAATATACACCATATATGATACCCAGGGAAATCCGCTTTATCAAATTGAAGCCCTTTGTGGGGTTATTTGAAAACCCCAAAATGAGACATAGGCCCATCAAATTCATCTATGAAAATTCTAACTATAGAAACTGAAAATAGCCTTGTCTCTTATATGGCATTGTAGCTTCACATAATAGTGCCAAAGGCATACAATGGGGGTTTCGTTATACTTGGCAGATGTAGCAGAATCCAATATGGGGTTCTGTGCAGGAATAGCACACACCAGTTTTACGAAATACACATTACAAACACCTTGTATGTGTGTATATGCCAAAATAGAGAAAATTCACCATTTTACTCCAATATTTAGCAGAGATTGGCGATGAAATGCCTCCGTAAAAAGTGCCAAAATAATCTGTGGTAAATAGCCTGTGATGTCTACTTTATATAAATATATACTTTTGTGTAGCAATTTTGTTTTCTGTGATGGTTACTAAACCTGCAAGACAAACATACTAATTTCTAAAATTGTTTCACATTGAAATTTTATTTTAGTCCTTGTATTTTGAGACCTGTAACTTTCAAAATAAGCTGAAAACCTATACATATTATGTACTCTATAAATCAAGACACATGAATGAATTTATTTTGAATTACTTTTCGTAAGCTTGACATATTATGCACACGCTCTTATTGCCAAAACTGTGAAAAATTGTTTTTTCCCACATTTTTTGGGGCATTTTTTTTATAATTAATGAGAATATATCTTGTATATATGACATCGAATTAAAGCCCTTTTTACCCTCTAAAAAACGGTATATAATATGTGTTGGTGCAATAAATGACAGATGCAAATTGCGTTTGAACACAAACATCAAAAAATGCTAAAAAGGCTTGTGTACTTAACGGTAAGACAAGCTTTTGAAGCTGTGTCCTTAAGGAGTTAAACAATGAAATTTGCCAAAGTTAGTGTTCATGTTTGTTTCTTTGCATTTTTCATACACAAACTGCACTTTCACTGATTATATCATCATCATTATACGTTTCGCTGCTCAAAAACACTCATATTTGCATTCAGTGGTGTCTAAGGCGTACAACAGTACCCCCCATGTACTGGTTTTATGCAGGCCCCATTTATTGGTTTACATTTTTGTTTGTGTTTTTTCACATGAAAATGAACTCCATTTTTACAGGACACGTCATAATTTCATAAACGTGATGAGTTATCGCAACAAAGCCTCATTATTTTGATTTAAAGCGGCACTGTCATGCCGAATCCCGTTTTTTTTTTAACCCCCCTCCCGCCTCCACTACATCCAATCGACCCCCTAGTCACCCCCAAATGCCCCTAAGCCCCCCACATTACCTCTTTTTAATTCTTTATCTTCTGCCCCGATCTTTATTCAGGGCGCCGCCATCTTTGTGTGGGTAGGTGAAGTCCCTGTGGGACACGTCATCTACCCACACTACACAGACTGTGAGATTCCCGCACATGCCCAGTGAAACACCTGGACATGCGAACGGGAATTTCATCTATTCATTCATTCATCAGACAGACGAATGAATGAATAGAAAAAATCAGACGAACAAACTAACACTGTGTATCAGTGTTAGTTTGTTCATTCAGTTTATTACAAGGAGGGAGCTACCGGCGTGCAGCTCCCTCCTTGTAATATGTAAAGACAGAAGCGGTGGGGAGCTGTGCTCCCCACCACTTCATAAGCCCCCCAGGTCCCCCCCTCACTCTATGGGGGTCAATATGACCCCCATAATAGCACAAGGGAGATTAAAATCTCCCCAATACCCCTACTCGCTATACCGCGAGTAGGGGCATGTCCACTAAACAGTGAGCAGCCTGTGGCTGCTCACTGTAAAAAACAAAACAAAATGGTAATAAGGGGGGGACCTACTGTCCCCCCCCCGGCCCCCACCCCTGCGCGGTGGGTGGGGGCCCTAATAAAACAATAAGGGGGGGGGACCTTCTGTCCTCCCCCCCGGCCCCCACCCCTGAGCGGTGGGTGGGGGCCCTAATAAAACAATAAGGGGGGGGACCTATTGTCCTCCCCCCCTGGCCCCCACCCCTGCGCGGTGGGTGGGGGCCCTAATAAAACAATAAGGGGGGGGACCTATTGTCCTCCCCCCCTGGCCCCCACCCCTGCGCGGTGGGTGGGGGCCCTAATAAAACAATAAGGGGGGGGGACCTACTGTCCTCCCCCCCTGGCCCCCACCCCTGCGCGGTGGGTGGGGGCCCTAATAAAACAATAAGGGGGGGGACCTACTGTCCTCCCCCCCTAGCCCCCACCCCTGTGCGGTGGGTGGGGGCCCTAAATGAACCCCCCCCCATCAAGGTGACTAGGGGTCCCAAGCCCCTAGTCACCCCCCACCCAAAACATTCTATCCCCTACCTACCCCCCTCACCCTAAAAATAGTGAGGGGGGAATAAAATAACTAACCTGTAAAAAAAAAAAAAAATTAAACTTACCATTTGACGTCTTCTTTTTTCTAAATTCTTCTTACTTCAGCCCCCCAAAAGGCCAAATAAAAATCCATAAACCCGTCGCACTTTAAAAAAAAAAATCTTCACCCATGGAGGGCACGCCGCGTACTGAGCTCCGCAGGGCGGGTCAAGGCTTATAAAGCCTTGCCCCGCCCTGCAATTAGGCTTAGAACACAATGATTGGTTGGTTTAAGCCAATCAGAGTGCTCTGTGTCATTTTACACAGCGTGGGAAAATTCAAAAGAACTTTCCCACGCTGTGTAAAATGACAGATCACTGTGATTGGATGGTTTTCAAGCCATCCAATCACAGTGCTCTGTGTCATTTTACAAGCGTGGGAAAATTCCAAAGAACTTTCCCACGCTTGTAAAATGACACAGAGCAGTGTGATTGGATGGATTTCAAGCCATCCAATCACAGTGCTCTGTGTCATTTTACACAGCGTGGGAAAATTGAACTTTCCCACGCTGTGTAAAATGACACAGAGCACTGTGATTGGATGGTTTGAAATCCATCCAATCACAGTAAATCACAGTCCAATCACTTATAAAGCCTTGCCCCGCCCTGCGGAGCTCAGTACGCGGCGTGCCCTCCATGGGTGAAGATGGATTAATTTTTGTTTGCGCTCGGTTTTTTTTTTTTTTTTTTTTAAAGTGCGACGGGTTTATGGATTTTTATTTGGCCTTTTGGGGGGCTGAAGTAAGAAGAATTTAGAAAAAAGAAGACGTCAAATGGCAAGTTTAATTTTTTTTTTTTTACAGGTTAGTTATTTTATTCCCCCCTCACTATTTTTAGGGTGAGGGGGGTAGGTAGGGGATAGAATGTTTTGGGTGGGGGGTGACTAGGGGCTTGGGACCCCTAGTCACCTTGATGGGGGGGGGGGGGGTTCATTTAGGGCCCCCACCCACCGCGCAGGGGTGGGGGCTAGGGGGGGAGGACAGTAGGTCCCCCCCTTATTGTTTTATTAGGGCCCCCACCCACCGCTCAGGGGTGGGGGCCGGGGGGGAGGACAGTAGGTCCCCCCCCCCTTATTGTTTTTATTAGGGCCCCCACCCACCGCGCAGGGGTGGGGGCCAGGGGGGGGAGGACAATAGGTCCCCCCCCTTATTGTTTTATTAGGGCCCCCACCCACCGCTCAGGGGTGGGGGCCGGGGGGGAGGACAGTAGGTCCCCCCCCCTCTTATTGTTTTTATTAGGGCCCCCACCCACCGCGCAGGGGTGGGGGCCAGGGGGGGAAGGACAATAGGCCCCCCCCCTTATTGTTTTATTAGGGCCCCCACCCACCGCTCAGGGGTGGGGGCCGGGGGGGAGGACAGTAGGTCCCCCCCCCTTATTGTTTTATTAGGGTCCCCACCCACCGCGCATGGGTGGGGGCCAGGGGGGAGGACAATAGGTCCCCCCCCTTATTGTTTTATTAGGGCCCCCACCCACCGCTCAGGGGTGGGGGCCGGGGGGGAGGACAGTAGGTCCCCCCCCCTTATTGTTTTATTAGGGCCCCCACCCACCGCGCAGGGGTGGGGGCCGGGGGGGAGGACAGTAGGTCCCCCCCTTATTGTTTTATTAGGGCCCCCACCCACCGCGCAGGGGTGGGGGCCAGGAGGGAAGACAGTAGGTCCCCCCCCCCCAATCTTTAACCCCCGCGCAGGGGAAGGGGGGTGTTTATTAGTTTTTTTTTTTTTTTTTTTTTTACAGTGAGCAGCCACAGGCTGCTCACTGCTTACTAGACATGCCCCTACTCGCGGTATAGCGAGTAGGGGCATATTATTTACTAATACTAAGTAATCTTTACTTAGTATTAGTAAAGTTGGCTGAAAGACCAATTCAGGTATTTTAGCCTTTTAGTAGATAGCTCCCTGATTCCGTGGGAATTAGGGAGTTATCTACTAAGCGGCTGCAAGATGCAGCCGCGGCAATGAATAGGATCGGAGTTTCATTCATTAGAATGAAATTCCGATACGATCAAAGTACCGAATTGCATCCTAACACGAATGGAGACACTCTTCTCATTCTGTTAGGATGCAATTCGGCAGTTTTGCCGGCGTTCTGTCTAAGTGACAGGACGTTCGGCAATACTGACAGGAAGCATTGTGGGAACAGGGAGGAAAGCTAGGGATCATGGGAAAATTGCTCTGACCAGCGGAAATGAAGCACACTTTGCTCCTCCGCTGGTCAGAGCTGGTCAAGCGGAGGAATCCCATAAGACAAAGAGTCCCTACTTTGTCTTATGGTTTTAAAGAAAACTAAAGAAGACAGGAAGAAAAGAAGAACAGATCCTGAGAGAGGGGGAGAAGAGGAAGAGATTGAGGAAAGGTAAGTTCAGCATGACAGTGCCGCTTTAACATTGTCTGCCAAATATAACATACCCTTATGTACCATAACTTCTAGCCCGGGGCCTGCGTTTGTAGGGTGACCAGCATGAGGGTAGTGCTGCGCTGCTTCCCTCCTGCTGCTGTCTGCAGTGTGGGCGAGCGGACTGCAATCTTACAGGAAGTGCTCACTGGACAGCACTTTTTTTCAGATGGGTACCACGCCGGCGAGCTGGTACAGGAAGGGAGAGGGAGAGACATGGAGGGAATGGGACACATGGAGGTGCTGGAGGGAGGGAATGGGACACATGGAGGTGCTGGAGGGAGGGAATGAGACACATGAAGGGGCTGGGGGGAGGAATGAGACACATGGAGGGGCTGTGGAGGAGGAATGAGACACATGAAGGGGCTGGAGGAGGAAGGGAATGAGACATGGAGGGTCTGGGGGGAATGAAACACAGGGAGGGGCTGAGGGGGGGAGGCAATTTAATGTAAACACTTCTGAGAAAATGCAGTGTTTACATTATGGCCTAGGAACACCTCTAGTGACAGTCACTCAGATGTCCACTAGAAGTGCTTCCTGGGTCAGTGCTGCACACTACATTCAGCGTCTCCACGCTTTGCATTTAGGCACTGAACGCTCCCCATAGAGATGCATTGATTGTCTCAGTGAGGTGTTTTGCAATGCATGAGCAATAGCCCCAATGCTTTCTTAAGAGAAAGGCGGAGGACGTGGAAAAGTAGGCGGAGCAGGGCCTGCCGCAACATACCGACATGACAATGGAAATAAGATGAGTTTTTAACTCTTTAACACCTTAAGGACGCATGATGGAAATTTTCCGTCATTGCAGCACTCCCCTTAAGGACGCTGGACGGAAAATTTCCGTCATAAATGAAAATTAACCCGATTGCCACAATTGCGGCAATCGTGGGGTTAATCTTCCTGTAGTGTGTCTCCCTATCGGAGGCACACTAACACAGGCAGTTTCACTTTCACAGCCCATGTGATCCCTCTGACCGGGAGTCAGAGTGATCACACATGCTGCAGTGAAACCCGATCTGTTTCCCTGCAGCTCCGTGTGATCTGTGAACAGCAGAGAGACAGATAGGTGCTGATCTGTCTCTGGCTGTAAACAAAAAAGTATTTGTTGCAAAATCCCCCCCCCCCCCCTCACCTCTTTCAAATAAAATTTAACCCCTTCCCTGCCTTTTGATCACTGCCTGCAGTGATCAAAATACAGATCACAGTATTTCACTGTGATCTGATTTTTTTCTTTTAACCCCTGAGGGTTAACTTTTATTTTTTTTAATCCTCAGGGGTTAAATGTATTTAATTAATTATTTTAAATATTTTAAAATATTTATTTATTTAGCTAAGGTGGGTAGAAGTTAGTGGGGAAATTTGGGGATTTACGGTTAGGCTAGTTAGGGGTTAAAAGTTAAAAAAAAAAAAAGTTAAAAAAAACTTTTGAAAAGTTTAAACAAAGTTTTAAAATAGTAAAATAAGTTGTTAAATGCTAAATAAAACTTTTTAAAAGTTAAAAAAAACTTTTAAAAAGTTAAAAATATGTTTAAAAAAGGGGGAAAATAACTGTTGGTATATAATTGCTGGATCAGACTAGCTAACACTGTACATCATGCATACTATGAAACACAAGCGTCCACATTATCTTGTTTAATTAACCATGCTACGCATAGGCAATCCTGAGCACATACCCATATATTCCCTAGCCTCTCCACTCTGGAAGACAGAGCCAAATACTCTTGACAAGTCCGGCAATGTTTACCTGTACTTAATCGCCACTGAACAGGGTGAAATAGTACTAAGTTTCATGTTTTACTGTTTAACTGCCTAATAACTAAACTGAGCAAAGTGATAGTCCCATCGGGAACAAGCATCTACCCTAGCACTCTCAGATAAGCATTTCCAACACTCTTATATTGCATACCTTGGAGATAAGCCTGTTTAATCTTTTATATTCTCGTTAAGCTTAGCATTATACTGTTGTTAACTCTTATATAACATAAAAAATGTGCACAGTCTATCCATGCCAAATGATTGTACATCTATGCTTATGAAAACTCTGGCATTTGCTATTGTGGCATTGCTAGTATAAAATGTACCTTGTCTAATTAATGCACAACAAAATAAAGAATTTAAAAAAAAAAAAAAGGGGGGGGGGAAATGCGTATTACCGCTACACTTGGTACAGGCTAGCGAAAAAATGATACCACGGTAAGGTTTCAAATATGCCTTTTGAAACACCTTGGGGTGTCTTCTTTAGGAAATGGTATGCCTTTATGGGGTAGCTGGAATAATTAACCTACAAACACACCTCCAAAGTGGGGTATGGACACAGCGTAAAAATGTAAAGTTTGAAAAAACTTAAATGGCTGTGTCTCAAATGTGCCCCTTCAATGTCCGCATATACCTGGCAAAGGTACATATGGGGGTATTGCTGTGCTCAGACGACATAGCTGAGAAAGATAGGAAGTATTATATAGCTGTAGCACACATAAGGTTTGCAAAATATACAGTACAAACTCATTGTGTGTGTAAAAAAGGCAGTAAAAAATGCTTATTACCACTACACTTGGTACAAGCTAGCGGAAAAATGATTTCACGCTAAGGTTCAAAATACATCTTTTGAAATACCCTAGGGTCTCTTCTTTAAGAAATGGTATGCCTTTATGGGGTAGATGGAATAATTAACCTACAAACACACCTCCAACGTGGGGTATGGACACAGCGTAAAAATGTAAAGTTTGAAAAAACTTAAATGGCTGTGTCTCAAATGTGCCCCTTCAATGTCCGCATATACCTGGCAAAGGTACATATGGGGGTATTGCTGTGCTCAGACGACATAGCTGAGCAAGATAGGAAGTATTATATAGCCGTAGCACACATAAGGTTTGCAAAATATACAGTACAAACTCATTGTGTGTGTAAAAAAGGCAGTAAAAATGCTTTTACGCATTAACACCATAACCACTGACATAACACTATAATTACTGAGCCTTGTGTGCCTTTAGTAACAGTAAATTAGTTTTGAAATACAACTGGATGAAATGGTCAATGGTATAGGACGCTGGTATACCGTGTTGGTACAAGCTAGCGGAAAAATGATTTCACGCTAAGGTTCAAAATACATATTTTGAAATACCCTAGGGTCTCTTCTTTAAGAAATGGTATGCCTTTATGGGGTAGCTGGAATAATTAACCTACAAACACACCTCCAACGTGGGGTATGGACACAGCGTAAAAATTTAAAGTTTGAAAAAACTTAAATGGCTGTGTCTCAAATGTGCCCCTTCAATGTCCGCATATACCTGGCAAAGGTACATATGGGGGTATTGCTGTGCTCAGACGACATAGCTGAGCAAGATAGGAAGTATTATATAGCCGTAGCACACATAAGGTTTGCAAAATATACAGTACAAACTCATTGTGTGTGTAAAAAAGGCAGTAAAAATGCTTATTACCACTACACTTGGTACAAGCTAGCGGAAAAATGATTTCACGCTAAGGTTCAAAATACATCTTTTGAAATACCCTAGGGTCTCTTCTTTAAGAAATGGTATGCCTTTATGGGGTAGCTGGAATAATTAACCTACAAACAAACCTCCAAAGTGGGGTATGGACACAGCGTAAAAATGTAAAGTTTGAAAAAACTTAAATGGCTGTGTCTCAAATGTGCCCCCTTCAAAGTCCCCATATAACTGGCAAAGGTACATACGGGGGTATTGCTGTACTCAGACAACATAGCTGAGCAACATATAAAGTATTATAAAGCCGTAGCACACATAAGGTTTGCAAAATATACAGTACAAACTCACTGTGTGTCAAAAAGGCAGAAAAAAAATGCTTTTTACCACTGCACTTGATACAAGCTAACGGAAAAATTATCCCACGCTAAGGTTCAAAATTTGCCATTTGAAATACCCTTGGGCGTCTTCTTTAAGAAATAGTATGCCTTTTTGGGGTAATTGGAAAAAGCAGCCTGCTAACATATTTAAAAATAGAATACGGACCAATTAAAACTCTCCATGTAAATTCACACTTAAAAACCTGAACTTATCACATCTCTTTCACAGCACTGTAACTTCACAAAATAGTGCCTGGGTCATATATTGGGCATATTGTTTTACTCAGAAGAGGTAACTGAGTATACTTAGGGGGAATTTATGACAGTGGCACTTATCAAATGTAAGAAATACCCAGCGAAAATGCAACATGTATGTAAAAAGAAATATTTTTTTTTCTCACCACAACATTTGAAATAAATTGGTGAAAACATGGTGGCAAGTTAAGGTATAATATATGCCTAATAACATACCCTTGGGTGTCTGCTTTCTCAAATGGAAGGCCTTTATGGGGTTATTTGAACAGTCAAATGGCTATAATGCCACAAATTCAGACATATGACCATCTATGAAAATTCCAACCATAGATACTGAAATAGCATGGTCTCCTATATGGCACTGTAGCTTCACAGAATAGGGGCAAAGGTATACAATGGGGGTATCGTTGTACTCAGCAGATGTAGCTGAACACAATATAGGGTTCTGTACAGGGATAGCACACACTAGATTTACGAAATACACATTACAAAAACCTTGTTATATGTGAATATGCCAAAATAGAGAAAAAACACAATTTTACTCCAATATTTAGCAGAGATTGGCGGTGAAATGGCTACGCAAAAAGTGTCAAACTAACCTTAGGTAAATAGCCTGTGATGTCTACTTTATATAAATATATACTTTTGTGTGGCAATTTTGTTTCCTGTAATGGGTATTAAACTTCCAAGACAAACATACCAACTTCTAAAATTGTTTCACATTGAAATTTTATTTTAGACCTTGTAGTTTGTGACCTGTAACTTTCAAAATAAACAGAAATCCTACACATATTATGTACTTTGTAAATCAAGACACATAAATTAATTGATTTTGAATTACTTTTCCTAAGCTGTACATATTATGCACACATTATTATTGTGGGGGGAAAAGCGTTTTTTTTTGTTTTTTCCACATTATTTTGCATTTTTTTTGTAATAAATGCGAATTTATACATGTATAGGTCACATCAAATTAAAGCCCTTTTTGTTGTCTAAAAAACGGTATATAATATGTGTTGGTACAATAAATGAGAGAGATGCAAATTGCAGTTGAACACAAACAGCAAAAAATGCAAAAATTGCTTGTGTCCTTAAGGGTATGTCCAGCTTTTGAAGCTGTGTCCTTAATGGGTTAAAGGGAGGTAAGATGGGCCCGAATCCAAAACTGTGATTTTAACAGTATAGGGTCAGGAATACACTTTTGTATAGTGTTCCTGTGATGTAATTCCAGTAAAATACAAGTTTAGCAGGCTAAGATTGCCACAAGGCATATGTATGTATATGTGTTTGTAGTATCAGTTAGTTAATTACACGTAGCTAAGATACTGTCATCACTGTACTGACCAGGTGCAGGAATGTAAGAACTGGAATTACGCGTCCCTCTCCTTTGTATCAGATGAGCCACGTGGTTAGACCGGATGGATGAGTTTAGACTCTATTCATTAAATAGGTTAAGGGTATGTGTGGGTGTAGTTAATTGTGGGAGGAGCTACAGTGCTATATAAGGAATGTACTCTATGTATTCAGTACTCAGACTTTGCTGTATTTTGGTGACGCTAGTCCCTCTGAGTCCCGATCGGTGATCCAATAAAGAATCTCTTCCTTCCTGAAGAAACCTGTGTCCATCTCTCTGTGCTTGGCTTCCGTCAGTTTCTCCGGTATCATTTGGTGCATTGGCCGGGAAGCTCATCGTTCAACGGTAGCTGAGAGGCAGAGGCGTGAGACGGTCTATCTTTGCCCACGTTCTCTACGGCTGCACCCCTGAACTTCTGCGTGGACCTCCCTTCGTCTCGGCGCCACTGGTCTGTTGTCCAGGAGATCATCGGCCTCTACGTGAGAAGTGCTGGGGTGTCCCCGTCGATGAGTGTGAACTCAGGTTCAGGAACGAGGAGGTAAGATAACTGCTGTTTTAGACGGCAGGACCCGCTAGGGGTATACCGATTGTGCGGTAGGCCCAAAGGGGTTTTTGAATCTGTATCTGCCCCCTCTGTCGGAGGGAAGGAGCGAAGGCGCACCGCTCGATCGAACGCTCTTTAGTCAGACCGTTTGATTTGGTTAGTCAGGCGGGGTCCTGGTGTAAATAGCCCTAGCCGGACACCGGTGTCTTGTCTAGACTAGCGTTCTAGGGTGTATATTACGTTCGCTAGGTCGGAGGGACCGGGAGACTAAGCGGCGCCTGTGTAAATTCGGTTCGCTAGTTCTCATCCTATCTGGGCTAAGTGGGAAGGCGTGTAAATTTGGAACCCACTAGACTTTTGATAGTACGACTAAGAGGCGCCTGTGTAAATTCGGTTCTCTAGCTCGTTGTATAGTGCGACTAAGAGGCGTCTGTGTAAATTCGGTTCTCTAGCTCGCTATATATGTGGTGATTGGGCAGTGTGGCTAACCAAAACGGGTGTATATAGTTTTAGGTAGTCCATTCAAGGTACTGGCCAATAGTTTAGTTGGGAATTGTAAATGTGTTAACGATTGTTGTAGTAAAGTGTATATCTTGTTAGATAGCGCGAGCTCAGCCGTCTAGCGAGAGTGTTAATAGTGTGTTGCTGTATTATAGTGCACGGTACCATAACCCTGTATATTTACTGACATTATATAATAAGTACTAATCATTGTCGTCCATTGCATGTTTAACACCATAACCACTAATAATTGTATTGTGACCTTAACTTGTGCTTTGACCTATGCTAACCGTACTGTAACCGCTATTTGTAAAAGACGATGTTACTGGGGTGTGTTATAGACGGGTAATTCGTATATAGAGAATTATAGCGTGGGTGACTGTGTAGTTACGCCAAAGGGCATAATATTGATTATATAGTGACTGGTGTAGCAGCTGTGTGTGTACGGGAATTCCCTGAGTGTTTATTGTTATTGTGTACGTTTCACTTGGTAACCGTACCACGTGGTGCTGTTGCCAGAGGAAACGGGTGTGACTGTTGAATAGTACGCGTGTATAGTAATCGTTGTCGACGACGTTCCACTGTTAAATATGGGTGCGTCGCAGTCAACGATTCCGGATCCCTTAGGATGTATGGTTAAGAATTTTAAAAAGGGATTCAAAGTTTGTGATTTTGGGGTTAAGATGTCCCCTGTACGTTTGGTCACTTTGTGCACTAGGGAGTGGCCTACTTTGGTTGCGGCATGGCCGCCACGTGGCAGTTTGGATCCAACTCTGGTACAGCGCTTACACGTGGCTGTATCAGGTAGGCCTGAACTTTACGGCCAGTTTCCTTATATTGATTGTTGGAGACAGGCCGTAAATGACTCGCCAAAATGGCTCCGGACATGCCACGAGGAACAGTGTCGCCTCATGGTAGCTAGGACTTGTTCGTCCACTAGGGCTGGTGTTAGGCCCATTTTGGACACGCCCCCTGAGTCCGAGATCCCTTTGCCGCCCCCTTACTTTCCGGTAAGAGGAAGTGACGCAAATACAGGAAGTCCTGTAACCCTTCCCTCATTACCCTCATCCACTTCCGCTTCCTCCTCCAGTACAGGATCCACCCCCCCTCGTACTAAATTTCCCCTTCCGGAACCAGAACCCACCCCCATTAGAAACGAATATCCTGATTTGGCGCCACTTCAGACTTCCGGTCAAGCTTCATCTAGCTCGGCCCGAAGTGTTCTATTCACTACCTTTTCCCAAAACCAACCTCCCACATCCCCATACCCTATATCTCCCCGACCGGAACCCATGACTGACGCTTCCCTACGTAGCCCCATCCAAACCCGACAGTTGACTGGTGCCCAACAATTAAAGCACTATCAGATGCCTCTTCGCTTAAATCCCGGGTCAGCTTATATCGATGCCGCAGGTCAAATGGCACACGCTGACCCTGTCTTCGTATATGTCCCTTTCACCACTACCGACCTTTTAAACTGGAAGACCCATAATTCCTCGTATACTGAGAAACCACAAGCCATGACTGATCTGTTCACCTCAATAGTACAGACACATAATCCGACATGGGCTGATTGCCAGCAGTTATTAATGACTTTATTTAACAATGAGGAAAGGACAAGAATAAATCAAGCAGCCATTAAAGCATTAGAGGATAGAGCCCGTGCTTTGAACCAAGCTAATCCAGCAGCATGGGCCGCAACACATTATCCCAACACTGATCCCGATTGGAACGTAAATGGTGCTGATATGGTTCAACTCAGAGCCTATAGAGACGCTA
This sequence comes from Pelobates fuscus, assembly GCF_036172605.1. Classification (NCBI taxonomy): domain Eukaryota; kingdom Metazoa; phylum Chordata; class Amphibia; order Anura; family Pelobatidae; genus Pelobates; species Pelobates fuscus. The sequence goes on from NC_086317.1 coordinate 195,501,312, forward strand.
TAATTGCTGGCATGAAAGCCGGAGGAAAGAAAGCCATTAACATGTCGAAGACAGTTGAGGTGATCCAGAAAAGCGATGAAGCGCCCAGTGTCTTTTATGACCGATTATTGGAGGCGTACCGCTTGTACACCCCCTTTAATCCGGAAGACGCAGACAATTCCCGAATGGTTAACTCCGCCTTTGTCAGCCAAGCTTACGGAGATATTAAGCGCAAGCTACAAAAGTTAGAAGGGTTTGCAGGTATGTCAATCTCCCAACTAATGGAGGTAGCTAATAAGGTCTATATGAATAGGGAAACAGAAAGCAAGAAAGAGGAGGAGCGCAAGATGCGTAAAAAGGCTGATATGCTAGCGGTAGCGATCGCAGGCGTAGATAAACGGGGCCCAGATAGAGGCAATAATAGATGGAGTAGGGAGCCTTTGAGTAGGGATCAGTGTGCGTATTGCAAGGAAGAAGGGCATTGGAGGAACGAATGTCCGCAAAGAGAGCAGTACGAGAGAGACCAACCCAGGGCAGGCTACGGAAACTTTAGAGGCAGAGCGAGAGGTAGAGGAGGTCCCGGAGGGAGTAATGGTTATAGAGGGAGTAATGGGAACAGAGGAAGTGTTAGGGAAGACAGGTATATTCCAGCAGCGCAAAGGTCTCGCGATAGAGAAGGTAGGGACTTTGTAGGATTGGCTGACACGGTCATGGAGGACTATTGATACCGACCGGGCTCCATCCCCCTTGGTCGAGCGGAGCCTATGGTCGATGTATCAATAGGGGGGAAAAGGAGTGCGTTCATGATCGACACTGGTGCTGAACATTCAGTGGTGACTAATCTAGTTGCTCCTCCATCTGGAAGGACTATTACTGTGATAGGAGCAACTGGAAGAAGTGCTGAAAGACCGGTTCTTAAAAGTCGACTCTGTACATTGGGAGGCCACGTAGTAAAACACCAATTCCTTTATATTCCTGAATGTCCAGTCCAATTGCTGGGACGTGATATGCTATCCAAATTACAAGCGCAGATTACGTTCCTACCAGATGGAACAACATCTTTAAAGTTTAATGGACCTTTAGGTATTATGACTTTATCCGTACCAAAGGAAGAAGAGTGGCGACTTTATACAGTGTTGACTAGCCAAAACCCTAGGAGTGATGAGACATTGTTTAACATACCAGGAGTTTGGGCAGAGAACAACCCACCAGGACTGGCCCGCAATATTCCACCAATAAAAATTGAACTGAAACATGGGGTTTATCCAGTGAGCCTAAGACAATATCACATTCCGCAGAAGGCTAAGAAGAACATCCAATCCTATCTGGATAAGTTCATACGGTATGGTATCCTAAAATTCTGTACTTCCCCCTGGAACACCCCATTGCTGCCTGTTCAAAAGCCCGGCACAGATGAGTATCGACCTGTGCAGGACTTAAGAGCAGTCAATGATGCGGTTGTTCAGTTGTACCCAATCCATATAACCTGCTTGCTTTAATTCCGGGCGGGGCTACTTACTTCACAGTCTTAGATCTCAAAGATGCCTTCTTTTGCCTCCGAATTGCCGCAGAAAGTCAATGTATTTTCGCTTTCCAATGGGAGAACGCTGTAACGGGCTCAAAACGCCAAATGACTTGGACAAGACTGCCCCAAGGGTTTAAAAATTCACCTACCCTATTTGGTTCAGCCCTAAGTCAAGATCTATTGGATTTCGAGTCCATCCCAGGAGAGTGTGTATTGTTACAATATGTAGATGACTTGTTGATAGCAGCAGTTACAAAAGAAATCTGTCAGCAAGCAACGCACGATCTACTACACATTCTCTGGAAGGCAGGATACAAGGTGTCTAGAAAGAAGGCTCAGTTGTGTTTGCCAACTGTCAAGTATCTAGGATTCCATATCTCTGAAGGTCAAAGAATTATGGGGCCAGAGAGAAAAGAAGCTGTCTGCCAAATACCAATACCCAAGAATAGAAGACAAGTGCGAGAATTCTTGGGGGCAGCAGGCTTCTGTAGGATATGGATTCCCAGCTATGCGATACTAGCAAAACCTCTGTACGCAGCTATCAAAGGTACAGAGCACGACCCCTTCTTATGGACCCAAGAACAGCAAACGGCATTTGAAGATGTGAAGAAGGCTTTGATGAGTGCCCCAGCATTAGGTCTACCTGATCACACACGACCATTCTACTTACACGAGCAAAGAAGAATGGCTGTGGGAGTATTGACACAGTACTTGGGATCATGGCAAAGACCTGTTGCCTACATGTCTAAGCAACTGGATGCAGTGGCCAGCGGACTTCCACCTTGTCTAAGAGCCGTAGCTGCAGCCGCCCTGCTAGTAGCTGAAGCCGATAAACTCACTCTGGGTCAAGAACTTTATGTACGAGTCCCACATGCAGTACAGACGTTGTTGGATTACAAAGGAAATCATTGGTTTAGTAATAGCCGTATGACCAAGTATCAAGCAATGTTGTGTGAAAACCCAAGAGTGCATTTAGAGACTGTAAACACCTTAAATCCAGCTACCCTTTTGCCACAACCTACTGAAAGTCAACATGATTGTTTGGAAGTAATGGATGAAGTATTCTCAAGTAGACCAGATCTTCGTGATTTTCCCATCCAGAACCCCGATGTTCAATATTACACCGACGGCAGTAGTTATGTGAAAGAAGGGATCCGCTATGCAGGATATGCAGTGACAACAATAGACAAGGTGATAGAAGCTCGGCCACTGGCGAAAGGAACATCAGCACAAAAGGCAGAATTAATAGCACTAACACGAGCGTTACAATTGGCTGAAGGTTTAAGAGTAAATATCTATACGGACTCTAAGTATGCGTTTTTAACCACTCATGCCCACGGAGCTTTGTATAAAGAAAGAGGACTACTGAATTCAGAAGGCAAAGAAATCAAGTACGCAGCTGAAATCCTACAACTATTGGAAGCAGTGTGGGAGCCGAAAGAAGTCGGTATCATACATTGTCGAGCGCATCTGAGAGGAGATGGTGATGTAACCAAGGGAAATCGGATGGCAGATAGTGCAGCTAAGCGTGCTGCTGAATCAGGAAGACAGGAGTATGTAGGGCATATAGCTGCTCTTATACCAACTCCACTGTCCCAATGGACTCCAGTTTATACAGCTCAAGAAGAGGAGTGGTTAAAGACTGAACCGGGAAAGTATCTGGAGAACAAGTGGTATCAGCTAGAAGATGGAAGAATAGTTATACCAGCATCGCTAGCGGTAGAAATTGTCCAAAATTATCACAACGGGACACATTCTGGGAGAGACAGTACTGAAGAATCTCTTAGAAAACATTTCTACATACCAAGATTGTCCAACTTGACTCAGGCCATTGTACGCAGATGTGTAACGTGTGCTAAGAATAATGCAAGACAAGGACCAGTAAAGCCACCAGGAGTTCAGTTTATGGGGGGACTCCCCATGTCCGATCTACAAATAGACTTTACAGTGATGCCTAAATCGGGTGGACATCGTTACCTGCTGGTAATTGTGTGCACCTATTCAGGCTGGGTAGAAGCATGTCCTACTCGTACAGAGAAAGCAGGAGAAGTTGTGAGATTCCTGCTACGAGAAATAATACCCCGATATGGACTACCCTGTTCTATAGGATCGGACAATGGTCCAGCTTTTGTTCACCAGTGCCTACAACAACTGACTCATATGCTTGGTATAAAGTGGAGGCTTCATACTGCATATAGACCCCAGAGTTCTGGTAAGGTAGAGAGAATGAATAGAACTATAAAGAACCAGTTGGCTAAAATGTGTCAGGAAACCCAACTTAAGTGGAACGTTCTCTTACCCATAGCTTTATTGCGAATCCGCAGTACCCCTACCAGAAGGATGGGCCTCTCTCCTTTTGAAATCATGTATGGGCGACCACCTCCCGTACTTGGTAACTTAAGGGGGGACTTGAGTCAGTTGGGAGAAGGAATTACCCGGCAGCAGGTTGTAGAGTTGGGTAAGACTATGGAGGAGGTACAGAAATGGGTACAAGATAGATTACCTGTGAATATTTATCCCCCTGTTCATAGTTATCATCCAGGAGATCAAGTGTGGATTAAAGAGTGGAATAATGTACCGTTAGGGCCCAAGTGGAGAGGTCCTTATGTTGTTCTTTTGTCTACCCCTACAGCAATAAAAGTAGCAGAAGTGACTCCGTGGATACATCACTCCAGGGTTAAACCAGCAGCAGTCGATTCTTGGCAAGTTACAGCAGATCCAGAGAATCCCTGCAAGATCCGGTTAAAACGCACTACTCAGTCGGAGTAACGAGGAATTATTGTGGATTACAAATTTTATTGTTACAGGTGTGAGTGAGAAGGCCATAATAAAGCCTGTCCGCTTACCATCACATAGTGTATAAGCCAGGAAAGTCTCGAAGGGACACCTGTGAAGATGAGCAGAACTCCATTCCCTGCAGCCCCTCACATCCTGGAAGCTGAGGCGCCATCGCACGGACGAAGACTGAGGATGACGGCGAAAGATGTGCTTTTGATAGTGTTTATTTATATGTGTTTTTATATTCAGGAAGGTAGAGGTACCGACACTCCTAGCTGTGAGGTATGCATTAAGACTACGAGAACAGGTAACCATATTTCCCAAACCCTAATTTGGCATTCACAATACGAATGTAAAGGAGATGTATCGAGATGTAGATACTTAAATATAGATTATAGTGTGTGCCATTTAGGAGTAGGAGAACCTAAGTGCTTCAGTCCGGAGTATCAGCCTCGTACAATTTGGTTGACTCTCAGGAATGGAGATCCTCAGGGGACCCTAATTAATAAAACGGTGTTAGAATCCGTACATTCTTCGGGTGTTCTGCTATTTGATGCGTGTAAAGCGATATCGAGTGGTAGAAAGCCGTGGAATGTATGTGGGGATCTTAGATGGGAGAGGACGTATGGGTCTAACGATAAATATATTTGTCCCAGTAGCAAAAATAAATATGTAAGTCCTAGATGCCCAAATAGAGATTATAACTTTTGCCCATATTGGTCTTGTGTGGGGTGGGCAACTTGGGGACAGACAGTAGACAAAGACATGATAGTGACTAAGTTGCCGACTAGCCCTTATTGTAAGTCTATGGAATGCAACCCAGTCCATATACTCATTAATAACCCCGACAAGTTCTTAGATAAGTATGGAAATTTATTTGGGTTTCAAATATACGGGACGGGTTTAGATCCTGGGACATTATTGTTTATAGGAATAGAGACTGATACGGTATCCTCCCAGACTCATCAAGTATACCATTCCTTTTACGAAGAGATGAGTATAGATAATAAGATCCCCCATAATGCTAAAAACCTGTTCATCGATTTAGCTGAAAGTATTGCCGGTAGTCTTAATGTTACCAACTGCTATGTGTGTGGAGGTACTAACATGGGAGACCAATGGCCTTGGGAAGCAAAGGAGGTAATGTCCGGTTCTGAGGCAGTTGACCAATTAATATCTACACAAGCCGATTATCATATGAGTGTTAGAGGTAAATCTGAGTGGAGATTAAAGACCTCCATCATAGGTTATGTTTGCATAGCAAGGAAAGGAATAATGTATAATACTTCTGTAGGAGAATTAACTTGTCTAGGGCAAAAAGCTTATGATGATGATACAAAGAATACAACTTGGTGGTCGGCTTCAAATGTCTCAGAACCATCTAACCCGTTTGCTAGATATGCCAATTTAAAGGATGTGTGGTTTGATCTATCCATCACATCTACTTGGAGAGCCCCAGCAAATTTGTACTGGATCTGTGGTAAGAAAGCCTATTCGGAGCTGCCACAGGACTGGGAAGGGGCATGTGTGTTGGGTATGCTCAAACCATCCTTCTTCTTGTTACCGATTGAAACAGGTGAGACTTTAGGTGTTAAAGTGTATGATGTGAATCATAGGAAGAAAAGGGGACCCATAGAGATAGGCGCCTGGGAAGATGATGAATGGCCTCCCCAGCGTATTATAGATTACTATGGGCCAGCCACGTGGGCTGAGGATGGTACCTTTGGTTATAGAACTCCTATTTATATGCTCAACCGTATTATAAGATTACAGGCGGTGGTTGAGATTATCACAAATGAGACATCACAAGCGCTCAATCTTCTAGCGAAGCATAACACCAGGATGAGGACAGCAGTCTACCAAAATAGATTAGCCTTGGATTACCTTTTGGCAGTAGAGGGAGGTGTATGTGGGAAGTTTAACCTAAGTAATTGCTGTCTTCAAATAGATGACGAAGGGCAAGCAATAGCTGAGCTTACTAGCCATATGGTTAAACTAGCGCATGTGCCTACTCAGGTATGGAAAGGGTACAATCCAAGTAGTTGGTTTGGTAGCTGGTATGAGTGGTTTGGAGGGCTTAAGGCAGTGGTAGGTGGAGTCCTACTGATTTTACTGTTGTGTCTACTCCTACCGTGTCTTATACCCTTAGTAGTTAGGTCTGTGCAAAGCCTGATAGGAAGTATAGCAGAGAGGAAGGCTGCTGCACAGATAATGGCGATATATAAGTATAAGGCTCTAGATCAGGGAGAACCAATGCAAGAAGATGAATGTTGAAGATTCACATCATAAGATAAGTCTGGTCTGGTTCATGGTAACCTGAGGTATATGCAAACCAAGGTTAAGTGATGCCTCAAGTAATTGTGAAATATCAGAGGCATCAAAGGGGGGAATGTGATGTAATTCCAGTAAAATACAAGTTTAGCAGGCTAAGATTGCCACAAGGCATATGTATGTATATGTGTTTGTAGTATCAGTTAGTTAATTACACGTAGCTAAGATACTGTCATCACTGTACTGACCAGGTGCAGGAATGTAAGAACTGGAATTACGCGTCCCTCTCCTTTGTATCAGATGAGCCACGTGGTTAGACCGGATGGATGAGTTTAGACTCTATTCATTAAATAGGTTAAGGGTATGTGTGGGTGTAGTTAATTGTGGGAGGAGCTACAGTGCTATATAAGGAATGTACTCTATGTATTCAGTACTCAGACTTTGCTGTATTTTGGTGACGCTAGTCCCTCTGAGTCCCGATCGGTGATCCAATAAAGAATCTCTTCCTTCCTGAAGAAACCTGTGTCCATCTCTCTGTGCTTGGCTTCCGTCAGTTTCTCCGGTATCATTCCTTGAAAGTTTTTTTGTATGAGTTATATTGTAATATAAACAGATCAGCCCGTAATTAACTTTTGCTTGCAAAACGTGGACTGGCTTAATTATATTCTCTACCTGCATAGAAAGTATCGTGATTGGATTCACACCACATCAGGAACTTTAGGATTGTTTTAGAGAGAAAAAAAAAATGTGTATATATATATATATATATATATATATATATATTTATTTATTTTAAATCATCAAGAATCGAATATAGCAGTTGTTCTCAAACTCTTTAGGTTCAAGGCACCCTTAATATTTCAGTATTTTTCCAAGGCACCCCAAGTCAAAATTTCTAGGTTGTATATCTGTACAGCACTGCGGCATTTACTGGCGCTATAGTGTAATGTACAGTGTTGGTGTTTGAAGGGGTGCTTGTATACATTTATTGTGTTTTAATAGAGAGCTGTGTTTGTATGTAATTTTTGCATTTGCAGGAGTGTGTCTGAATGTAATGTTCACTTTTAAATGTGGATGTACATTTGTGTGAAGTATATGTGTTTGAGTGAAGGGGTGTGTTTGTATGTATGCGCATACATACATACATACACAGATATTCATGCACATTAACACATAGATGCATATAAATAAACCGACACATATACACACACATAGATATACACAGAAACATACACACACATAGATACACACCGACACATACACACACAAACATTGATACATGCCCACACCATGACACAGATACACATTGGCATAAACAAACACCCTGAAACACAGATGTGTTCACAAAAACAGACAATGAAGCACACTGATATATATACACACACAGGACCGGACTGGGAAAAAAATGCGACCTGGGCATTTTTTATCCACAGTGACCCACTGAAAAAGGGGCTGGGCCAGATAGGGTGCGTTTTGTCATCCCCAATGACAAGCACACCCCATCTCAAAGTGAGCATGCTGTTTCAATGCTCTTCCACGGCAGACCATGCGCAGAGCTCTGCTGAAGAGCTCTAGCATGAGAAAATGGCCCTGTATTTGTTCTGCACAGCACAAGCACATTTAATAACATGCTTATATTGTGTTTGCTTGAAGCTTGTCTCAGAGGTTTCCATAAATGGGATACTCAGTGTATCCCATTTATGGAGACACTATGTGTTTGCGTACATGGAATCTTGTGTGTGCATAGGGGATCCAGAGTGTGTATGTCCGAAATGTAGTGTGTGTGTAGGGGATCTAGATTGTGTTTGAAGGACCAGAGTGTGTATAGGAGATCTAGTGAGTGTGTGTGTGTGTGTGTAGAGGATTCAGAGTGTATATAGAGATCTAGTGTGTGTATATCTGTAGATGATCCAGAGTTGGGTAAGGTATCTAGTATTTATCTGGAATATAATGTGTTTAGGGGTGCAGTATGTGTGTGAGGGGTTCTGTAGTATATATACATATATATTTGGAAGTATTGTGTGTGTGTGAGTGGTACAGCGTGTTTGGGTGCTGCTGTGTGTATGTGTGAGGTGTGCAGGGTGTGTGTGTGAAGGGTGTAGTGTGTAGGTTGTAGTGTGCATTTGTGAGGAGTATAGTGTGTGTGGGGGTGCAGTATGTGTGTGTGAGCGTGCTGTGTGTGTGAGGGATATGTGTTTGTGTGTGTGTGACGGTGCTCTGTGTGTTGGGGTGCTGTGTGTGTGTGTTGGGGTGCTGTGTGTGGGTGATGTGTGTATGTGTTGGGTGCTGTGTGAAGGTGATGTGTGTGTGTTTGTGTGTGTTAGAGTGCCTTGCGTGTGTGAGGGACATGTGTGTGTTAGGGTGCTGTGTGAGGGTGATGTGTGTGTTAGGGTGCTGTGTGAGGGTTGTGTGTATGTGTGAGGGTGCTGCGTGTGTTAGGGTGTTGTGTGTGGGTGATGTGTGTGTGCGAGTGAGGGTGCTGTGTGTGGGTGATGTGTGTATGTGTTAGGGTGCTGTGTGTGTGTCAGGGGGCTGTGTGAGGGTGATATGTGTGTGTGTTAGGGTGCTGTGTGAGAGTGATGTGTGTGTGTGGATGATGTGTGTGTATTAGGATGCTGTGTGAGGGTGATATGTGTGTGTGGATGCCGTGTGAGGGTGATGTGTGTGTTTGGAAGGATTGTGTGTTGGGGGAAGGCAGGTTAATGCCAACATTTGTATTTTTATTATATAATAAAAAATTAAAAAAAGCATTATACCCACCCCCCCTCCCTGCTGCCATCCATCCCTGGGGGTCCTAGCGGTGAATGAATCCTAGCCTGTGGGGATAGAGTTCACTCTCGTGAGACCTGGAGCGTTGTCATGGCAATGCTCCAGATCTCACAAGAGAAACCTGGCGGAGCTGCAAGATTGAGCTCCTTCCTCGGGTTCCTCTCCTGGCTGTCTCCCTTCCCAGCCTGCCTCCGTGTTTCACTGCATGTGGGCCGGTGAGGGAGATCTTTGATCTCCCCACCAGCCCATCATGGAAAACAGAGGGGCCAACTTCCTCCCAGCCTGCAGACATTACAGGGGCTCGGCCGCAGTCTTAAAGGACTGATACCGGAGAAACTGACGGAAGCCAAGCACAGAGAGATGGACACAGGTTTCTTCAGGAAGGAAGAGATTCTTTATTGGATCACCGATCGGGACTCAGAGGGACTAATGTCACCAAAATACAGCAAGTTCTGAGCCCCGGACAATAGTGCAGGCTCCTTATATAGGCACATAACTCCTCCCATATTAAGCTCCACCCGCACATTCTCTTGACCAATCAATACAAATAAGAATTAACTTCCTGCTTGACCGCATGGCCTGTCCAGCACAATGGAGGAGGGGAATACTACATCCTGTATTCTTGCACATGCTCCGTACACTACTGATCGTATCTTGCCTCGTGCAACCAACTGATCGATACGTCAGCATATGCACGTACACATGCCACGTGGTAATCTCGGCCTACTAAATTTATTTTTACCGAGATTCCACCACAAAAGGACCTGCCGGGCCCCTGTTGAACACTGTTTCCCCGGTGCTATAATCATAGCACTAGGGAAACATTCCGCAGCACCCCTGTGTGAGAATGTCCAGCGTCGTTTTAAAACACTTTTCGTGTTTTAAAACCACGTTAGTCCCTCTAGTGGCTGTCTAGTAGACAGCCACTAGAGGAGGACTTAACCCTGCAAGGTAATTATTGCAGTTTATGAAAACTGCAATGATTACAATTGCAGGATTAAGAGTAGTGGGAGTTGGCACCCAGACCACTCCAATGGGCAGAAGTGGTCTGGGTGCCTGGAGTGTCCCTTTAATGCGGGCTGTGCTCTACTAACTTCACTAAAATGGCTTATGTTCCAGAGCAATCGTTTTATCTCTTGTGTTTACAACCCTACGAAGCGCACGCAGCCCTGACGTAATTAGAACGTAGAATCCGGTTTCATTTGCACCATGGAGCAGCGATTAGTATCGGAGGACGGAAAGAATGCCCGAGCTGTGCTTTGTCAGTGCTGCGGCTGTAGGGTTCTGTCTGCCGGGGTGGCCACGCTGGCAAAAAGAGAGGTCGGGAAGATTTCTTTCCCTGTTTAGCTGACTACACGTTGCCATATAATTAGCCCTTTTATATACAACACGTACTGAACTCGCTCCCCAATGTACTTCATAGAATAAGCGTAGAGTTTGGCTTATGGGCTACCGTAAAGGGTGGTGGTATGATGTAAAACTTCCTTCTGTAATCGTAATCATTTTCTCTGATGTATTCTAGTACGCATTTACACAGTAATTTCAATTTAAAGTTACCTGTTCGCATTTTTTTTCCTGCACTTATTTGCAAACGTGTATTGTCTCGTATACTGATTAATCAGTCTTTGTACATGTATTTAAAAAAAATACAATATATATATATTGTTTTTTTTATTTCTGGTGCAGCTGCTCCTCCCATCAATGAAGACGAAGACTTTTCCAGCCGAGAGCTCTGCTCCTGAATTGGAACTGCTAGTGGAGCACTGGCTGGTACATGACATGTTCACTTTTGACAATGTGGGATTCAGCAAGGATGTAGGTTCCATTAAGTTCCTGATATGTGCAGACTGTGAAGTGGGACCAATTGGATGGCATAGTCTGAAAGAACAGAACAGTTTCTATGTGGCACTGGACAGAGTTCAACACGAGTGATTCGTTGTGGTGAAGTCATGTTGAAGTAAAGCAACTCACAAGGCTAACATTATTGGAGCTGTTTGTTGGGTTATTCATACCAGTACTTGAACAACTCACCTTTGTTTTAAATGACTTGTTCAATTTATATCTATAAATTTATTGCATCTGTTCTTGTAGTTATTACACTTTAATACTATGCTTGTCTTTTTGTTTACTTTGTGTGGTGACTACTCCATGCTGTTTGTCTTATGTGATGGCTACAGTGTTGATGCATCAGTAATGTGTATGGAAGTAAATCACTTGTTGCCATTGATTTTATGTTCTGTTACTTTCTACATACAGCTTAGATAAAAAAAAGTTTTTTTTTTTTTTTTTTTTTAAATCTATACTTTCATAGGAACCATCTCCCTCGAATTTAATCTCAATGGCTAAATGCAATTTTTTTCTTTAATCCCAGAGACCAAGAACATTTGGAAAGTATTCCAATTACTAAACTATATTATTTGCAGATGTTGACAGGTTTAAAATAAACTAAGAAAATGGTATCCAAAATGACTCACCCATCCTTCTCTTATATGTTTAATATATAACCAGTTTTTCCTAGCTGTATTTATTTACCAGATTTCTGTATCCAGAGATCTGTTGAAAGTGGTAAGAAAATACTAGGCAACAGATATTTTCATTATTTATATTTTTGCAATAAAATTTTAAATTTTAGCAAGTGCAAAGTGTACATTACAGGGCTGGATCCATGAATGGTTATATAGTTGCGTAGGCTGGAAAAAACAAAAAACTTGTGTACATCAAGTTCAGCATTAATTTGTATGTACCAAGAAACTGTTAGCCCACATATTAAAATTTGTTTTATCATCTATACAGATTCTGATGAAATCACATCTCTATTCTTTCTATAAAGACATTTCCTTTACCTTAGAATTTTTTTTTCCTCTAGTGTAAATGGGTAACGTTGTGTCCTACCAATGAATAGACATACAGATAGTGTTTTGTATTGCCTACAATATATTTGTATAATGTTATGACATACCATCTGAAGTGCTGTTATTCTAAACTAACCATATTTTAGTTTGTTAGCCTTTCTTCTGGACTAAAATCTTCCTTTTCCCTTATTCATTTTATAACACATCTCTGCATTCTTTTCCCTTTTCTATAATCTCCTTCTTTAGAACAAGTGCCCAAAAATTGCATGGCATATGCGAGGTGTGATTTATAAAGACGCAAAATTGTATTTACATCCTGAGAATTGATGCTGCTTTTAATGCATTTCAATTACTGGCACTAGAAACGGCGGATTGACGTTAGACATTGTTGCCTATTTTGATCTATAACTATTCCCAAATCATCATCTTTTGTTTTCCCTAACTTATAACCATTAAGCATGCCTCTCAGATGTCCCAATTTAGACAGGACTGTCCCAATTTACAGGCTCTGTTACACAGAGCTTGCCTTATGTCCCGCTTTTAACAGCCTCAAAACATAAGTTTGTGTTAAAAAGCAAGGTTGCCTACAGCCACATTCATCTTTGCAAGCAGTATGTCGGGTTACACTTTACCCCAGTGCTGGGCAACCTTCGGCACTCCAAATGTTGTGGACTACATCTCCCTTAATGCTGGCAGAGCATCGGTGAAGGTGTAGTCCTGAACATCTGGAGTGCCGAAGGTTGTCTACCCTCTCTCTGCCTACTTCAGACACTGCACAAGGGAAGGGATGATGAGTGATGAAATCACTGCTCTGTGTGACTATGGTGTGCACGAGCTCAATAAGGAATAAAGTGCAGAATGGTAAATTTGTGTAACGTGCTTAAACAGTGAACAAGATAATATTGTATAAGTGAGCTGCTACCACATATGTGTGTATCTCCCTCACATTCACTACAAGAATAACCAAAACAACCTTCACTGTGTGGTATATACACCCACCCCAGTGAAACAGTGGAGCGCTTGAGATTTTTTCACTTACCCATACTATATAGGTAAGGTAAAGTGTCCTACAATGCTAATATAGTGTAGTATATCCAGTACTATATAAAGGATATAACTCAATATTGGTACTGTCAATCTAGGGACAGGGACCAGATGACGCCGCTCGCTGTGATGAGGTAAGCAAGGTTGCCTCGAGTGGCGCGGTGGCAGGGGACCTGACAATGTCAAACTAACTTGATTGCATTCTACGAAGTAGTAGTAGTATAGATCAAGGTGTTGCAGTGGATGTGATTTTTTTTTTTTTTTTTGGATTTTGCCAAGGCATTTGATACAGTTCCACACAATAGATTAGTGTTCAAACGCAAAAAAATTGGTCTAGATGAAAATTCTTGTTCTTGGGTAGAACATTGGCTTAAAAATAGTGTACAAAGAGTTATTAATGATACATTTTCAAGTGGTGTCCCTCGGGGTTCTGTTCTGGGACCCCTTCTATTTAACATGTTTATAAATGATCTTGAAAAAAAGCATTAAAAGTCATGTTTAAGTGTTTACAAATGACACAGAACTCTGTAAAGTCATACAATGTGATCAAGATATTACTTTTCTGCAGAGGGATTCAGATAGACTGGGGGACTTGGCACTCAAATGGCAGATAACATTTAATGTTGAAAAATGCAAAGTTATGCACTTCGGCATAAGAATGCACAAGCAACGTATACCCTTAATGGAAGCGAATTAGAGAAAAGGACTTGGGAATTGTTATAGACAACAATGTGCAATGTCAATCAGCAGTGGCTAAGTCCAATAAGGTATTGTCATGCATGAAAAAGGGCATTCATTCTTGGGATGAGAATATCATTTTGCCTCTTTATAAATTACTGGTAAGACCAGATATTGACTATGCTGTGCAATTTTGGGCACCTGTTCTAAAGAAGAATATTATGGCACTAGAAAAAGTGCAGAGGCAGGCTACAAAATTAATAAAAGGAATAGAACATATCAGATATAAAGAAAGGTTAACAAACTTAAACCTCTTTAGTTTAGAAAAACGTCGGCGGAGAGGGGATATGATAACATTATACAAATATATTCGGGGCCAATACAAACCATTGTGTGGAAATCTATTCACAAACCAGACTTTACATAGGACACGGGGTCATGCGTTTAGACTGAAAGAAAGAAGATTTCGTCTAAGGCAAAGAAAAGCTTTTTTTACTGTAAGAACAATAAGGATGTGGAATTCTCTGCCTGAAGAAGTGGTTTCATCAGAGTCCATACAGATGTTCAAACAGCAACTAGATGAATACTTACAAAAACAGAATATTCAAGTGTAACGGATCAGCTGGCACCTCGACTGGGTACCTCCGTTGATGAATGCTCCTAGTGCTTCCCGAGGGCTCCAAGCACTCCACTTGACACCATAAGCACTGCAGACCCCACAAACCGCCGCAGCTTGGTTGGGGTCTCGCCGTCTCCTGCCCATCTTGGACCTACGACAAGGCTCCAGTGGGTGAACCTCTCTTCCTTCAGAGAGCGAAGCAGGAACAAGCTCTTAAAAGAGCTTAGTGATTATAGCCAGGGGAGTATACAGCATATAGCAATCCCCAGTGTAGCTGCAACCTTTTCCCCCACGCATGAGACAAGGCTCTATGTTGAGGGTAAAACAGGAACTCAGCAGTATGAGGGTTTATTGGCACTTATATACAGGTTTCCCCACAAGGTTACCACCCACGTGGACCTTGTGGTACACAGGACACAAAGTTGCAAAAAAACAATCAGGACAGACTTGTACATCTATACACTCCCAAATACTGCACACAAACCCTCCCCTCTACTTGGGAGATAATTGAGCAAGATACTGTAGTAACTCAATTATCCCCAAGCAGAAAAAAACTATTTTTTACACATTTCTCATAACATCAAAATTATACATTCAATTCACATAAAACATATATTTTCCAAACGGGCATAATTATGGGAACAACATATTCAAAAATAAGATCAATCGGTTCAGGGGTTCGGGAGATAACTGAAAGTCCGCAAGCCTGGCTTTCCTGACCAAAACAGTTCCTTAGATTTGGGCTGTGTGGCCGGTCTATTCCCCATAGTTCACATACTGTTCAAATGCCGTTCATGTAAATAGCCAGTGTTAAAGTGGCGTTTGAATTGTCGAACGCCGTTCAACTCCTGCCGAAGTTGCAAAGAAGGTAAAACTTCAGCGGTGTTCTTGCCGTCAGGTATCCGATTTTAGTTCCATGAACTCGACGGCAAAACACAGCTGACTACGTCTGGCTAAATTAAAATGGCTGCCACCACGTGTTCGTTTGTCGAATGGCGGCCACTTCGATTACAGCGGCATTTCGTCTGAATCTGAAGTGCCATAGCAAAAGTGCAGAATTGTGCCAGTACCATTTAAAGGGCCAGAAACAGTCTTTCAAACGCCAATAAGCCCAAATTGTGTTTTTAACTGGCAATAGGTATTTGCCCAGGGGCCATGGTCACAAGGCAAGAGGCTGGCAAGCAGGTCTCTTCTCTCCCTGTAACTCACCCTGCCACTGGGGAGGAAGGACGATTCTCTCCTCTTCCCGTAACTATCTGCTGCTGGAGTTTCTCCCAACATGCCAGCTGGCCTTCCATCTCTGCCCAGCATTGCAGGGTCCCAAAACTAGGTTCCTCACAAACTGCACATATTTCTCAGTTGGGTTGGGTCCATAGTAAACCCAGTCGCATCTTTATCATAGCATCAAACTCTTCCATAGAGTAGTGGTACGCCATGCATGCTGTAGTCAGGGGCGCTGTACAGGGACAAACATTGCCCTCAATTTGTTTGAGGTCTTGCCGTCTCCTACCCACTGGAGCCTTGTCGTAGGTCCTGGGTTGGTAGGAGACAGCGAGACCCCCAACCAAGCTGCAGTGATTTGTGGGGTCTGCAGTGCTTATGGTGTCAAGTGGAGTGCTTGGAGCCCTCAGGAAGCACTAGGAGCATCCATCAACGGAGGTACCCAGTCGGGGTACCAGGTGATACATTACATCAAGGATATCATTTTTCAATGTAGGGTAACGTCACGGTTCTCACCGCGACATCCAGACGAGGTCACCCCAGAAATGCCCGATGAGGGACTTGAACCTGGGTGCTTTGCAGTCCTGGACCTGCTTTTTTGCCTCTAAGCCACTATACAGCTCTAGTAATTGCCTGAAGTATAATCGTGCCTTGTATCCAGCACTGGGGGCTGGACGTTATTCTGTGGCTGCTCCAACATTCTCAGCACACCTGTGGCTGATCACCAATTAGCCAGGTATAAGACACTGCCTCTCCCTGAGGGCAGTGTCAGTTCATTGACTCTGGTTCTAGTATTGCTGTTTCGTGTTCTCCTGACCTTGGATTGTTATTTTGTGTATCCTAACTTCTGGCATCCTCTGACCTTGACTCTACTTGTTTATCCTCATTTCTGGCACCCACTGACCTCTGGCTTACCCACGACTATTCTCCTGTTTATGTCCTTTCTGTACTGTGACTTGGAACATTAACCTGCACAGTCCCCGTGCACAGACTCACAGGCCAGGTGAGTCTGACCACCTTGGCCTGTGTTTAATTGCAAGGGTGAGCATATATCTGCGCTACAGACTCCTAACCAAGGTAAGCCGTAACAGGTAATAGCTTCTTGATCCAAGGATAAATCTGACTGCCATTCTGGGGTCAAGAAGGAATTTTTTTCCTAGTTTGTTGCAAAATTGGAAGTGGTTCAAACCGTTTTTTTTTTTTTTTGCCTTCTTTTGGATCAACAACAAACAACAAATATGAGGAAGGCTGAACTTAATGGACGCTAGTTTCTTTTCAGCTATGTAACTATGTGCTGTTTGGCCAAATTAAAGATCAACAAGCTCAGTCAAGAATTCCCTTATTTCTTTATCGGAAACGTGCAAAGAAGTTATGCAATACTACTCTAAATTATATAACTTATTATTACAGATACTAAGCAACTTACTGAGCAATTATTTAAACATTATCAACTTGCCCACTCTTAATATGGCCCACAAAGGTAACTTAACAGCTGAGATTATGATAGAGGAAGTTACATAGAGCCCAGATGGATCCTCAAACATATACAGGTGATACTCAAAAAATTAAAATATCGTGCAAAAGTTCATTTATTGCAGTAATGCAACGTAAAAGGGGAAACTAATATATGAGATAGATGCATTACATGCAAAGCAAGATAGTTCAAGCCGTGATTTGTCATAAGTGCGATGATTATGGCTTACAGCTCATGAAAACCCCAAATCCACAATCTCAGTAAATTAGAATATTACATGCAATTAGAGAAGTCGCGATCATAAAATGTTCCGTTTGCGAACAGCGAACTTCCGCAAATGTTCGCGAACGGGCGATCCGCCATAGACTTCAATAGGCAGGCGAATTTTAAAACCCACAGGGACTCTTTCTGGCCACAATAGGGATGGAAAAGTTGTTTCAAGGGGACTAACACCTGGACTGTGGCATGCCGGAGGGGGATCCATGGCAAAACTCCCATGGAAAATTACATAGTTGATGCAGAGTCTGGTTTTAATCCATAAAGGGCATAAATCTCCTAACATTCCTAAATTGTTTGGAATAACGTGCTCTAAAACATCAGGTATGATGTATCGATCAGGTAGTGTAAGGGTTACGCCTGCTTCACAGTGACAGACCAAACTCCCCTTTTACCGCACTGGTGTTGCACTGGTGTGACACTGTGTCCTGGCAGGCCCTGAAACGCACACGTGTGAAGGAAACTGACTGCTATTATATTACAGTCAAAAGTTTTTTTTGTTTTTTTTTTTTAATGCAAGCTATTGTGACACCAGATATGAGTGGTGGCACTGGGCAAGTGGGCACAGTATACGCTGTGAGCCAGACACACACGCTGGCAGGCAGACAACTGCAATTAGATTACACAGGAAAAAAAAAGAAGCAGACTGATGTTCTAGCCCTAAAAAGGGCTTTTTGGGGGTGCTGTCCTTGAGATCAGATGAGTCCTTCAGGACTGTAGTGGACACTGAATACACTAGCCTAGCTATTGATTTCCCTATTAAATCAGCAGCAGCTACACTGTCCCTCCTCTCACTAAGAATGCAGCTTCCGGGGGGCGGGGCCTAGCTGTCATGGAGGAAAGACGCACTTCGTGTGAGCTCCCTCAATATCTCACTTTAAGCAGCTATCAACAAGCGAATTTCACCCCAGAAGGGGATGACCCAGCAATGTTGCTCCTACCTGACCGACCCGACATGCTTAATAGTGGTCAGCAACTCGACAGAGTCATACTTACCTCCGTGTGGCCTGGTGATCACCTGGCGGGAGAGGCGGCCGATCTCCCGATCCTGGGATGCCCAGGAGCAGCTACTTCCCGGCAGGAGCTCCGTTACCCCCCCTCGGACCGGTGGGGTTATCCCGGTCCACCCCTGAGAGGCTGTCTGGAGCTAATGGACGCACAGAGCACAGCCGCCCAGGCTGACATACTCATCTGCGACTCTCCCAATATGGCGGCAGCCGCGTGTCCTCCTGGACCCAGCAAAGCATGGCAGGATATTGAGTCTAAGCTGGACAGACTCTTTAATCAATTTTGGAAGCAAATAACAAGCAGGAAGCCCCAACAAGCTCCACCATAGCTAAGCGAAGCAGTCCCCATTAAAATCCACCAACGCAAAAGGCGTCGAAGAGGGGACCGGAGGCACAAACAGAAATGCAGAGCCTGCCCCACTCGCCACCACAATCCCGCACCGGACGTGAAGCACCACTGGGACAGATCCGACAAAACAAGCTTCCACCACCTCAAGCCGCGAACCCGGCACTCAGCCAGAGACTTGCCTTTGTTGTTCCAGGTATCAGGGACTCCCAGGGTCTGCACCTGGCGCCCAGAAGGGATAGGATGAGCACAAGCAGTAAACAGCAGCCTGCCAAGCATGTCCTACTATAGCCGATCCTCCACACCATGCCTTTGATCACATGAACTGCTCTCTGCACATTAACTAATCGTAAAGTAGCAAGCGTTTAAACATGTCATTATTTCACCTCCTAAAGAGTTTATTGTCGTAGTTCCTTACATGCCTTTACCTTAACCGTTCATGTATTATGTTATTCACTAGTCTCCTCTCATGGGGCGACTCACACTTGATTTATAACTAGTGGTGGAGCTGCTGATATAAATACACAGTTGATAACATGCAAGCTACACCCTAAACATGACCGCCATCTTTCACAACAATGTACTGCTATATACTCATACCCTCAGTGCAACTAGCCATGATATATGCACGTTCAGCCTAGCATGCTCAAATATAATACACTTCTGTCCAAAAAAAAAAAATAATACAAAAAATAAATAAAATAAAAAGAATGCAGCTTCAGAATGAATCTAAAATGGATGCTGTCCAGGAGGTGGGAGGGTCTGGGAGGGAGGGTCTGCTGCTGATTGGCTGGAATGTGTCTGCTGACTGTGAGGTACAGGGTCAAAGTTTACTCAATGATGACGAATAGGGGCGGACCGAACATCGCATATGTTCGCCATCCGTGGCGAACGCGAACAAGCTGTTCCCCGGGAACTATTCGGGACATCTCTACATGCAATCAATAAAACAAGGAGTGTACATAGAACAATATCGGACCTCTGAAAAGTATAAGCATGCATATGGACTCAGTACTTGGTTTGGGCCCCTTTTGCAGCAATTACTGCCTGAATGCGGCGTGGCATGGAAGCTATCAGCATGTGGCACTGCTGAGGTGTTATGGAAGACCTGGATGCTTCAATAGCGGCCTTCAGCTCTTCTGCATTGTTCGGTCTCATGTCTCTCATCTTTCTTTTGGCAATGCCTCATAGATTCTCTATGGGGTTCAGGTCAGGCGAGTTTGCTGGCCAATCAAGCACAGTAATCCCACGGTCATTGAACCTGCTTTTGGCAGTGTGGACAGGTGCCAGGTCCTGCTGGAAAATGAAGTCAGCATCTCCATAAAGCTTGTATGTGGAAGGAAGCATGAAGTGCTCCAAAATCTCCTGGTAGACGGCTGCGTTGACCCTGGATTTAATGAAGCACAGTGGAGCAAAACCAGCAGATGACATGGCTCTCCAAATCAACACACACTGTGGAAACGTCACACTGGACTTCAAGCATCTTGCAGTGTGTGCCTCTCCATTCTTCCTCCAGACTCTGGGTCCTTGGTTTCCAAATGAGATGCAAAAGTTGCTCTCATCAGAAAAGAGGACTTTGGACCACTGAGCAACAGACCAGGTCTGTTTTTCTTTAGCCCAGGTGATGAGGGTGAACTCTTGTCCGTACAAATAAGGGGTCAGTTTCTTTAGTGCCCAGACCAGAGGCAAGCATTCCTTTTCCACTGCCACGTAGCTTACTTCACTTGGTAACAGTTTTCGTCTAAGATACGCGACAGGATGCTCTCCTCCATCCTCTCTGATGCCCAGTCCAAACACGTCTGTGTGCACAATAAAACATTTGTTAGGGACTGGGGCTGCTAAGACAGGGGCATTAATTAATGCTTGTTTGAGGGACTGAAAAGCGGCTTCACAGGCTGGAGACCACATGACCTGCCTAGGTAAATTCTTCTTGGTCAGGTCAGTCAGGGGTTTGGCTACTGCACTGTAATCAGGGACAAAGTGCCTATAATCCCTTAAGAAGGCAAATACCTGAGTCTTGGTACGAGGTGTGGACCAGTTTGCTACGGCCTCAATTTTAGCAGGCTCTGGCAGTTGTTTCCCACACCCCACCCAGTGTCCCAAGTATTGGACTTCTGCCATCCCAAGATGGCACTTGTCTGGTTTCAGAGTCAGGCCCGGCGGCCCTAATCTTATCCAGTACTACCTCTATGTGAACCAAGTGTTCCTCCCAGGACTCACTGTAGATCGCAATGTCATCAAGCTATGCACAAGCAAAATCCTGGAAGCCATCGAAGAAGGTAGCCGGGCGTTTTTCATCCCGAATGGCATGACCCTAAATTGGTACAATCCAAACGGGGTGACAAAGGCCGACTTGGGGATAGTTTCCTCGGCCAGAGGAATCTGCCAATAACCTTTACATAGGTCTATGGTGGTCAGATAACTTTCCCTGGCAATGCAATCTAGTAGTTTGTCCACTCTGAGCATCGGGTAGGCGTCTCTGGTGATCCAGTCATTCAGTCGCCTGTAGTCCACGCAAAATCATGTTGTTCCATCCTTCTTAGGTACGAGGACTACAGGCAAGACCCATGGGCTGTCAGAGGTTTCGATATCCCCCAAGCGGGACATCTCTTGTATTTCCTTCTACATTCCCTCCTGGACTGCATCAGGGATACGGAAAGGGGGTTGACTAAGTGGGGCGCAACCAGTCACCAGTGGGATGCTGTTGTATGAAGGCAGCAGGCCCATTCAGTGTAAGAGTCGCTCCCTTGCTTTTTGGACTTTCTGAAACACCGGCGGTACGCCTCAGGGGTAACAGTGTATCTGGCGAGTAATGCCTCCTTGACAGCAGCATAATGCTGGATCTTCTCATCAGGGATCGCGCGGAGCGCCTCTGCAGCTCTCCCTGATAATTTCACAGCCAAAATGGAAATCCATTTGTCGTGGGTACCCTGTGTAAAGCGCATTGTCTTTCAAAGTCAGCAAGGTACACTCCCCTTCTGTCTACTGGACACTATTTCCCCTTCTTTCTCCTGGAAACTTTTAAAAGCAGCAAGGGGTACCTTCTTTCTTTCCATTATAGGTGCAATTATCTCTGCAGGTATGTCTTCCCGTTGGTTGAAGTTCAACCAACCGTAGCTGATACGGACGCTTCTCTCTGGCTTCAGTATCTGCGGCAGTCTTCATTTGGGTAATGTCTGCAGGGGGTTTGGCCCATACAATACCAGCTGTAACCGAACAGAACGTAGTAATTCATCCTCCTTGTTCGAGACAACTGGTTTGGGTAAAGTCTTTTTGGTCCATTTCTACCAGTTTGGCTATTCTCTTTTCTTTCGGTTATTTGCCATTCGGCCGCAGCTCTCTAACAGATCTTTTAAAGTTGATCATTTCAGCTGTCTGTACCAATTCTACATCCGCTCCTTCCGTCTTTAGATCCGGTTGTAGCCTCTCCTCTGGGGAAAAGAACCATCCCACCGCTGCCACCAGATGTAGCGTACACCCTGATGGAAAGAGGGGTTTCAATGTCAGAGATATTCTTTTTCCCTCAATCTGAGTTGCAATGATCCTAGAAGCGATGATTCTAAGATCTTGTGAAATAGCTATTATCGCTGTTCTCTACAAACACAAGACGAGGCTCTGTGTGAGGGTAAAAGGGGAACTGGTTTAATGGGAGCCACAGCTGGCCTTTTATGTAAGTCCCCATACAGGGGGTTTCTGGTGACACATTCCTGGGGCATTCCCCACTGGACCTGAGAGGGGACAGCACCATAAGCACACACATAATTACATTACCTCTCAGGTCCAGGACAAGCATAATAAAAATAAGTAAAAAAATATATATAACTTTAACATTAAGATATCCCTACAAATATTATAGAATATATTCAGAAATGATTGTCTGGTGCATCCGGAAAACTCCCGCACCTAAGGTCGTTAAGGGGACCAGCTTTGGGTGTGACATCGAAGTCCTGTTTCTTCCTCAGAATCAATTGCTTCTCCTTATCACCTTCTTTTGGCAAAATAAAGAAAGTCATACAAGCTTTAACAGATTCAGGAGTGGCTGATAACTTTATAGATCTTAATAAAATCTTTTTCAATACACTCCCATTAAGAGAGAAGGAGACATCCTTGGCCGTTCAGGCCACAGATAGTAGACCCTTATGTTCTCCTATTATAACACAAAAGCAGATCAGGGCCACATGTTGTACATGCCTGCTTTAGCAACACTTCAAGTACCATAATGACTAAAAGCTCAATGTAGTGGTTAAGGTGCCAGGTGTGCCTCCCTCATTGTGTCAATCTGTTTTTGATCAGTTTCACTTTTTACTTGGGGTCTGTTGGGTGCCACTCCTTGCCTCCAATACCAACTTCGGATAGCTGGAAGTTCCAGCTAAGGAGGGTTTAGCTTATTGGATGGGAGCATCAAAAAAGCTTTGACTCCTTACAATCAGAGGTCAGTAAAAGGATAAAGTTTCACTAAAAATAAAATCTGTATTTTTACTAAGAGCTTATTCATGAGAGCATCAAAATGTATTGGTTCCTTGCAGTCAATGGTCAGTGAAAAGTTTCATTCAAAAAAGTCTGTATTTTTACTTAAAGGGTTACTCTTAGCACCATGATGACTTCAGTGATTTGAAGTGGTCATATTGCCTGTTAGTGTATTGATGACACCTGGGCACATCATGATGTCATATCCTGCCAACCATCACTCGTGCATGAAAGAGAGTAAAGGGGACAAGATGTAAACCCAGTGCTGGGGCAGGAAGGCTGCTTCTGTTAGTGGATTGGTGACATGCCAATGACGCTGAAGAAGGTATAGTTACACCTCCTGCAGCTATCCTAAATGTTTCTCTATGCTAGCTGCATACTGAAACGCTTTACATAGAGGTGCCTTGCACCATGACAATGACCACTTCAAAACACTGAAGTGGTCACTGTGCTCCTAGTAACCCTTAAATCACTTATTCTACTACTAATGCTAGTGGAACTGGTGGTGGTCACAGTACTGGCAGTAGTGCCATTGCTGTTGTGATCTCTCCAGTACTAGGTTTTCTGGTTCTAAGGCAGTTACCACTGCTCTGAGGAATACTCTGTGTACTATAACAGTTTCAACTCAATTAAGTTTTTATGGTGCCTGGAGTCCCCCAGTGCAGTCTTACCTTTATCGTGGTTATTAACACGTTAGAATTCAAAGTGAATTTTAAATTTAAAGTCAAAATAGTGAAACTAAAATTCCTCAAAGTCATCAGGTTTAGCTACTTTGGAGTTTAATTTAAAATGAATTTGGATTCTCAGTTTAGTGAAAAACCCTGTAACAGAGTTACTTGCTTAATTGTATTTCTCTAAGTCATCTTTGCTTCCAGGTTGGCTACTTTTGGCCTTAAATTTGAAATTCTCGTTGAATTCACTTGAAATTCTCAATGTAATTAACAACCATGTAAATGTTACTGTTCTCAAAAAGCTGAACACAAACAAAACAGTTGTCCCTAGGTACAGGTGTTGTTATCGAATATGGAAGTATGAGCAGTGAGGAGGCAGCAGTGATTGGATGAGAGCACAAACTAGTGCAGTCAGCCTGTGAATGGCCGCCCATTGTGTGTAAAGGTTAGACCAGCATATAGGTTTGTTTACAATGGGTGGTGGCCAGTTATAGGAAATATTCTGAAAAATGTAAAAACAAGTGGAGTACTTTTATACATTCAAAGTAATTTTGTTACATTGGGACAGTGTCCAAGTACAGCTTATTCAGTAAATGATACATTAAATTAGCTTTTTAAAACAAAGATCCTGCTATAGTAAGAAAATGTGAATTATGAGAAATTAATTTTGCCAGCACATGAGAACATCATGCACCGACCTCCCCGCAAACAATTAAAACTTTGGACTGATTTACCCCCCCCCCCGTTTGTGTATGATTGGTCCAGCACAGGAGTGAGTGGTCAGTACGATCACAGTAGTTGCTAACAGCTGTGCTCTGACTCAGTGAGTGATTACAGTGGTTTCCATTCGCCAGAAGTGCAGACCCCAATCTATCTGTCCCACACTGGCCTGCTCCCTACAGTAGCCTA
This sequence comes from Pelobates fuscus, assembly GCF_036172605.1. Lineage (NCBI taxonomy): Eukaryota > Metazoa > Chordata > Amphibia > Anura > Pelobatidae > Pelobates > Pelobates fuscus. Next base: position 195,526,198 of record NC_086317.1, read on the forward strand.
CAAAAAAAAAAATTAAAAAAAAAGCGTGGCCTGGGCGATAGGAATTCTTCATCTGTGATCTCTTTGTGTGCAGTGTTTTATAGTGAAACGCAGTACAAACTCCAAACACCATGACCACTTCAGATCACTGAAGTGGTCATATTGCTTGGAGTTAATATTCCCTGGCTAATACCAGAAAATAGAACAAACCCTCAGAAATACCATAAAATAATTACACGAAATATGGATAAATATATTCCTTTGTTTACGGTGCCCAAGCAAAGTTCATCTTTAAAAGGCAATAGCTTAAAAGAAAATCTGAATATTTATAGCTCTAAATTCTGCAGCAAAATACATAAATGATCACAATCAACAGACAACTTAAGCGCTCGTCGCGCAATGCATACATTTAGTTTATAACACGGACTCGAGGACGGAATAAGAACATAGAACACACCTATTACTTTTTACGTACTGCGTTCTCTTCCTAAACGCTAATGAATACACACTTTTTTTTTTTTTTTTTTTTTTTATAAAACAAACTTTATTGTAATAGAAACAATTCAGAAAATACTTCCGGAAAAAAAACTTATCTTGGCGTCTGTTTTAATGAAACTTGTATTGATCGCATATTATAGTCTTACAGTTTTTTTTGCTGGATACCGTAAAAATAACGAGAAAAACATATACAGTAAGAAGACATTTGTCTTGAACTGCGAATTATGGATAAACTGAAGAAAGTCCTTAGTGGTCAGGATAATGAGGAAAGAAGCAGCTTTGAACAGGTACCGAATACAAGTGTTTTGTATCTTGATGCTTTGAATGCAAGTTTTTGGTTTTCGATCATTCATTCATTATGTCTCATTATTATTATTATTATTATAGATACATGTTAATGGTGCATTGCAATACAGTTAAATTATTTGGAGAAACTCGCAATTGTTGCTTAACCATCTGACACTTAATGGGTCTAATTGTCATTATATATGATACGATTTCAGTGCCCCGTGTTAATATTTGTGTTCTTGTCTCAGTTTGTAAAATGTATAAATGCAGTATTTGATTTATAAACCTCCACATTATGTATAATACCGAAGAATATACTTTCATGTCATTTATAGGGACACTATAGTCTTCAGGATAACTATAGCTTAATGTAGTGGTTATGGTGTTTACATTCAATACCTGCAGGTAAACTCTGCCTTTTCTGTTTACATTGCTGCCTAGTAACACCTCTAGTGACAGTCTCTTAGACAGCCACTAGAGGTGCTTCCTGGTACAGCACTGATGTTGAGCTTCTCAACGCTCTGAATTTAGGCACTGAACCGTGGCGGAACTAATGCAGAGAGGGCCCGGTGCAAGAAATTATTTTGGGCACATACACAGATACAAACATACCTACACAGGCACATACACACACACACACACACGTACACACCCTGGCACACATACAGACACACATACCTACAAATACACACTGGCACACATACAAACACTGGCATGCACACACAGATACACATTGATACATACATATACACATACCTACACAGACACACATACATACACACTTGCACACTGACACATATACACACATACCTACACATACACAATGGCACACAGATACAGACACACATGCCTACATATACACACAGGTACACAATGACACTCAAACATACACACAGATATACAATGGCACTCACAGATAAAACTATACACACTGACGCTCACAGATACACATGCAGAAAGATAAGTCCTGCGCTCACTCCCATCACTGGGCAGCAGCAATGACTACAGTACACATCATCCCCAATATATAGTAAAAACCAAAGAAAAACAAGTTACCTGCGCTCTCTCCTTAATCCCTATGTATTTTTAAATAAATGGAGTTTTTTTTAGTTACCTCCAATGGCCATGAGAGGATAAGCCCACCTGCCAACGCCAAGGCAGACCCCCCCAGGTGGGTCCTATCTCTAACCATTCACCTTGCTTCCTTGAGCTTCTGGCAAAAATCTCTGAGACAGGGGATTTTTTTTATGTACACCCATATATATTATTAACCCTTAATAGATTTTTTACTATATATTGGGGCTGATGTGTACTGTAGGGACTTTCTGGGGCTGGCTGACTGCTGATGGGAGTCTGAAGCCGACCTCCTCAGTCTCCTCCCGGCCCTGGTGGTTTGTAGGTCATAAACATTATAGGGGCAGTAGTTCCACCAGTGGCGCTGAATGTTCCTCACAGAGATGCATATATCCAATGCATGTGGAGCACTGCAGCGTTTTGCCGTATGTGCGCATTAGCCTTCTGGATTGACTGAGATCATCAAGAGTGATGATCTCCACCAAGGAGGTAAGGCAGGGGTGGAGCAAGCCATGACAGACCCACTCAGCACTGGAATAAAGGGAAGAGGCCGGCCACCCAACATGAATTTTTAACACTATAGTGTCCGGAATACAATTTTGTATTCCTGATATTATAGTGTTCCTTTAACGTTGAGGGTTAAATAAGCTTAGCTCAGGCAGGGAATGGTGCCCAACATAACCTAGATAATTATTCAAGCCATTCTAAAACGGTTTGACTACTTACACTGGTAGCGTTTCATGCCACTCCTGGCACAAAAACCACTACAGTGCACTGTGGAGGTTATTGTGCTTGGAATGTTCCTTTAATTCACCAATTCACAGAAATGTGTGTTATGGCTTTACCTCTCAAGAGCTGTAAAATTGAGTGGACAGTCTGTAACATTACATACAAACACACCCCTGTATTTAAACACTAAAACTATATACGAACACCCCTTCATTCAAACACCAACACAACACACAAAAATAATACCTGTGGAAGACAGAGATGATAGGGTCAAAACAGGACTGCAATAAAAGCTATAGAATGGAGATGCACAGAAGAGGTGAGGATTGGTCAAGCAAGACATTCGGGTGGGTATCAATAAAATAAGGGGGGGGGAGCAGAAATAACAGAGAAAGTCTTTAGAGATAACTTAAATGTTATTCAACATTCTGCTTAACAAACCAGTGATGAGCAGGGCAGGGAGCAACTAGCCTTAGCATGCAGGACAAGACAAACTGCAGAATATATGTATGTATGCATGTATAAGCACACACACACACACACACACACACACACACACACACACACACACACACACACACACACAATTATTTATATATATATACATATATATATACACACACATTAAAGAACAAGCACACCCAGATTCTTCATCTAACTATCCTAGATTAATTATGAAGTTAAGTGCCATTCACCCGGTCGCGCAGACATAACACACAATATACCCAAACAACAAAACACTAAGATGAGATAGAAAGCCATTTCTTTTATACACAAAAAAACAGACATCCAAAATTGACCATAGTCCAAAAACAATCCCAAAAATGGGATCATGAAGACATGTTACCCTTGTCTCTTCTTACATAAGATTGTTTGCCAGGGCGAGTGCTCCTTTAAGCCTGTAGTTGTAAACAAAAATATCCATCTGCATCAATTACCTTATGTAGCATACTCTTAAGGGTTTTGTTGAACCTCTCTACTAAACCATCCGTCTGTGAGTGATATACTGAGGTCTTAAGATGTTTAACCTGCAAGAGCATGCACAACTCTTTTGTGACTCTGGACATGAAAGGGGTACCCTGGTCTGTTAGGATGTATTTAGGGATACCCACCCTACTAAACATCAACATAAGTAACTTAGCTATTAACTTTGCAGAGGTATTACGCAAGGGGATGGCCTCAGGGTCGCTAGTTGCATAGTCCAAGATGACTAGTGTATATACTGTGCCCCCTAGCGGACTTTACAAGTGGCCCCACTAAGTTCACAGTGATCCTTTCAAAAGGCACATCAATTATGGGTAAGGGTACAAGTGGACTACGAAAAGTCTTGAAAGGAGCCCTGTACTGGCACTCAGGACATGAGGAGCAATAGATTGTTATAACAACTCCAGGCCAGTAAAACCTTCTAAGGACTCTCTCTCTAGTTTTTTTCGACTCCCAAGTGTCCCCCTAATATGTGTCTGTGAGACAACTTTAGTACTGTGTTTTGGGAAGTCTGGAGAACCAACAGCTGCTTAATGATATCTGAATCCTTCTTTTCTACGCGGTAAATTATGTAATTTTGTACTTCAAAATAGGGGAACGGCAGTGCTTAAGCAACCCCATTTACAACTCTAATATCATTTCTAACTGTCACTAAAGTGGGATCTTCCCACTGAGCGGTTTTAAAATTACCCGGACGGATCCCAGTATCAATTAAGTTATCGTCCTTGTCTGCAGTATTAGTAGGCTCCTCACTAGTTTGAGCGGGGTTATCTCCTATTAATACTGGTTTAGGGCAGTATCTTTTACTTTTTCTTATTTGTCTGTCACAGTGGTCAAAACCCAAGTCAATATCAGTAAAAGGGAACACATTATCCTTGGCAGATTGACTAATTTCTGTCTTTTGTACAGCTGCCCATAATTCTAGAAAATGAGGAAAGTCTCTACCTATCACTACCTCATGGGCTAATCTATTTACTACACCCACTCGGTACTTTAAATCCCTATACTGGGTTCCAATATTTACTTCCGCAGTGGTGTATTCTCTTTTATCACCATGAAGACAGATAATGCCTATTTTCTGAACATGATCATGTTTTACACAAGGTATTATAGACTCTGCTACCAACGTAACCATACTGCCTGAATCAAGTAATGCTTTAGACATTTTTCCATTCACAGTTACACATCATTTATGAGGGTTATTATCATAGTCATTGTTAACAGCACCATAACAGTTGAACAAAAATGAATGTGCTCCCTCATCTTTGCCCATATTGCATTCCATAGGTTCATACTTCAATGGACAGTCCTTGGCCATATGACCATCCTCTTTGCACTTGAAACATTTCACAGTATAATCTGACCACCAATTAGTTCCTCTCCCAGGCCTGTTAGACCTGAATGCCCCCCTGGTTCCTGATGTATTGTCCCTGGTGTTCTGTGTATAGAGCTGCAGCTCTTCAGCTCCCCTTAAACCTTGACCAGTAGGCATGTGCATGGGAAACATTTTTGGTTCGGCATTCAGAAATTCGGCACTTCGGAAATTCGGTAATTTCGCAACTTCGGCATTTCTCTTGCAGCCGCTTGACAGATAACTCCCTAATTCCCACTGTATTAGGGAGTTATCTAAAAAAAGGCTCAAAAGACCTTAATTGGCCTTTCAGCCAAATTTACTAATACTAAGTAAAGATTACTTAGTATTAGTAAATGATGCCCCTACTCGCTATACCGCGAGTAGGGACATCTCTAGTAAACGGTGAGCAGGTGGGGTGGGGGCCCTAAATTAGAATAAGGGGGGGACCTATTGACCCCACCCCTGAGCGGCGGGTGCAGGCCCTAAAGTAAAATAATGGGGGGGGGGGGGGGGACCTATTGTCCTCCCTCCGGCTCCCACCCCTGAGCGGTGGGTGGGGGCCCTAAATTAGAATGAGGGTGGGGACCTAGTGTCCTCCCCCCCCCCTGGCCCCACCCCTGAGCGGTGGGTGGGGGCCCTACATTAGAATGAGGGGGGGGACCTAGTGTCCTCCCCCCCCCCTGGCCCCCACCCCTGAGCGGTGGGTGGGGGCCCTACATTAGAATGAGGAGGGGACCTAGTGTCCTCCCCCCTGGCCCCCACCCCTGAGCGGTGGGTGGGGGCCCTACATTAGAATGAGGGGGGGGGGCTAGTGTCCTCCCCCCTGGCCCCCACCCCTGAGTGGTGGGTGGGGGCCTTACAAAAAAAATATATCCATCTTCACCTGGTGAGGGCTCCGCGCAGACTGAGCTCTGCAGGGCGAGGGAAGGCTTATAATCTTTTAACAGGTTTAGCTAATGGTCCCCCTCACTATTTTTAGGGTGAGGGGGGGTAGGTAGGGGGTCATTTTTTGGGGGGAGAGGGGTGACTAGGGGTTTGGGGACCCCTAGTCACCTGGGAAGGGGGGTGTTAATTTTTTATTTAGGGCCCCCACACACCACTCAGGGGTGGGGGTCAGGGGAGAGGACATTAGGTCCCCCCCTAATTAGTATTTAGGGCCCCCATCCACCATTCTGGGTGGGGGTCAGGGGGGAGGACATTAGGTCTCCCCCAATTGGTATTTAGGGCCCCCACCCACCGCTCAGGGGTGGGGGCCAGGGAGGGACATTAGGTCCCCCCCAATCTAATTTAGGGCCCCCATCTTGTTGCACAGAGGTGGATTGGATCAAAGCCTTGATAACAAGCTCTATGTTGAGCATTAAATGACTTCTACCCTCAGGCTTACGTGGCTGCCCGCATCCTCCACCATATGTAACAAGCCACCTCTTTTACCGGTAGGATTTTGTCACAGATCTAACGGTAACCACAGCCTTCTAGGGTAATCAAAGTCCAGGACACATCCAACTCAATTTTCCTGATGTGAAAAATATACAAGTCCTTCAAAATAAAAATAAACAAAACAAAACTCCTTGCTCTTGTTTGAGCACATACTAAACACAGTAATCACCATCTGGAATTGTGTGGCTTTCCCACTTACCAATAACAAAAATATACATGCAAGACACACCAGTACTATTTTATCCTGACTGTTGCATTTAAAGTTTATTGTGAAGAGCCTGGCCATCCTGCCACAATACACACACAGACATACAGATTCAGACACTCACACATATTAAGACACTCACATAATTCAGATTCAGACACTCACACATACATTCAGATTCAGACTGGATCTGCATCTACAGCCTCCAGTTCCAACTCCTGTCCAGCCTGTCTCACCCGACCACCAGGGAAAGCTTCTCCCCCCCCCCCCCCTTCCTGGTACAAGGTAAGCCTCAGAGGAGGGGGGGCTTTTAGTATGTTTTGGTAAACGTGTATTTTATTGTATTTTGCATTGCTATTATGGTGTGCTGTACAAATATGCTAAAAACAATAAAATAAATTTGGAGCATCTCTGTTAGCATACCATCTCCAAAATCCAGAAACTGCCATGATGTGGTTAGCTGGGAGGCGTCTACTCACTAATACTATGGACTACAGCCCCTTTCCCCTTTCTAAGTACCCTTGTGCCCCCCTCTACTGCCCTTGTGCCTATATAGGCCTATGTATTTATAGGGTGGGTAACCCCTCACACAACTTTTGGCTCCACCTACAGGCTCAACCTTCCTATATATTAAAAGATATACAACCTTTTTTACATGATGTATTTTTTATATAATATAGTTTGTTGAAAATAATCAGTTTAAAAAGTTTATTCAAAAATATTAAATAATTTGTAAAGCCTATCTGATAATATTAAAAAGTATAAAAAAGAGTTCCTTCATAAAAGATAAAATAAAATAAGTGCAGTGCAGCATTGGCGTGTGAGCATCTTTACAGCCTACTTTTATCATCAACAGAATCCGTGGTTGGGCTCCCACGGTCAGGTACATTAGGTTGGATTGATATCACTCACTGAGATTAATGGACATTTTTATATAAATTTTTCTGTTTATTCATGTACTTTTCAGAGTCTGTTTTATGTTTACGGTGGTCTTCATTTTTATATATTGTACCTACTTTGGGCCTATGACCGTCTGGGCCATTTTACAGTAGCACATTTTTTTCCTGATTGCACCGCTTAGCGGATTATCCCCTTGGATTTTCACAAGTGTTTTTATTTTTTGTGGAATTTTTCTGATACTTTTTGTAGCAGGTTAACAACATTCCTGCAACTTGGGTAGCATTTATACAGGTTTTCTGATTGATACATACATTTAATTTATTTGATTTTATAAGCACTCTTTTTTTTTTTTTTTTTAATATTGTGGGATTCCCTAATAAAGTAATTTTCTCATGCTTTATTTTATTATATCTTTTATGAAGGAGCGCTCACACTTGACTGTTTAGTGTGAAGCAGTCCAATTTTCTGTTCTTGCCCTGTGAGGGGTAATTTTATTGCTACCACACCCATATATTGCATTAAAAAGAAGTAAATACTAGTACCATATACATTTGTGGTGATTTTACATGAATGATGATTGTTTAGTGTTTTATTGTACTTTATCAATTAAAAATAACAAAACAAAATGGCAGCTTCCTATGCTAGCATGACCACTATTTTGGTAGTGTACGCACTATCAATTCTACTTTAGTTTATACAAGATCGTTTTACTTGTGTTGTGCCTAATGATTGATGTATGTGCATGTATATATTGTCTTTCAGGCAATAGAAACACATTCTCTAAGCTGGGGCACAAGGATAAAAGGCTTTATTGCATGTTTCGTGTTTGGAATTGTTTGCTCCATTTTGGTAAGAATATATTTTAATTTTCAAGTGTTTGTCTTGTTAAATAATAGTGATATTTAGATTCATACCTATTGTTTTGTTCTAAAAATGCTTCACCCACTATTGCTGTTGTGATTTTCTTTTTGATCAGAAAAAAATATATAATTAAGTAGTCTAGTTATTCAAACAGAACATCTTTCGTTTCATTGATTTATGTTTAAATACAGTTTATTAATTTTAAGGAACTATAGTGTCTGATAAACCAGAAGTGTCTGTGTGCCAATCCCTGCATCTTCCTGTATGAAGTCAGAATGGTCAAATAGATATCACGGTCCAAATCAATATAAAGGACACTAGACATGCGCTAAAGGGATCAAGAAACCACAATAGGGGAAGGAACACTGGTTTTGTCATTTATTTATACCATTTTACTATAGCCACATCAAAAGTAAGGATGCCTTGAGATGACACGGACTTGTGTCATGACATCTGCGTGGGGGCACCACGTAATAAGAAGAGACAGAGATGCAGTGTTTGGTGTCAGAAATGCCAGAAGTGGAGGCAGAGAAGGCAAGGAATTTGTGGTGTACAATCAGCGCACTACGTGATTAGTGGAAGGTAAGTATGTGTGTCTTGGTTTTGACAACTCAACCAAAGAAAGTATATACAACGTCCATTCATTTTACTGCAATGCAGGTAAATACTCGATTGGCTTCTCCGGCCATAGAGCATAGCAATATGTGGGAGGACACCTCATAAGGAAGGCAACATGGACCCCCTACATACTGATGACATTTATTAGCTTGGTGACATTTATGAATATCACCCGAGAGTATATCTATTACAGGTAAAAGTAAATTTTTGTGTATAAATAGAGTAACCAATTAGAAGAAAACTGTGGTATGGCTCAAATTGCTCGTAAGCAAGGCCGTGTCCAGCACTGGTTATGTAAGGGTAAATGCCACCAATGGACCTGAGTACAGAGCTTGTTTGTCTAGGACTCCCCTCCTGCCATCTCCATGTCTCTGAGCCTTCATGACATAAGGCTTCACATGTCCTGGCTGCAGCCTATAATACCAGCTAATGACAAACTAGTAACATCCCAGATAAAATAGTCAAATATTTGCAACCCCAAATCCCTAATTCACCTAACTATAAAAACAAAAGGAAACACTTGCATTATGGTCACTGTGTATAGGAGGTAGTCTGGAGTAAGTCATAAAGCCTTCCACAGGCACCCTGGGTAGTCACGGTGCAACAAGCTTCTTCTTTCTGTCCATGGGCCCTGTATGCCAAAGATGGTAGACTCACATGATGAAAAAAAAAATACATAATGATTCTCAAACAGAAGCATAAAAAAAAACTGGAATTGGCATTAGAAACTCCCATAAATAAGACAGAATAGGCTTGCAAATGGTAGCGCAGCACACAGGACCTATGGCTCTCCTGCTTCAGGGGGCAGAGAGGTCATATGGCTCTAAGAGGGAGGCACTGTTGGCAATGGTGCTTCCGATCAAACTTGTTCCAGAAGGATTTGTCCTCCTTGCAGAACATCCATGCTCGTTAAAACATAAGACAAAGCAATCTTATGTATTTTTCCTACTCCTGACAAATCTTTACAAATGGTGCAGTTTAAGGCAAGCTCTGCTTCCTTTGTCAAGTTGTCAAGCTAACAAAGGAAGTACAGCTTGCCTTATGCTCCATCCTTTGTCAAGATTTTCTAGGCATAGGAAAAATATAAGACAAAGTATGCCCTTAAATCTTAAATAATTTTTTACATAACATCCTATCCTTGATATCCATTACCTTAGAAAGCAGGTTGTTCTATGCTTCTTCATTTTTTTTTTTATTTTTTTTAGAGCTTATCTATGAGCTCATTATAGGCTGCAAATAGTTTGTCAGATTTATATTTGAGTTTGTTAGTTTTGAATAATTAGATCTCACGATAGAGGTCCGCTGTGATGGAGCGGAAGTTAGACGGCAGTGTGGCAAGGAATCCCTGTAGTAGAGTCCACAGAGTGATGGTGCCCTGTTATTTGGCTATTCAGCCCAGATGCCAGTGAGGAATCCACCAAGTATATGCCATCTTAGTTTCTCCGGGTTCAGTCTTTTTTGGGATGATTTTAGGGGCTTCTGCAGCTTGGATGTTTTGGAAGGGGACATGTCTCTGCCTTCCTGAGGTTTAGCCAAGATGACATTTCCTCAATGTAATAGTCGCTTTGGGGTATTTTCATGCAGTTATTAATTTGTAAGTTTAGACTAAGTTAAGGGTGCATAAGCTCCGGCCCCCGGGCCACATCTGTTCCTCAAATGCATGAATGCTGGTCTGCAGAAGGGCACACTTGTCACTGAGCACCAGTCTGATCGGGAGCTACAGGGCCGACCAGCAGCACCGAGGCACTGCTGGCATCAGAGAGCTGCTGCCTCATGATTAGGACATGCACTGTCAATTGCCGTGGACTACACTACATGACTACACGAGAAGGATTTTTTTTTTAGGGTCTCCTCATCTTGTGCAGTGTGACTCTACATATTATTGCACTTACTGCCTATGCACTCCTGAATGTGTTGAAGTGTGCCATGTAGGCTTAAACTATATTAACACAGAATACTGTATGTTGCTATGTTATTCTAGATTCCTAACCTTGGTTTGTCCTGTTTAATCTTTCTCAGTTGCCTATACTGACTTATTGTTTTACTGACTATTCTGATTTCTGGATCCCCTGACCTCGGCCTGTCCCTGTTTATGTTAAGCTTGGCCATTATAAAGTGTCTAGACCTAACAACTCACAATACTCCATTTCAAATACCATGGGATGCCTACTTTCTAAAACATGCCTTCATGGGGGTAATTTTTCTCCCTGAGTTGCCATACTGCCTCAAAGATGACAGGCACAGAAAATCACTTCATCAAATTTCCAAGTTGAAAAGGGCATCTAATAATTTTGGCCATGTGAATTACCAAAAAAACACAGGAAAGTCACTACATGGGGGCAATGCTATATTTGTGAGACAGAGTTAAATAAAAATATTTTATACTTTCGCTAACACTGATCATGTCATGGTACCTGCTACTCAGACCTCATTCTCCTCCAGCAATTTCGGCGCTTTGGACGCCGGCCGCGATAGCCCCGCCCCCTTTTATGACGCGGCGCTATGCCGCCCACGTCCTGACGTCACGACCCGCCGAAAATCTCAAACTAGGACGTTTTGGGGGCGTGGTCATCAATTAAAGAAGCAGGGTATAAAAGGTACTCACTTTTCTTTTGGTTTCAGCTTGTCTGTTCCCTCAGTGCGTGTTATATTGATTGTTTCTTCGGTTATTGACTTGGCTTGTATCCTGACTTTGCTTACCTCTCCTATCCTTGAACTCGGCTTGGCTTTCGCTTACCTGTCTTCTCGTTCCCTTGACCTCGGCTCGCCCCTGACCATTCTCTGTTCGCTTGACGTTAGTCCGGCCACTCTAAGGTCCGGTACACGTCTTTATAGTTTTTAGTACTCTGCGTGTTGGATCCCTGTCTTGATCCTGACATTACGACAGGGCCAATGGATCCTGCAGGTACTAGTTCCCAGGTCCCCTCTCAGGACTCTACATTTGAAGTAATGGATCATAGAATGGACCAAATGGCTATGGCCTTACAGTCACTATTATCTTGGCCGAATCTGCAGTCTGAGGAGGTTCGTACTCCCTTTATTGCGCCTGTAAACACAGGACTAGAGGTAGCTACGGTAGGGGCCTCCTCCCAGGTTACTTCACCACTACGCTATGGAGGTTCACCAGATACTTGTCGAGGTTTTCTGAACCAGATTAGTATCCACTTTGAACTACAAACCCAGGCCTATCCTACTGATAGAGCCAAGGTCGGATTTATCATCACCTTGCTGATAGACAAGGCACTTAGATGGGCTAATCCTTTTATGGGAAAATGATAACCCGCTAGTGTATAATTATAACGCTTTTGTGGAAGCAGTTAGGAGAACATTCGATCCTCCAGGAAGAAAAGCCAACGCCGCTAAGGCATTACTACGTCTCAGGCAAGGAAATAGTACTCTGGTAAATTATGCTTTAGAATTCAGATCTCTGGCTTCAGAGGTAAAATGGGACGAACAAGCCTTCATAGATGTTTTTCTAAATGGTTTATCTGAGGAAATTCTAGATGAGGTAGCCACTAGAGAACTTCCTGAAAATTTGGAAGATCTGATCTCGTTTATTTCGTGCATAGACGAACGTATGAGACAAAGGCAAAACACTAGAGATAGAATCCGTAGACCGTCTATCAGATTGGCTCCCTCATTCCAGAATCCCGATTCTATGGCTCTAGCACTACCTGAGCCAATGCAATTAGGGACTACTCGTCTAACTTAGCAGGAGAGACCATACAGGAGAAGGGAGTGTTTTTTTTTTTTTTGTGGACAAAGGGGTCACCTACGCCTTACCTGCCCCACTAGGCCGGGAAATGCTCGCACCTAAGTACCTCCAGAGGACAGGCCTTGGGTGATGCAATCTCGTCCTCTATAAATAAACAAAAAGACCATAGGCTTCTAATTCCTATCTCTTTGATCTGGGAGAAGAGTTCTGTTAATACCTTTGCCTTAATAGATTCTGGAGCAGCAGAAAGCTTTATGGATCTAACTTTTGCTAAAAAACAACTCCTTCCTTCTCAACTAAGAGAGACACCCTTGGCCGTTGAGGCCATAGATATTAGACCATTATCAGAGCCCGTTATTTCTCATGAGACCATACCAATCAAAGCTACTATTGGCGTGTTACACGAGGAAATTATTTCTCTATTGTTAATTTCTTCTCCTTCATTTACTGTAGTTCTGGGGTATCCATGGTTAAGAAAACATAATCCTGTCATAGACTGGGAATTAGGAGAAATAGTGTCATGGGGTTTGGGCTGTACTGGCAGATGCTTGCAACGGATCACACCAGCTCCCTTAGCAGACATACCTACCCACTGTTCCCAGGTGTCTGACTTACTGATACCTCCACAATACCAAGATCTTAAGACAGTCTTTGATAAAGGGAGAGCCGACACCTTACCTCCTCATAGGTCATTTGACTGTACCATTAAGCTTCTGCCTGGCACGATGCCTCCCAGGGGTACTATGTACCCGTTATCTACGAAGGAAAATCTAGTACTAGAAGCATATATAAAAGAAAATTTGGACAAGGGCTTTATCAGAAGGTCTACATCTCCAGCGGGGGGTGGATTTTTCTTTGTCACTAAGAAGGATGGCACTCTGAGGCCATGCATAGATTACCGGGGTTTGAATAAAATAACCATTAAAAATGTGTATCCTATTCCTCTGATCACTGAGTTGTTCGATGGACTCAAGGATTCCAAAATTTTTACCAAGTTGGACTTACGAGGAGCTTATAACTTGGTTAGAATCCGACAGGGTGATGAGTGGAAAACCGCATTCAATACCCATTACGGTCACTATGAATATACAGTAATGCCATTCGGACTATGTAATGCCCCAGCTGTCTTTCAGGAACTAATCAATGAGGTGTTGAGAGAATTTCAAGAGGAATGCGTAATAGTATACCTGGACGATATACTAATACATTCCAGAGACAAGGAAATTTACCACAGACAAGTAAGAAGTGTGTTGCGTAGGCTTTTACAACACGGTTTGTACTGCAAATTGGAGAAATGTAGTTTTGACCAAACCCAGATAGATTTCCTGGGTTATGTCATTTCCGATGAGGGTTTTTAAGATGGACCCTATTAAACTTCAGTCTATCTTAGACTGGCCTTTACCCACTGGACTCAAGGCCATACAGAGGTTTGTCGGATTCTCCAATTATTATAGGCGCTTCATTAACGGATTCTCATTTATAATGGCACCCATTACTAACATGACTAAGACGGGTGCTAATACCAAAGTTTGGACTAAGGAGGCTTTGGCTGCCTTCAAGACCCTCAAGGAGACTTTTGCCTCTGCCCCGATTTTGGTTCACCCTTCTTTACCTTTCCTACAGGAAGTTGATGCTTCTGAGACTGGTATAGGGGCTGTACTGGATAAACCGCTGCATCCGTGTGGTTTCTTCTCTAAAAAATTGACTGACACAGAGAGAAGGTATGACATTGGAGAACTGTTGGCTGTGATATTGGCGTTAAAGGAATGGCGGCATCTATTAGAAGGGACTTTACAACCAGTTACTATTTTGACGGACCATAAGAATTTATCTATCATTGGAGAGGTCAAAAGATTGTCCGCTAGGCAAGCTCGCTGGTCACTGTTCCTTGCCCATTTTAATTACATACTTTCCTACAGACCGGGCTCCAAAAATACTAAGGCAGACGCTCTCTCACGCCAACATGAACCTGCCACTTTCGTGGAGGTCCCTATGTCTTCTATAATCCCCAAACAGTATATTGTAGCCAATACCAGCCTTAAAGTACACTCTCCTTTACTGCTTGATATTGAAAAGGTTCAAAGCAGGGCGCCTGTACTTACTCCTGAAGGAAAGTATTTCGTACCTCCCAACCTTCAGGATGAATTACTCTCATGCTTCCACGACAGTAAAATTGCCGGACATCCTGGCGTTCATAAGACTCACTCTCTGATTTCCCAAAATTTTGGGTGACCTACCTTACGTAAGGATGTGTCGTTTGTGCTAAGAATAAACAGCCTCACACCCTTCCATGTGGTTTACTTCAACCTTTAGAAATTCCTAAGACACCATGGTCCAGTCTAGCTATGGATTTTATTGTTGATTTACCGGTTTCTAACATCCAAACAGTGATTCTCACGGTTGTTGACAGATTTACTAAAATGTCTCATTTTATCCCTTTACCTAAGCTACCTTCTGCACCCGAATTGGCTGAAATTTTTGCGAGGGAAGTCTTTCGCTTGCATGGAATTCCTATGGATATTGTCTCGGATAGAGGTCCCCAGTTTGTCTCTCGTTTCTGGAGATCCTTCCAGTTGGGTATCAAATTAAATTTCTCCTCGGCCTACCATCCCCAGTCTAATGGGGCTGCCAAACGTACCAACCAAAAGATCGAACAATATCTGCGCTGTTTTGTATCTGAACATCAAGATAATTGGGTCGATTTGATTCCTTGGGTGAAGTTTGCACACAACAATTTGGTTTGCGAGTCTACTCCTAATAGCCCCTTCTTCATGAATTATGGCTTTCATCCTACCATTCTGCCGTCGGTGTCCTCCTCTCTGGGTATACCAATGGTTGATGATCATGTCGCTAGTCTGAGGAAGTTGTGGGATCAGATTCACCATGTTCTTGTTCACACTTCGGCTTTATTTAAACAGCAAGCGGATAAACGCAGAAGGCCTGCTCTTATTTTTCACCCGGGGGATAAGGTGTGCCTAAGTACCAGACACATTCGTTTGAAAGTTCCTTCCATGAAATTCGCACCTCGTTACATTGGACCTTACAAAGTCTTATGAAAAATCAACCCAGTTGCTTATCAGCTTGCGCTTCCCCCTGGTCTGCGCATTCCTGATTCTTTTCAGGTTTCGCTCCTGAAACCTCTCGTTTGTAACAGGTACACCTCGGCTTCGGCTCCTCCCTCTTCTGTTCAGGTTGAGGGTCAGGAGGAAAATGAGGTTGGGTTCATTCTTGATTCCCACATCTCTCGTGGGAAATTGCAGTATCTTGTTAACTGGAAGGGATATGGCCCTGAGGAAAGATCCTGGGTGTCTCATGCAGATATTCACGCTCCTCGCCTTCTTCGGGCATTTCATGCCCGCTTTTCCT
Organism: Pelobates fuscus; assembly: GCF_036172605.1. Classification (NCBI taxonomy): domain Eukaryota; kingdom Metazoa; phylum Chordata; class Amphibia; order Anura; family Pelobatidae; genus Pelobates; species Pelobates fuscus. Next base: position 195,542,206 of record NC_086317.1, read on the forward strand.
CTCGTCCTGTTTTTTTTCGCCCTAGGGGCGTTCCTAAGAGGGGGGGTACTGTCATGGTACCTGCTACTCAGACCTCCTCCAGCAATTTCGGCATTTTGGACGCCGGCCGCAATAGCCCCGCCCCCTTTTATGACGCGGCGCTATGCCGCCGACGTCATGACGCCAAAAATCTCAAACTAGGACGTTTTGGGGGCATGGTCATCAATTAGAAGCAGGGTATAAAAGGTACTCACTTACAGTGAGTCATTGCCCTGTCGTGGTTTCAGCTTGTCTGTTCCCTTAGTGCGTTTATATTGATTGTTTCTTCGGTTATTGACTTGGCTTGTATCCTGACTTTGCTTACCTCTCCTATCCTTGAACTCTGCTTGGCTTTCGCTTACCTGTCTTCTCGTTCCCTCGACCTCGGCTCGCCCCTGACCATTCTCTGTTCGCTTGACGTTAGTCCGGCCACTCTAAGGTCCGGTACACGTCTTTATAGTTTTTAGTACACTCTGCGTGTTGGATCCCTGTCTTGATCCTGACAGATCAGGATTATGAAATTTCTTTTGAAAATGAAATGCCTTTGGTTGAAAAAAATACAAATACAATTATAACCAATAAACGTGGCCAGAATTTATGATAAAGTGGCTTGACTAAAAAACTCAAAATGGAAATGAGCATAGATGTGCCGAGTGTTTGTGTTTGTCAGTGCTTGTATACATGTGTCTGTCAGTGTGTGCCTGGTTGTGCGTGTAGGCAGTATGTGTATGTGGATATGTGTGTATCTGTGAGTGTGTCTGGAATGTACTTTTGCATACCTGGTTATACCACAAACACATGGTAACCATGTGGCATCTAGGAGAGCAACATGCCAGTACCCCAGAGAGTCAGACAGGAAGCCCAAGCTCAATGGCATCCACGCCATCAACACATGCGCCCCATCAGTCATTCGGTACCTAGCTGGAAAAATAACCATACCAAGAGAAGAGCTGGATACCATGGATATCAAGAGTCTGAAATTACTCCCTGTCACAGAGGATAACCCTAACATGCAGAGTTAAGGATAGCAAGGAACGGACTAAGGAAATATAATCGTCTTAGGCCTTAGAGTGGCCGGAGTTAAAGTTAGACAGAGTAAAGCTTAGTCGAAATACAAGCCGAGGTCCGGGTAACGGAGAGACAGCGAAAATGAGATCTAGCCAGAGTCAGGTACACGGTAATAATCAGAAGGGCAAACAAGACAGGCAAGGGTTAAAGAGAAATGCAGAGTCAGGAAACAAAGCCAAGGTCGATACAATACAGAATACAATACTATATCACAAGGAACACACTAAAGGGTACTGGGAACAGAAACCACAATAGGGCACAGAATCTAGGGTCAGGTAAGTTTTAACATTTTTATGTTTGTTTAATTTGATCGGTCCAAGTCATGCCTGCGCCCCAAAACGTACATGAATGGGGGCGCCGCAATGCCGTAGCCAATGGGAGCCCATCGCAAGGTTAGGCTCCCATTTCCACTTTAAGAACGCGTTTGCAATGCTTGCAGCCCTTCTAATACTGTACGGCCTGCCAGGAGTGTTCGAGCCGCATGCAGATCGTCTGGAGTCAGGAGTGCTCCCCTGCCGTCACGCGGACCAGGTAAGTAGCGTTACACCCCCTAACAATGGAGGATTGCACCTGGAATCCAGAGTCTGTACACCAGCCTAAAGGAAGGAGGTTAAGACCTGATGAGTGTCAAGAGCACAGTCAAGTACATAATGAAGATGACGAACTGCTAAGAGAGTGCCTGAAACAGGTATAGGATGCAGAAAATTAATAGGTTTTATGGCAAGACAAAATTCTCTATGGGATGTACCATCACCAGATAGCTGATGTAGCTCATATTACAAAATCCCAAACGTGCAGACTGTGCACAGAGGCCTCTGAGACCATCCAGCACTTAGTAGCCAGGTGCAAGATGTTAGCGGAACCGGACCGTATATAACCGAGGCACAACCAACTTGCTGGGATTGTGTACTGAAACACAAGTGGGGTAATAGCTGCTTGATCCAAGGAGACATCTGACTGCTATTTTGGGGTCAAGAAGGAATTTTTTCCTAGTTTGTTGCAAAATTGGAAGCGCTTCAGACTGGGTTTTTAGACTTCTTTTGGATCAACAGCAACAACATATGTGAGGAAGGCTGAACTTGATGGACGCAAGTCTCTTTTCAGCTATGTAACTATGTAACACATGCACAGAATATGGGATGGCCCTACCGAAGTTCAGATGGGAGGTACCAGAAAGGGTAGTTGAGTGACAAAACTAAGGTCATTTGTGACTTTCAGACCCATGGAGAAAATAAAGTACTGGCCAACCAATCCCAACATTGTATTGGTAGACAAGGAAAAGAAGACTGCAGTGGTGGTGGAAATACCTAGTGACCATAACATCAAGAAGAAAGAACACGAGAAAGTGGACAAATACCAAGATCTGAAATAATAGCTACAAGGCATGTGGAAAGTGAAGGCAGTGGTAGCACTCGAGGATGTAACCCCCAAGTTGGGAGAGTGGCTTCAAAAGATTCCTAGCGGGACATCTGAGGCCTCTGTCCAGAGTGTAGTTCTAGGGACAGATAAGACACTGCACAGCGCGTTCATACCTTTGGTAGAGGGCCCAAAAATGAGGAATACAAAGTAAAATGTCTGTTAAACATTTGTGACGGACAAAATTGTGCTTCATATCAATAATATATATATATTTTTTAATTTGTATTTTTTATTGTAGCATTTCATTATCGTACACATTTGTAAGCGCATAGTGAGCTACATTTTAAGTGCATGCATAGGGAAACCTAAATCAATACAGCAAATGCATGTATTTTAGGCTTGTCTGGCTAACTGTAGCTGGTGTTATATGCACGGTATAGAAGGCAGCTGTCACGTATCCATGTGGCAAAAACTGAGATAATTACCTTCTGAAGATCGAGGGGAGTGCCACTCGCCGGTCTTCTGCCATGATGCCTGGTTTGTGCGGCATGTCGATGCACCGGCCGTTGCGGGCCCACGCAATTATATAGCCCCACGTCCGTCCACGGTAAAGACAACGTCGACGTTCAGGTGATGTCACGCAACAGATGCACACGCACGTTTTGGGTTCAAGGGCTAGGTACAGCCAATCGAATCTGCAAGAGGGTTATTTAAACTCCCTTATTCCTTAGCTCATTTCCCTGTTGTGGTTTCCCTTAGATGGTTATCCGAGAGTGTGTTCCTGATCGTGTTATTTTGGTTTTTGACCCTGGCTTCGTTTTGACTTCCCTGGTTTCTGGTACCCTTGACTTTTGGCTTTTTCCTTATCGCTGTGTCTTGTTCTGTGTCCCTGACCTCCTTTGCTAGTTTTCTGACTATTCTCGGGTACGTTAAGTCCGGCCATTCTAAGGTCCGGTAAGACGTTACCCTTAGTTCTAGGGCAGTGATGGCAAACCTTTTTGAGCCTGAGTGCAATACATGCCAACTTTTTTTTCCTCAAAGTGCCAACATGGCAATTAAACCTGAATACTGACGTTTACGTTTAGAAAAAACAATTCGTACAGTTGTCTGAACTAATTAACAACTTTTGTTTTAAAAGAAGAACACAACAACAGAGAGTTCAATGATACAAATTGTAAATAATGATATAAATAGATAAAATTAAGCTTATATTAGTATCTCCAACAAATGCATTACATACACACAAACTGTTGAATACACAGTCTGCTGAATACACACACACAGACTGCAGCCCCCCCCTTTGGGTTGGGGGTAAAAGGTTTGGATAGCATTAACGTCCCATATTGGAGTAGAGGGTGCTTGTGATGTAGGCAACATAGGTTATAGGATGGTTAAGTCCATCTCTCTGAAGAGCTGTTCTGCCTCTGAGATGTGGGTAAAGTGTGAAACGCTTGTCTGCATGTAGCACTGTTAGTTTTCGTCCTGGTCCCCAGCGGTACCCAACGTCCTTATCGCGCAGCAGCTTAGTCACAGGTTGCAGTGTGTGTCTCCAAAGCATGGTGGCCCTGGATAGGTGATTGAAGAAGGAAATGCCTAAGCCTTTAAACTTGTAGGTAGGTGCATTCTTAGTTGCAGCCTGTATGAATTGCTTGCTCTGAAGTGACTGGAAAAAGAGCAGCAAGTCCCTTGGGGCACGGCCAGAGCTTTAGATGACTTGGGAACCCGATAGTGATAGTCCAATGGCATATGTTTGGCCTTTGATGAGGATAGAATAGAGCTCAATAATCTGCAATAATGAGGTACCTCGTCATCCACTAAGGCTTCAGGGACTCCGCGGACTCACAGTTTTCGTTGTCTCTTAGCGTCTTCCAGCCCTGCCAGTTTGCTCTCCATAACAAGGTTAGCTTGCTTCAGTTTTTCCACTTCCACTTTCAGGTATTTTGATTGGTGGATTAAAAGTAACCAATCAGAGTTATGAGTCAAATTACACAGCGTGGGAAAATTCCAAAGAACTTTCCCATGCTGTGTTAAATGATACAGAGCACTCTGATTGGGTGGATTTCAAGCCAACCAATCAGAGTGCTGTGACAGGTAAATGTAGAGACTTACCTGTCAGTCTCTTCATTTACCTGTCAGAGCTCTCTGATTGGATGGCTTAAACAAACCAACCAGAGTGCTCTGAGCCTAATTGCGGGGCAAGGCTTTATAAGCCTTCCCCCACCCTGCAGAGCTCAGTCTGCGCGGAACCCTCCATGGGTTAAGATGGATTTTTTTTTGTTTTGTTTTTAATTGCGACGGTCATTGTGGATTTTTATTTAGCCTTTTTTGGGGCTGAAAATCAAAGATTTTAGAAAAAAGAAGACCTCAAATGGTAAGTGTGACGAAGTGCCCTTCGCCACTTGGTCCTGGAGAGGCTTGCTTGCCAGCCTCCTTCCCTGCGACTATGACCCCTGGGAGATTGTACCCTTTTACCCCTTAAGGACACATGACATGTCTGACACGTCATGATTCCATTTTATTCCAGAAGTTTGGTCCTTAAGGGGTTAAACCAGCATTTGGGCTTATGGACTTTTATTGGACTGTGTATGGCCCTTTAAGAACTGTTTGTGGGCACATTGTGACTTTGGTGAACAATGTCCCTTTAAGACTATGGCCCCTGAAAGATATTGCCTGTTAAAGACTATTTTAGTAGATTGGATTTTAAAAGACTCTTGCTACCCCTTTAAATTGTATTGGAGCAGTTCTGCAGCTTTAAATTGGCACTTCGGATGCAGCCGAAGTAGTCAAAGTGGCCGCCATTCGACAAACGAACACGTGGCGGCGGCCATCTTTGTTCATTCGAACAAGGTCAGCGGTATGTGTAGCCAAATCCATGGAACTGAAATAGGCTACACATTTTAACGAACACCGCTGACCCTTACCTTTTCAGCCACAGAGACTAAGTCCCGTTCGAAGATTCGAATGCACGTTCGAATGGAACTTAGTAATTTTTTCCGTGTGAAATTGACCGACCGCACAGCCCAAAACTCTGGAACTGTTTTGGGGCAATAAAATGTGTTTGCGGTCGGTCACAAAGGACTTTCGACTAACTTTTGAACTAATGGAAGGATTTGCATGATTTTTGAGTATGTTCATATTTCAAGTATGTTGATTAATAATATGTGGTTTATGAAGATTGGATGTGTGGTTTTAAAGTTACAGTGTATGTGTAAAAACTGTATATTTTCTGCCTGTGATAATTATGTTAGTCTATTTTGTTGAGATAATTGTATCACAGGCAGAGGGGAGCATTTCTGCTGGGATGAATGGGAGTGGTTTACTTTTATTGTATGTGTTGTAATGTTTTTATTGGTTGTTCTGAAAAACCCTGTGGGTGGTCCAATGTAAGGAAAACCTTTTGGTGTCAAACAGATCTTCTTGACCCTCAACACTCTCCTGATACACTTTAATTTTTTTAATAGACATGCCCCTACTCGCGGTATAGCGAGTAGGGGCATAATTTACTAATACTAAGTAATCTTTACTTAGTATTAGTAAATTTGTCTGAAAGATCAATTTAGGTCTTTCAGCCTTTTAGTAGATAGCTTCCCAATACCGTGGGAATTAGGGAGTTCTCTACTTATTCATTCCTGTCATTCCATTGATTGGCTAAGTAACTTACATTTTATATGAATGTGTGTTACTTGATTGTTGTAAGTGTTGCAAATGCTTACAGATGAATCCTGGTTATGTTTGTATACTTTTTATTTAAACTTGTATACAGTGTAACATTCTTCATTCTTCCACTGGGTAAGTATATTAGTACTTGGGCAATACTTTGCTTCGGAACTTTGACACTTCGGCGACTTCGGCAATTCGGACATTTGTAAGTACCCGAATGTCCGAATTGCCCAAAATTTGTCCGAATTCGGACCGAAACGAATTGCACATGTCTAATAGATACAAGCAAAAATACATATGTGCACAAATATACAAACATACAGACGCACAGACATGGTTATTCAGGCACACAGTCACAAAGATATACAGACACACAGTCATAAAAGGCACACAATAAAACAAACAGTCATACAATCTACACATACAGGTACACTGTCATACATTACAAACACAAACAGACATATATTCATACAGACACAGACAGACCTAAAAAGACATACAGATAGGTGTATAGAGACATACATACAGAGACAGACATACAGACAGTCATACAGAGACATACAGACAGTATGTCTCTGTATGACTGTCTGTTTATGTACACAGGGTGACTAAAAGATAGACCCCCCATCTGTCTGTTCAACAATGCTTTGAAAGCTGGGGCTCTACTGATTCCCCATGCTTGCAGGATTGTATTTAGCACTGAGCAGTATTTGTGTGTTTGAATGTAAGCATAGTTTTGTATGGAGTAAGTTTGTTTGTATGTAGTGTTTGCGTTTGAATACAAGCATACATTTATGTGTAGTGTTGGTTTTTGAATGCAGGGGTGTGTATGTAGTGTTGACATTTGCATGCAGGGGTGTATTTGTGTGTAGTGTTGGCGTTTGAATGCTGAGATGTATGCACCTATGCACATACACAGCCACACACACTGTGATACACATACATGAAGATACACACACTGACACACATGCAGATACAAATATACACAAACTGATACACATTCAGATAGACACACATATACAAATGCAGACACACAGATAACACTGACAGACATAGATATATACACACACATACATATTGACAGACATACAGACACACACATACATACAGACACACACATACATATTGACAGACATACAGACACACACATGCTGGCAGACATACAGACACACACATGCTGATCAAAATATACACTTTTCTAGCCACCCTCCTGTTTCCTACCTTGTGGGTTCAGGAGGTTGGCTTACCTGGGATCCAGAGTGCTGCCTGAGGTAGTTGGGAGTCGGAGGAGCTGGCCCTGCCCAGCCCCCTTCTCTCTGCTTTCTTCTACTCTCGCACTCCAGTCTTCTTGGGAGGAAGTCCTCCCATGCTGGTGAGAAAGGGGCCAGCGGTAGCTCCGCCCCTGCTGTGTGCTAGCCTAGCTAGCCATGCTGTGTGCTACAGGGGGAGCAGAGATATGACGTGTTCATATTCTCCACACAGTTTGCGGCACTGAAGAATGAAGGCAGGCTGGAAGGGTTTGCTAGCGCTCGGCCAAGCTACGAGAAGTGACCGGCAGGAGAGCGTCGGTTCCCCGGCGACCTATGGCTGTGCGCGTGCCATAGGTTTGCCATTGCTGCCCTAGGTGCTCCATCTACCCCCAGTTTTTTACCTGTTTTTATTGAACCGGAGAAGAAACACAAGACTTGGTTACTGAGCTGACAAACTAAACTGTAGAAGTAATTACTAAAGAGTTGGATTCCTTTTTTATTTTTTTATTTATACCTTTTTTTTTACTATGTAACTATGGAGTTTTGCAAATTAATGAATACCATGTTCTCCAGGATCCCAATTTAAGTAAGTTCATATGAATTCTCATGTATCCCTATACCCTTGCATATCACCAACTATTGAATAATTGCATTATTTCGTCTTTATAGGGTACATGCCTCTTATGGTTATCCAGTAATGGAACAACACTTTTTGCAATTTTCTATACAATTGGAAATGTAGCATCACTTTGCAGGTATGTGCTTCTATTGTAAGAAATATACTGTCTATTTGTTTATATCAAAGCCTTATTCATTGATTATTTAGAAGTTGTGCACTCTTCAGATTTTTACAAATAGTTATCAGTTGCACACAAATACTTCAAATATTTACTCAGTCTTTTCCTCAAATGTTTGAAATTCTCTTCTTGACACAAGAAAATCTTTTTCTTATTTTGTAATCTTAAACAAGCTTATTGACAATTGCTGGGAATTCAAAATGAATATAAATGTATGGCCAAAACAGCCAAACTGAAAAGTCAGCTATGCCTCCAGTATGGTTACATTGGCCTTACATTTGAAATTGACTTTGAATTACTTTCCCTCTTTAGTGAACAACTCTGAACGTGGTTAACACAACTTGGTGATAAATTAAAACACTATCAGGAAGGGGGGTGCCCGGGTTTTGTCGTGCCTAGGGCAGCACAATATCAGAATACACCACTGCACGCCCCCTCACCACGTGGGTAAGTGCGATTGGCTTGTAATGAGACTCTCCACGTAGGCTTTATCTTTATAAGGAAGGTTACACTCGGTGTTACTTTTGCCTCTGACGAAGACGCACATATGAATGCACTTAAACGCGCGTCAGGTTTTTGATCCTTTGGGCACTTATCACTTTGCACCCATCAATTGATGATGTCTACCGTATTGCTGGTTATTGGTACACATATTTATCTATTGCTTACCATTCTTTTGATATCCTATATCTTATTTTGTACTATATAGAGGATCTAAGCAATATTTGCCAGCAGTGCACTGGTTACATTTCAGTAACTCTCCTAGGCACACAAAGACAATTTAACAACCCCCCCTTCTACCTCCTGTCACTCACTGCCCCTCCACCCCCTACTACCCCCTGTCACTCAGTGCCCCTCCACCCCCCCTCTACCCCCTGTCACTCAATGCCTCCCACCTCCACCCTGCCTCCTGTCACTGCCCCTCTACCCCCCTAACCCCTGTCACTGCCCCTCTACCCCCCCTAACCCCTGTCACTGCCCTTCTACCCCCCATCACTGCCCCTCCACGCCCCCTAGCCCATCACTGCTCATCTACCCACTGTCACTGCCCCTCCACCCCCTTAACCCCTGTCACTGCCCCTCTACCCCTGTCACTGCCCCTCTACCCCCTGTCATGCAAGAATTACAGACACATGCCACTACCTCTGCCTCTAGGACTCTGCAAGCCCCTCCTGCTGCCCATCTGGTGCCCCTGCCAGTAGACCAGGGCCGGATTAAGAGCCCAGTGGGCCTGGTGCTGACAATTATGATGGGCCTATTTACAGAATCTTATCGACCAAAAACACTAAAACGGTCATACCTCCCAAGCGTCATGTATCTGATGGAGATGGTGTTGGAGGGAAACTCATAGGATGCAGCTATAAAAAAACACATACTCTATGCTAATCTCGCTCTAATTTATGCTTTCATCTTTCAAGTAAATCCATACCCCCTAACAGCAGTGTCCAGTGAAGCAGGAAGTCAATGGGCAGGGTAAAAGGGTGGGCCACTGGTGCGAATCACGTCACCAGACCTGCCAAAAGGGGAGAACATGCCCAAAAAGGGGGCATGTCTGTCCAAAGAATTTGAAGGACAGCCTAGCATGAATGCATGTCAGGCTGCCCGCCAATCCTGCAGGCTGACCAACTAAGGGCATACTATGCAGGCAGCATTCTGAGCTTGACATAAATGCGTCTAATGATGCGCTCACTCCATGCTTTTCTAAGGACTGCCCCCTAGCACTCGCTGGTCCACTTGTCTCCTTATCTTCTTACTAGCAGGCAGAAGTTCCTGGTATACAGTCTGAGACAGAGAAAATGTGTATGTAGTGAGTGTAGAAGAAAGGAGGGGACATACCACAGTGTTAGAGAGACCAACAGCATTACCTAAACTAATTTTATTGTCAGCCAGTCCACACAGGTTTTGTTCCCATACATCCCTCTTAAGCTTCCAAACTTAAAGGGACACTATAGTCACCAGGACAACTACAGCTTATTGTATTTGTTCTGGTAAGTAGAATCATTCCATTCAGGCCTTTTGCAGTAAACACTGTCTTTTCAGAGAAAATAACTCCACTGGACACTCCTTAGATGGCTGCTAGAGGTGCTTCCTGGGGCAGTACTGACTAGTGTGCAGCACTGCCTCTGCATGCAGACATTAAACTTTCCTCATAGAGATGCATTGATTCAATTTATCTTCATGAGGAGATGCTGATTGGCCAGGGCTATGTGCTGGCTCTGCCCCTGATCTGCCTAGTTAACAGTCTCAGCCAATCCCATGGGCAAGTATTGTAATCTGCTCAGACCACCACTTCTGATGATGTCAGCAGACAGTTCAGAGGCAGAGCCAGCAGCTGCAGACTTGAATACAAGTTATATTTTACTATACTTAGGGAGGCAAGAAGGGGCCAGGGTGGTGGTTTTAACATAATAGGGTCAGAAATACATGATTGTGTTCCTGACCCTGTAGTGCTCCTTTAAGCAAGAGTATGTGAAGAGTAGTTAGGGTTGCCACCTTTCTTGGGAAAAAATACCAGCCTTAATCATTTGTATAATCACAAGGAGTGACATCAGAGAAAATTCTGTAAAATCACCAACAAACTACTCACAGTTTGATTCTGCTGTATATATGGATTGCTCCCAATGTCTCCCTGTCTCCCAGTGTCTCAGTCTCGCAAGTCACCCAGTGTCTCAGTGTCCCTATGTATCACAGTGTCAGTGTCCCCATGTCGCCCAGTCCCCTAGTCTCCCAGTGTCTGTTTCCCCATTTCTCCCAGTGTCCCAATGTCTCAGTGTGTCCCCATGTCACTAGGATACTGGGGACACAGTGAGACCCGGCAACACAGAGACATGGGGACACTGGGAGACATGGGGACACTGAGTGTGAGGAACTGACTCTGCTGGGTTTCGAACCCTGGTTTACATGCTGCTAAACCTCTTCCTTACCACTACACCACCGAGTAACGAGTGGCTACCTCTGGCAGAAAACATTGCTGATCTGGCTACGGGACTCCAAAACTTTGTAACATCAATATCATTACACTGAGACATTTAGGGAAACTGGGAGAAATGGGGACACTGAGACACTAGGGACACAGACACTGAGACATGGGGACACAAACATTTGGGAACACTAAGACACTAGGGACACAGAGACCTGGGAACACAGACACTGGGAGACTAGGGGACACTGGCTGGGAGACAGACACTTGGGGACACTGGGAGACATGGGGACAGTTGTGGACATAGACATGGGGACACTGGGACATATAGGGACAGTGGGAGACATTGGGACACTAGGCACACTGAGACACTAGTAACACAGACACTGGGAGACTAGGGGACCCTGGCTGGGAGACAGACACTTGGGGACACTGAGAGACATGGGGACACTGAGAGGCATGGGGACACTGAGAGGCATGGGGACACTGAGAGGCATGGGGACACTGAGAGGCATGGGGACACTGAGAGGCATGGGGACACTGAGAGGCATGGGGACACTGAGAGGCATGGGGACACTGAGAGGCATGGGGACACTGAGAGGCATGGGGACACTGAGAGGCATGGGGACACTGAGAGGCATGGGGACACTGAGAGGCATGGGGACACTGAGAGGCATGGGGACACTGAGAGGCATGGGGACACTGAGAGGCATGGGGACACTGAGAGGCATGGGGACACTGAGAGGCATGGGGACACTGAGAGGCATGGGGACACTGAGAGGCATGGGGACACTGAGAGGCATGGGGACACTGAGAGGCATGGGGACACTGAGAGGCATGGGGACACTGAGAGGCATGGGGACACTGAGAGGCATGGGGACACTGAGAGGCATGGGGACACTGAGAGGCATGGGGACACTGAGAGGCATGGGGACACTGAGAGGCATGGGGACACTGAGAGGCATGGGGACACTGAGAGGCATGGGGACACTGAGAGGCATGGGGACACTGAGAGGCATGGGGACACTGAGAGGCATGGGGACACTGAGAGGCATGGGGACACTGAGAGGCATGGGGACACTGAGAGGCATGGGGACACTGAGAGGCATGGGGACACTGAGAGGCATGGGGACACTGAGAGGCATGGGGACACTGAGAGGCATGGGGACACTGAGAGGCATGGGGACACTGAGAGGCATGGGGACACTGAGAGGCATGGGGACACTGAGAGGCATGGGGACACTGAGAGGCATGGGGACACTGAGAGGCATGGGGACACTGAGAGGCATGGGGACACTGAGAGGCATGGGGACACTGAGAGGCATGGGGACACTGAGAGGCATGGGGACACTGAGAGGCATGGGGACACTGAGAGGCATGGGGACACTGAGAGGCATGGGGACACTGAGAGGCATGGGGACACTGAGAGGCATGGGGACACTGAGAGGCATGGGGACACTGAGAGGCATGGGGACACTGAGAGGCATGGGGACACTGAGAGGCATGGGGACACTGAGAGGCATGGGGACACTGAGAGGCATGGGGACACTGAGAGGCATGGGGACACTGAGAGGCATGGGGACACTGAGAGGCATGGGGACACTGGCTGGGAGACTGACACTTGGGGACACTGGGAGACATGGGGACAGTTGTGGACATAGACATGGGGACACTAGGCACACTGAGAGACATGGGACACAGACACTGGGAGACTTGGGGACACAGACACTAGGGACACTGGCTGGGGGACATGGGGACACTGGGAGAAATGGGGACATAGTGTCTCCGTGTCCTAATGTCTCAGTGTCTCCCAATGTCCCCATGTGTCTCAGCATCCCCTAGTGTCTCAGTGTCCCCATGTTTTCCAGTGTCCCCAAGTGTCTGTGTTCACAGGTCTCCCAGTGTCTGTGTCCCCATATGTCCTAGTGTCTGTGTCCCCTAGTGTCTGTGTCCCCATATGTCCTAGTGTCTGTGTCCCCTAGTGTCTGTGTCCCCTAGTGTCTGTGTGTCCCCATATGTCCCTTAGTGTCCCCTAGTGTCTTAGTGTCCCCATGTGTCTTAGTGTCCCCATGTGTCTTAGTGTCCCCATGTGTCCCTACTATCTTTCCCCCCATCCCTCACTTACTGTAGAGCTGTTGTCTGGACTCTGTGCTGTGTTGCTGCTCCCTCGTGGATCAGTGAGTAGTAGAGAGAGGCAGGGATATGCTGTAACTTCCGATACCTGCCTCTCTCCACACACAGTGACCCCCACTGGCCGGTGCTGGTATTGCAGAGTAATCTCCATTTATTCTGAGAAAAATACCTGCATTTGTATTGCTGGTATTACTGCAATACCGGCACGGCCAGACAGCCTCAAATACCAGCTGTGCCAGTAAAATACCAGTCAGGTGGCAAACCTAAGAGTAGTGTGTGTGTAAAAAAAAGAAAATTTTTTTTTTTTTTTTTTAACTGGGCCTGGAGCTGCAGCTCCATCAGCCCCTATGTTAATCCGGCCCTGCAGTAGACCACGCTGTTGCAGCAGAATCCCAAATGTCACTGCCTGACGCTTTACAGGGAACCAATTCAAGTATCATACCCTTATTATGGCTTGTGAACTATTATTTCAGTTGCAACCCATAACCTATATTGTGGTGCTGTTAAGGTACGTATGGTTATTACACTCCTCTCTGGACCCCCACAAGAATGGGCCCATGATCTCTTGCGTGTTTTATTTTTCAATTTGAGTTTTTATTGATGTTCAGGTTACAGCATGCTTATGTCATATCTGGACTCAGCAAATATTGACATGGGTTGTTACATTTATCATCAATATGCATAGTCAAAGTACACCGTTAAAATACAAATTCGAAATACAGATAGGTGCATAGATTTTCACAGTCATATCCCGTTCGGGGCGTTTCTGGGAGCCAGTAGTTGAGGAATAGTAGAAGAATCTCCTGATGTCCCTGTGTGTATCGTGACATAGTTTTCCGTGCATGTAAGCTGTTGGGCACCGGTAAATGTTGTGCATTTCGTAACTTCCGCAAGTCCAGAGCCTCGTGGTGAAGTAGCTCCCTTATGTAATTACCGGGCCTTGATACCCCTATATCCTTGTTTAGTCTTTTGAACTGGGTTGTGCATTCCATGTGTCATCCCTGTATCTATGGTCCTAGTTAGTCTTTGCAATGCCCTTGCCGCAGGGTACAAGGTGGGTAGTGAATTAACCTTTGATGTGCACTGGGTGTGGGATACTGTTTCTCCTAGCAGAACTTAGCAGGTGTGTATGTTCATTTTCCTTTTGATGCCGAGTGGCCTAGCCTGAGTTTATAGTAAGTGTACAGCAGGATGTTTCACCTTCTCATCTTATGGAATGTGCTCATCAGTTATTTCTCTATGGGAGGGTAACAGAAGAGCGTAAATAGAGGTGCACAGCTTCGGGTGTATGGTTTCCTGTCTTTCTGTGTCCTTTTTTGTGTGTGTGTTTGTCTGTGTTGGTTTATGGTCACGTGTGCGTAATCTCACCCGGCAGGTCAGCCTGATCCGACTCGGTCCGAACATGGCGCTCTCATGTAGCATGTGCCTCTAGTACATGTGTTTTTGTTCCCATGTATTTCACGGCTCCTAGTTCATAGTCTAGATTTAATGAGATCTGTTGTGTGAGGGCTTTCTTGTTTAGTATAGGGGTAAACTTCCAAGCTCTTGCGATGAGCAGGTTAGCTGCTATGAGTATGTGGAAGAGCAGACAGGAGTCCGCTTTCGTGAATCTCTCTAAACCCATGAATAGTAGGCTACCCTCCGGGGTGAGCTGTGAAGGTTCCCCAAGGGCTGAGGATGCCTCTTTCTCTTCTATGTTCCAAAATTGTTTCATCTTAGAGCAGGTCCACCAGACGTGGTACATTGTCCCCTTTTCCGTACATATATTCGGGGTGTTGGGGTATATGCAGGTCAGTCTATCTGGCACCATATACCACCTGTATTGCAGTTTACGCATGAGTTCGAGGTGGAAGGCGCAGGTAGTCCTTCCCCTGTCTCCCAGATAGGCCTCCCTCCAAAGTTTTTGGCGATGTCTGAATGCCACTTTGTTTCGTAGGTTGTTTGTGTCAAGTTATGTGACTTGTTTAAAGTGTTATAAAGGAAGCAGAACATCTTCTTGGGAACTGTCTGAGATATGCATATTTTTTCAATGTAGGATGTGGATGGCGTTAGGTTATGATTGGTAGAGTGTGTAATCAGGGATTTCATTTGGAGATAGGAGAATAGTGCCCATGAGGGCAGGTTGTATTTCTCTTGTAGTTCGGGGAACTGGAGTTGGATGTGTTGGTTAAATAGGTGAGAGATATGTGTGCAGCCACCCTGAATCCAAGGGCGATAATTAAACGTGGGATTGACTAAGTGCAGACAATACAGCAGGGTGGCTGGTGCCCAGTCAAGCGTTTAACCCAAATGTCCCATTCTTTGAGAATCAGTGTCGTAGTGGGCAATGAGTGCTAGTTTAGCTTGCTATTTGCTGGGGTATCCAAAATAAATGTTTCAAACCCCGTGGACATGCCCAGTTAGTCTGTATTTCTATCCACTGAGGTGGGTTGTGAGATGCAAGAAAGGTAGATAATAGGGCTGCTTTATAATAAAGTTTGATATCTGGAAGGCCGAGACCTCCCTCATCCATGGGTCAGCTTATTGAATTTGTTCTGGTGAGTAAAATCATTCACTTCAGGCTTTTTGCAGTAGACACTGTCTTTTCAGAAAAAATGCAGTGTTTACATTACAGCCTAATGATTACTCCATTGACCACTCTCAGATGGCTGCTAGAGGAGGTGCTTCCTGAGTGAGTGCTGCAAAGTATGCATCAGAACATGTCGACAGGGAAATAAGAGCACAACATTTATGCAAAGCAATGCATTAAGGTAAAAACTTTACGGCATGGATTGTCCCGGTTCAGGTGTCTAGTCCGGTCTTTGATCTCTTGGTTTTCTGGGCTCAGGTGTAAGGTTGGAGGCCGCTGTATCCGAGGGTGCGTTGTGTATCCCTTGGTTGGCTGCGCTTTGTGGCGAGAGGCCCAGTGCTGTGAGTAGGGCGGGTATGTCCGCTGGGTCTGTGGCTTTGTATGCGTTCTCCTCCTTGGTAATCCACAGGGCCCTCGGTGTTGCCCATCTGTAGGTAAGGCCTGCTGTCTGTAGGATTTTCGTCAGGGGTTGCATGGATTTTCTCCACAGCAGTGTGGCTCTGCATAGGTCTTGGAAGAATATGTGGCCGCTTTCAAATTTGTAAGGGGATTGTCCCTTCAGTGCTGCTAACAGGTTTATCTTGTCAGTTATTGTTTGACATCGGAGTATTATGTCGCGTGGTGCAGCAGCTGGTGCTTGTGATGGCTTTGATATTCTGTATACCCCATCAAAGGTAAAGCGTTTGGCTTGTGTTGCCGTCAGGAGGGAGGCTACCAGTCGCCGTATGTAGTGTGGTAATTCTTCTAGGGTGATAGATTCTGGTACTCCCGTATTTTAATGTTCTTCCTTCTCCCCCTGTCGTCCAGTATGTTCATCTGATTGCATGTTTCTGTTTGGGTTGCTTGTATGTGTCACTCAATTTTAGTCGCTTGTGAACGTATGTAGCTGCCAGTTTTTATTATTTGTTATTCATTACACCTTGTGTTTACTTTTCTATCTTGTATGTGTTGGACCTGGTCTCTCAGTGCCTTTAACCCCTTAAGGACACATGACATGTGTGACATGTCATGATTCCCTTTTATTCCAGAAGTTTGGTCCTTAAGGGGTTAAGTCTTTCTTAAGGTCAGACACCTCTTTTTCATTGACTTGGGTGCGCGCCTTAACGGCCTTTACCTCAGTGGTGAGTACCCCTAAATACCGCTTCCCACATGCTCCTGAGATTACGCTGTAGGCTGGCAAGCATATCCTGGATGTCTTGCTTTGAGGACTGAGCTAATACCTCCTGTGTGTTTTGATGTCCTCCTTCAGACCGTGCTGGGCTCTGTAGTGAGACCCGTCCGTCTGATCGTGTGGGTGGTGAGTCTTGCGGGGGTGAGTGCTCCCGGGAACTCGTTGACCGTTAATGGGGATTGCAGCATCTGGCCGATATTGCGCTGCGTCCCGGGGTAGCCCGCCAGCGGTTTATTGGACCTTCTGCTCATCTCTATGGCAGTGTAGGGTTCAGGCTGGGCTGGCAGCAGTTCTGTCGTGTCCGGGTCGCACCACTTTGTGAGGCCGCCTAGGGTAACTAGAGGCTGGCTGCTCACGTGGTAGGCCTTAGTGCCGCGGTTGCGGTATTTCTAGATTTAGGGTTGAAAAAAAGGCATCGGTCGTTTCGGGTCTGTGTGCCGATGGTGATGCTGTCGTTGGGCTGGTCGTTGGAGCTGATACCCCGGAGAGCGGCCGTCTCCCCGCGGCTCGGTCTCGGGTAGGCCGCAGGCCTCATGTTGTCTGATTGGTAACGCAGGGGTTCGTGAGGGGCACCGTTCGAATCGGCAGCCCCCCCTGAGTAGAGGTACTGTGGGCTTTTGGCTGTAGTCGGTTGCGTTCCGGCACTGTACCCAGTTTTCCCTCTCCCAGACGCGGAAGCTCTGTCCAGACACGTCTGGTCTGCTTGCCTCATATTAGAAACATTTAAATACATAAAGGGAATCAACACAGTAAAGAAAAACTACCACAACAAGAGGACATAGTCTTAAATTAGAGGGGCAAAGGTTTAAAAATAATATCAGGAAGTATTACTTTACTGAGAGGGTAGTGGATGCATGGAATTGCCTTCCAGCTGAAGTGGTAGAGGTTAACACAGTAAATGAGTTTAAGCATGCATGGGATAGGCATAAGGCAATCCTAGCTATAAGATAAGGCCAGGGACTAATAAAAGTATGTAGAAAATTGGGCAGACTAGAAGGGCCGAATGGTTCTTATCTGCTGTCATATTCTATGTTTCTACGTTTTACCCCCAGTGATTCCCACAGTGCCTCCTCACATCTACCCATGAACCTAGGGGGCGGCTCTCTCAACTGGGCTTTTAAGGTGGCATATATCCAGGAAATCCCAAGAGCTAGTGGCTCTGGTGTTAAACATTCAAATGATATTAAGGGGCAAATATGTTTTTGGTGCTGTGGGAGTTATTGAATAAAAGTTAAAAGCTGTGTATAACAAAACTAACATGAAGGAGGGATTGGTTTGTCCCACTAAGGATTAAACGGGTTGGAGCTCACCTTCCACATTAAGGTGTTGTATTTGTGGTGTAGGTGACCAAAGAGTATCTCAAATGGCCTGGTTTAAATGCTGGGTTGTGTACCAGTGGGTGTAGTGGGGGATGGAAACGATGGCAGCACCCGCCTTGGAGCTACACCATGACAGATGTGTAGTGTGACTCGGATTAAGTGGTGCTGTGGTGCCAGTCGAACCCCTGTTTTTTGATCCATCCAGGCAAGTGTTATGAGTTGCTTTCACCCTAAAATAATCTCAATCTCCTTCTAAAGTTTCTGAACACCTTATTAAAAGGTGTGTTGCTTTTAATACAATCTTACATCTGGGAATGCCAGATCTTCTCAACACCTCTGTGGCATAGCTGGTGCGTGGGGTACTTTCATGCTAAATGTATTTAATAACTAGGGCACATAGGGATGAGAAGAAGACAGAAGGTATGGAGATTGACCGTGCTTGATAGAGATATTCTCCTTAACCCCTTAAGGACCAAACTTCTGGAATAAAGGGGAATCATGACATGTCACACATGTCATGTGTCCTTAAGGGGTTAAGTAAAGTAATGGAGGTCCAGGCACTCCTTGGTTCGAGACAGGTACTTTATTAGGAACCACAACAGCAACGTTTCGACACGAAAAGGTATTTGTGAAGCTGACCAGATTTCCAAAAATTAATAAGGTAATAGAGGTCCAGGCACTCCTTGGTTCAAGACAGGTACTTTATTAGGAACCACAACAGCAACATTTCGACCCCAAAAGGTATTTGTCAAGCTCTTGGCTGAGCTTGACAAAGACCTTTTGGGGTCAAAACGTTGCTGTTGTGGTTCCTAATAAAGTACCTGTCTTGAACCAAGGAGTGCCTGGACCTCTATTACTTCCGGTATCCAGTACTATTTGGTTCAGCAAGCACCCTGACTCAGATTTTTGGGAGTGAGTGCAGTTCCACACACACTATTAAATATTCTCCTTAAAGGACCACTCTAGTGCCAGGAAAACATACTTGTTTTCCTGGCACTAGAGTGCCCTGAGGGTGCCCCCACCCTCAGGGACCCCCTCCTGCCCGGCTCTGGAAAGGGGAAAGGGGTAAAAACGTACCTTTTTCCAGCGGTGGGCGGAGAGCTCTCCTCCTCCGATCCTCCTCTTCTCCTCCCCATTGGCTGAATGCGCACGCGCGGCAAGAGCTGTGCGCACATTCAGCCGGTCACATAGGAAAGCATTCATAATGCTTTCCTATGGACGCTTGCGTGCTCTCACTGTGATTTTCACAGTGAGAATCACGCAAGCGCCTCTAGCGGCTGTCAGTGAGACAGCCACTAGAGGATTAGGGGGAAGGCTTAACCCATTAATAAACATAGCAGTTTCTCTGAAACTGCTATGTTTATAAAAAAATGGGTTAACCCTAGAAGGACCTGGCACCCAGACCACTAAATTAAGCTGAAGTGGTCTGGGTGCCTAGAGTGGTCCTTTAAGTGACTCATTTTAATTACTCCCATCTTGCCAAGCCAGGAGATGTGTGGCAGCACCCGGTCATCCAGATTCCCCACAAATGTAGGCTAAATGTTTGCCTGATACAGTTGAACAATCTCTTGTCATGCACACCCCTAAATACCTTGTGGGCATCCCCGGCTGACCGCGTCTGCCTGAGCCTGCGGTACAGTAACATTAAGAATTTTCTATTGCGAGTATTTTATGTGGAGATTAGCCAAAGTACCATTCTTCTAAAATTCAATGACGATACTGGGAAGAGTGTTCACTGGGTCAGTAAAATAAAATAGTAGATCATCAATGTAGGCTGCAGTTGTGTGTTGAGTCTGTCTTATTTCCGTCCCTTCTGTATATTTGGATTTTGCCTAATCACATTGAGGAAGGGTTTAATGGCATGGATGAGAGCAGAGGTAAGAGGGGGCACGCCTGAGCTGAAGGTAAAGTATAAATGGCCCGAATAACACTATTTTAAGGTGTGGGCCTAGATCCATACAGATAAGGGATAAGACAAGGATCCCCAGTCCACTATAGCAAAAGCCTTTTCTGCGTCCGTAGACTGTAAGAGAAGGCCTCTCGCATATGTGCTGGAGCAGTGCATGATATTCACTGTTTGGCTAGTCAGGTCTCTTGCCTCCCACCCCAGGACAAAACCCCCCTGGTCCACTGGAACCAGGTCCAATATAAATGGCTGGAGCCTCCCATAGAGTATCTCTATAAGTAAGGTCACAGTTCAGAAGCGAAATGGAATGGTAGTTTGCACGCCGCTCAGTGTCCTTGCCCTCTTTGGGGATCAGGAAGATGTTTACCGCCAGCATCTGGACCGGAACTCCACCTCCCTCCCTAATTAAAAACATCTACAAAATGAGAACTGGTTTATCAAGGGGTTTTCGCAGTCTCCAAAGGTAGAAAGTTAGATTTGTTTTTGTATTAGGTATTCTGTAGGTAGCTGACTGACCTGGCAGGGCATAAAGCTTAGCACAGTAATCTCTAATCAACTCTGCATTCTTAGAGGAGAGATAATGGAGTTGCTGCCAGTCAGTTCGGATTTCAGGGATGTAGGTGGTCGCGTTTTTTAAAATTAATAATGCAGGCTAACACATTTGTTGTTGATATCATGAAAAAAAAGCACTTGGATGAAGGATGGTTATGTGGTAGTAGGCATTAAGCAACCTTGCTAAATCTCCCCTAGCCTTGGTAAGACTCAACAATGTTGATAGGTCTAGTGTCTTTCCAGCCTCCTCATCTCCAGTTTCTGCTGCCTGGGCCTTTTTCATCTCGACACTCACGTTTGCCCCTGAGGACGGTGTATTATCACGCCGAAATGCGCGTCGTTTTTTTTTCCACTGGGTCCCTCCGTTATGGAGCACCTCATCACTATGTATTTATTTATTTAATTTTTTTTTTGCCTTTTGTACTTAGACAGCAATTGAGAACTTGAGGGAATTACCCTAGACGGAGTATAAGCACAGAACACCCATGAAGGTGTTTACAGGAAATTTAGGTTCTAGAGACTAGGGACACATTTACCAGATACCTCTAGTATTTATAGAGAGGTGGAGTCATTTGTATATATCCCTATCACCAATCTCCTTGTGTATATATACCCTTCACTTTATATATTTTTTCCTGTGCTTATTTCTAACTCTTTAGCATAACTCTCACTATTCCTTTGTGTTTTGACTTTTGCCTCTGGATGATTACACTATATTCTGTTGTAGCCAGTGTTATATACATTTCCATGACGGCTTATAAACACAAAGGTGGAGATTGCTACTTTTTCTGTTAGTTCTCATGTCTTTACATTTGTATCCTGTGGAGTTAATGTGGCATGCTTAATTACCAATCATTAGCTATTGAGCATATCACTTGGTATTTAGACAGCTATTTGAGAATTTAAGGGATTTCTCCCCCTCCCCTTCCCCCCTAAACTGAATTAAAGCATAGCATATCCATGAAGGTGTTAACATGAGACTGAAGGTCTAGAGCAGTGATGGCGAACCTATGGCACGCGTGCCACAGGTGGCACGCCGGGCCCTCTCTGTGGGCACGCGGCCATAGCTTTGCCATAACTGCAGAGTAGGCGCCTGCCTGCCCGAAACGGCAGGCGCCTACTCTGCTTCCGTGTCGGGAGGATCGGAAGCAGGGGGGAGGGATCGACGAAGCAGCTCTCCTGTCCTCCCGCGAGCTGTGTGGAGCGTTGCCGCGCGTTACCATGGTAACGCTCCACACAGCATCGCGCGGGAGGACAGGAGAGCTGCAGGACCTGTCCTCCTGTCCTGCATACCACCACCGGACCACCAGGGATGGCTGTGTTCCCCCCTCCCCTTCACCAAAGGTAACAAGAAGGGAAGGGGGGGATACTGATTTAATAACCTGCACCCCTACCCCCCCTACTCCCAGCACCCCTACTCCCAGCACCCCTACTCCCAGCACCCCTTCTCCTTCTACTCCCCCTACCCCCAGCACCCCTACTGCCAGCACCCCTACTCCTTCTACTCCCCCTACCCCCAGCACCCCTACTCCCCCTACCCCCAGCACCCCTACTCCCACTACCCTCAGCACCCCTACTCCCACTACCCTCAGCACCCCTACCCCCTTACCCACAGCACCCCTACCCCCAGCACCCCTACCCCCAGCACCCCTACTCCCACTACCCACACCCCCCTTACCCCTACCCCCAGCACCCCTACTCCCCCTACCCCCAGCACCCGCACCCCTACTCCCACTACCCACAGCACCCCTACCCCCACAGCACCCCTATCCCCCTACACACAGCACCCCTATCCCCCTACACACAGCACCCCTACCCTCCTACACACAGCACCCCTACCCCCCCACACAGCACCCCTGCCCCCCCACACTCACAGCACCCCTAGCCCCCCACACTCACAGCACCCTTTCCCCCCCACACACAGCACCCTTTCCCCCCCACACACAGCACCCTTTCCCCCCCACACACAGCACCCTTTCCCCCCCACACACAGCACCCTTTCCCCCCCACACACAGCACCCTTTCCCCCAAACACACACAGCACCCTTTCCCCCAAACACACACAGCACCCTTTCCCCCAAACACACACAGCACCCTTTCCCCCAAACACACACAGCACCCTACCCCCCCACACACAGCACCCTACCCCCCCACACACAGCACCCTACCCCCCCACACACACAGCACCCTACCCCCCCACACACAGCACCCTACCCCCCCCCCACACACAGCACCCTACCCCCCCCACACACAGCACCCTACCCCCCCCACACACAGCACCCTACCCCCACACACAGCACCCTACCCCCCACACACAGCACCCTACCCCCCACACACAGCACCCTACCCCCCCACACACAGCACCCTACCCCCCCACACACAGCACCCTACCCCCCCCACACACAGCACCCTACCCCCCCCACACACAGCACCCTACCCCCCCACACACAGCACCCTACCCCCCCACACACAGCACCCTACCCCCCCACACACAGCACCCTACCCCCCCACACACAGCACCCTACCCCCCCACACACAGCACCCTACCCCCCCACACACAGCACCCTACCCCCCCACACACAGCACCCCAACCCCCCCACACACAGCACCCCAACCCCCCCACACACAGCACCCCAACCCCCCCACACACAGCACCCCAACCCCCCCACACACAGCACCCCAACCCCCCCACACACAGCACCCCAACCCCCCACACACAACATTACACACAGACACATACACTGCACCCCTCAATGCAGTATATGTGTGTGTGTTCAGCAGTCTTTATGTATTCAGCAGTGTGTGTGTGTGTGTATTCAGCAGACTGCGTGCGTGTATTCAGCAGACGGCGTACTCAGCAGTGTGCGTGTATTTAGCGGACTGTGTGTGTATTTAGCAGTCTGTCTGTGTCTCGGTGTGTGTATGTATTAAGCAGTTGGTGTGTGAATGTGTTCAGCAGTCTGTGTGTATGTATTGCATTTGTTGGAGATACTAATATAAGCTTAATTTATATCATTATTTAAATTTTTTATAATTTAACTCTCTGTTGTGTTCTTCTTTTTAAAACAAAAGTTGTTAACTGTACGAGTAGTTTTTTCTAAACGTAAACCTCAGTTTTCAGGTTTAATTGCCATGTTGGCACTTTGAGGGAAAAAAAGTTGGCATGTATTGCGGTTTGGGCACTCGGGCTCAAAAAGGTTCGCCATCACTGGTCTAGAGACTAGGGATACCCTTGCCACAGACCTCTGGTAACCCTAGATAGGTGGATGTAATTGGTTATATCCCTATTACTTATCTCTCTGTATATACCCTTCATTTTATATATTTTTTTCTTGTGTGCCTTTTTCTCACCATTTAGCATATCTCTCACTATTCCTTTTACATTTTAGTTTTAGCTTCTGGAAGATCACACGAGGCTCTGTCGTAACCAGTGCTGGATATACTTCCATGAGGGCTTAAACACATAAAGGGGGAGATTGCTACCTCTTCAGTTTGTTCTCGTACTGCCAATCCATACCTGTTTGGAACTAGTGTGGTATGCTTATTATTGACTATTGACTATTATTGAGCATCTCACTCAGGGCTGTTCCCCCTCCTATCAGGCTACACTGTTTAATTTGTCTTAGTACTTTTTAGAGTTGCTTATAAAGTTCATTTGTTATTTATTATTTTCTCCTTTAGGATCTTAGTGGAGTGGATTGGAAATGTAACCTTGTGGTCACTTTCTTTTCAAGTGACACCTTTGGTTCTCTACTATGTATTAGAAAGTTAGATATGTTTTTGTATTAGGTATTCTGGCAGGGCATAAAGCTTAGCACAGTAATCTCTAATCAACTCTGCATTCTTAGAGGAGAGATAATGGAGTTGCTGCCAGTCAGTTCGGATTTCAGGGATGTAGGTGGTCGCGTTTTTTTAAATTAATAATGCAGGCTAACACATTTGTTGTTGATAGCATGAAAAAAAAAAGCGCTTGAATGAAGGATGGTTATGTGGTAGTAGGCGTTAAGCAACCTTTCTAAATCTCCCCTTGCCTTGGTAAGACTCAACAATGCCTCCTCATCTCCAGTTTCTGCTGCCTGTGCCCTTTTCAGCTCAGGGGCACCTGTGACAGAACTCTGTCTTTTAAACTGCTTTATTTCTCCTTGGTGCATCTGTTTGTTCAGCTAGTTCCTTGTCCGTACAGCCCGTACGTTTATTCTTCGTTTTACCGAATGAACTGCCGAACAGCCGGCCACCCAGCATGGAAGTGTGCTGCTGGTTAACCTCTTGGCCTCATTAGAGCATTGTGGTTAACCGCAGACACCTCTTAATTGTCGATTGTAGGCTGGGTGGTCTTCGTTCGTATAACGAACACGAGGCGGCGGCCATCTTGGACATACGAATGCCCAGCGGTGTTCGTCGACGATTTCATGGAACTAAAAACAGATACTATTTTGCACGAACATCGCTGAAGCCGCCGACCTCCCTCCTTCTATTTCTCCATCATAAAAAAGCCGGTCTGTTCAGTACTTTTCTGCACGAATGGACTTACCCCAGATAGCTATGCCATGGAAAAACAAAAAGGAGGAAGAGTCTGCGCTAATTCAATTAAGCAGCAACCCTAAAAGGGAGATCCCTCGGGAAACCCTTTATTGAAAACAAGAAAATGCAAGAATGGGGGTCAAGGGCTGCGCTTGAACAAAAGAAGTAAAAAGTGTATAAAAATATATATAGATAAAATAAGCAATAATAATAAAATCAAGTAAAGTTCATCCGGATGTATAGAAAAATAAATATAAATGAAATTGAAACAGTCTCACTGGTGTGTAATGATACGGTAATAATCCTCAAGTGTTGCTCCGTCCGTATGGTAGGTAGTCCATATATGTGAAAATAAAAGAGAAAAGAAAAAGCTGCCAATGGTGAAATATTGTATGTCCAGATGTGGTATATATTCAAAGGAAATGTATTTCACTCACATTTGTTGGAGCTTTAGCCAGCTCTAGGAGAAAAGACACTTAGTGGTTTGATCCCCACTATCGGATATACTTAGATGGTTGGTCCGTCTATCCGGCTTGGGATTCCTGTAGTGTAGGCTAGGACCTACTCAGATATGCGTTGTTCTTTAATGCTGGGGAGATAGGTCCGCCTTTCCGGTATTGGATGGTAGATGTCCACGGAATATATATAAAACAGCAAATAGTGCTCTCAGTGTGAACAACAAGGTAATATATTTAAAAGAGTTATACTTGCAAGAATAGAGCAGACAGGTACTGCTCTATTGCCACAGCGCTGGTGGAATTATCCCCACCTAAGGATTTCTTTTGACGGGATACACTCCGAATAAAAAATAAAAAATAGAAGGATAAAAAGTAATAATAAAACTATAGTATGATAATATAAAAAATATATAAAAAAATATATAAAAAATGCCAGGAGTAGAAAAAGTGTATAAAATACAATAAAAATAAGTATACAATTGGTCCTAGTATAAAAGGTAACCAAAAATAACTTTTATTGATTAAAATACACTTATTAAAACCATTTACGCGTTTCACCTTTGGGGTTTTCTCAAAATGGTAAAAGAGAAAACCCCAAAGGTGAAACGCGTAAATGGTTTTAATAAGTGTATTTTAATCAATAAAAGTTATTTTTGGTTACCTTTTATACTAGGACCAATTGTATACTTATTTTTATTGTATTTTATACACTTTTTCTACTCCTGGCATTTTTTTTTTTATATATTTTTTTATATTATCATACTATAGTTTTATTATTACTTTTTTTTTTTTTTTTTTAATTCTTTATTTTTCTTGTGCATGTAAAGACATTTAACATTTTGTCTTGCGATGCCACAACAGCATTAGCAAGCCGATTAAGAACAGTAGGTTTAACATGGCATGCGATTTGACAGCACATTTTTAAATTAATATCAGGCTAGAGCCGGAACAGTTATGTCAAGATAAGAAATACGATTTAAACTAAAGGTTATGATATTTCAAGCGTAGTTCCACGAGTGGTTAATTTAAGCATTTGCATCCGATTTATAATACAAGCTAAATACCAGCTGAGAAATGGCGTCTATTGTACTGGTTCTCGTCGTGGTTTATAGGCATAACAGCGTTAAACACCACAACAGTGTACATAGGGGTGTACAGGTTAGAGACTGTGGCATGGGTATAATCAAAGCAGGTAAGAACCGCTGGCTGTTTATCTCTATCATTCTAATATACAAGGCAGAGATCTGGTTAACGTTAGGACCTAAAAAGCAGAGCGAGTGCTAAACAAGGAGAACGTATCAGGCAGACGCTTTTTGCATGCGTATAAGGGGCCCAGTGAGGCTGGCATCAGTGGGTCAGGTGTGGAAGTCCCGTCAGTGACAGTTAGTGCTTAAAGTTTGACCCCTTATGGTACGGCTGTACTCAGCGAGATTGTGTTCAACCTATGCCCGCAGATGGGAATCGAAAGTCCTGTGTGTTGAGGGCTAGGGAGGCTGCAGCACTCTGGTGGTTCCGTTGGGTATCCCTCCCGCCCCAGGCCAGCTTTCTGGTATGCTTCCTCTCACCACGGACATGGGTGTTTTTGGGGTTCCGTCCCTTCCTTGCTAGGGGCAAGCGGGGAGTCTTGGTGGTAAACTGCCGCTGATTGCAGGCGATCCTCCGCCGGTGTGGGTGATGCCTTGGGGCTCTGCCCCTGGTGGCCCTCGGCCTGGGTGATCTCCTGCCAGGAGGTTTGTATGCTGGAGAGGCATGGGTGATCAGAGGGGGTCCACTCACCGCCCGGCTTTCAACCTCCTTGTTGTCCTCTCGGCGTTGGGGAGCTGCAGCAGTTTGGCGTGCGGCCAGCACGGCCCAGAAGCGGTCAAATATCTCATCCAGTCTCCTCTGCGTTATCTGCTCGGGAGTCAGAGGTGTTGTCTCGGGGCGCTGGGTGTCTGGTTCCCGCTGTTTGTTCCGAGCCGCCATTTTATGTGCATCTGCTGGGCTGTAGATTAGTGGGGTAGGTGGGTGAGAGACTGTTGTGTGGGACACGAGCCAGGGTGGACCGGGTTGACCCCTGCCGGTCCATAGGGGGGGGAACAGGGCTGAGAGGCAAACTTGGGAGGGCACAGTGTCGGTCTCTCAGAGCGGGGGATCGGCCGCTCCACCCGTCCGGTGACCTTGCTAGGCCTCACTCCCACCAGCTCCGTCGGATGTGCCGTGCACCCGCAGGCAGTAAACCCGGGATCCTCGGCTGGCCCCAGAAGCAGGTAGGTCCCGATTTGTGGCTTTTTTGGCTGGCTGGGTAGCTATTATCAGGCTGAATTACAGGGTTTGAGCTCAGAGCTCTCATGAGGCACGTCCAGCCGCCATGCTGTCCAGGCCCCGCCCCCCTTATTACTTTTTATCCTTCTATTTTTTATTTTTTATTCGGAGTGTATCCCGTCAAAAGAAATCCTTAGGTGGGGATAATTCCACCAGCGCTGTGGCAATAGAGCAGTACCTGTCTGCTCTATTCTTGTAAGTATAACTCTTTTAAATATATTACCTTGTTGTTCACACTGAGAGCACTATTTGCTGTTTTATATATATTCCGTGGAATACCGGAAAGGCGGACCTATCTCCCCAGCATTAAAGAACAACGCATATCTGAGTAGGTCCTAGCCTACACTACAGGAATCCCAAGCCGGATAGACGGACCAACCATCTAAGTACATCCGATAGTGAGGATCAAACCACTAAGTGTCTTTTCTCCTAGAGCTGGCTAAAGCTCCAACAAATGTGAGTGAAATACATTTCCTTTGAATATATACCACATCTGGACATACAATATTTCACCATTGGCAGCTTTTTCTTTTCTCTTTTATTTTCACATATATGGACTACCTACCATACGGACGGAGCAACACTTGAGGATTATTACCGTATCATTACACACCAGTGAGACTGTTTCATTTATATTTATTTTTCTATACATCCGGATGAACTTTACTTGATTTTATTATTATTGCTTATTTTATCTATATATATTTTTATACACTTTTTACTTCTTTTGTTCAAGCGCAGCCCTTGACCCCCATTCTTGCATTAGCTATGCCATGGAGCCCATTCGTATAACGAAAGACTATGTGAAAGACTTTGGCTCCATGGCGATTGAACTGTATGTATGTGATCTCAGCGCCATTCGGTAATATTGTGCGCCCAGATCTAAACTATCTTGGGATACGTTAATTGTACCTAGTGCATTCGTTAGTTTTCATGCTATATATTTTTATGTGCTTTTTCTACCATGTATAAAATGGAGTTTTGCCTCTATCCTCGGAGATAATTGAATTACTATCTCCAGGATAGAGAGGAGGGTCCTGTACATCTAAAGGGGAGTGTTTCTGTCTGCAACCTTGTGATTGGCTACTGTATTATTATTGTCTTGGTTTTCCACCAGGTCACCTTGGGAAGTGTCCACCTGGTGGAAGACCTGCATAAATACCGGGCAGGTAGCCCATGTTAAATCAGTTCACTGCTTGACCCCCAATACGGAGCCTTGTCTCGTACTTGGGAGGATTTATTTGTATGGATTTACGGTTCGGCTGTTTGACGTGTTCGTATGATTCCTGTTCGTCTGTTTGATGTGTTCGTTAGCTGCCTTGGCATTCGGAAAGGGAACATCCTAAATGGCGTTAACCCTTTGTATACTTGGGGGTGCCGTTACAGTACCATCCATGTAATATACCATTGTGACAAAGGTACTTTTTTCCTTTGGTACATTGTCCTGGGATCAGGGTTTAACACACAGTATTTTTAGGCTTCAGAGACACTTCACTTGCTGGATAAGGTAAAGTGACTTGTTCTCTTTATTGTGGCATCAAAATTCAACAGGGTACAGCAGAGCATAACCTAATAAATAAAGATAAAACCCTTGCTCTTCTGAGCTCTAACTTAACAATATTGTAAAATGACTGGGTTGAATGGCTTGTCCATTTCCCAACAGGAATATCCACCTTTCTGAATCAGTTTCTTTTACTTGCTCTTCTTATACCTCCCAGGAAGCAAAACAAAATCTAATCTTCTTCTTGGCAGTGAAATACTTAATAGTACCTCCAATTAATTATCTTTTACATGTGAGGTAAACCAGAGTAAACTCTGGAACCGGAGTCTCCCTGCAACCACCAAAATGTGGAGTGGCCTACCCTAATTTCCAAGTGCTCCACCAGGACCCAAATATACACTTTTCTATAAAGTGTAATATCTGTTTTAAAATGACACATTTCCCTGGGGCTAACCTACTGCATTACACCAAGTTAAAACTGGCTGGATTTGGGGAGATATATAGATTCCAAGCACAAATCCTTGCATTTGGTCACACCATGAAATATTGGCACAGCCTAGTGTTTGCATCAGGTGTGAGCAAGTCATTGGAAAATCATTAGGTCTAAGCGCTGTGGAAGTGGGGTGGAACACAGGTCGCTGTACCAATATTGGACCGAGTCAGGTGATTGAGATAATAGTGGAGGAGAAAAAAGTCCAGTCAAGAGTAAGATGAGTAAGGGGTAGGGTAAAAAGTGTAATCCCTGTCCATAGTGCAAGATGCCCTCCAGCAGTCACCTAGTCGTAATTAGAGTATAGAAGATGTTCCCTTGGATGTGTCCAAGTCCCTCCATGATCAGGTAGCCTTCCATAAATGAGGTCAGGCTACTAATTTCACTGCTTTGTCTTTTCAACCATTGGAGAGGTTTATCCAAGATTGTACCCTTGACAAATATGAATCTACCTTCCCAATCTGCCAGAGCCCCCCAAGGAGGAATGGGAGTGATTTGTGGAGCAGGATTACCGCCCCCCTGAATTTCCCATTGGAATTGTTACTTTGAAAGTAATGGGTATACATGTGATTAGTGAGCCTAATGAATGACCTTCCTTAAAGTGTGCCACTCTGAGGGGGAAAGCAACCAGGCATGTTATCATTAATGTGCAACTAACAGAAGAAATATAAATAAAGAAAATCAATAAAGAAAACAAAAGTGTGTTCACGGTGTGAGTTCACTCACCAAGAGCAATTTGTGTAATGATAATTATACCATATGCTAATTAGACTTGAGTTCTCTATATTTGACAGAGAACTCTTTTATCTACCATGTAAAATGAGTTTGCCTTATATCAGAGTTATGATAACTTTGTTACAGTCTTGTACAGTTACCAGGAAGCAAATTATTCTATTCTATGGAATAAACAGGAATTCCTTATAACTTAATTCGTAGTTACTCTGCAGAAGGAATATAAGGAACAATACTATGTTTCAATAGATACTATAATCTATTTGATCACTTTCACATATGTTGCACATTCATTAGATTAAATGTAGATTATATAAGCAAAATTATATGTGTTGCTTTTAGTTGATGAAAGATGATGGTCTCACTGGGTTTGCAGTGGTTTCTGCATGTCCTTTCAGACAGGTCACCACTGTAATTAGTCCTAGGATATTCCAATACGTTTTGGCACTTATATACTTCAAATATTTCTTGATGGAGTTGATTTTTGAACTACAATAGATACATTCATATGAGAATTGGCATTTGTTTTTTTTGTTTTATACACGCACTGTTTACACAAACAGAGTAGTGTGTGCAGTATTTGTACATTGTATGTGTGTATAATTGTGCAGTACGCCCGTCAGGTTTCCATTCACACATACATACATACATTTATACTTACATATATATGTGTGTGCGTGTAGAGAGAGTGAGAGGAAGAGATCTTTATAATTATTTATTAAAAAAAAACATATGACACTATATAAAATTCTTGACTAAAATAAAAATCTTCTTCTAGATAAAAATCACTAAAGGAATTATCCTCTAAACAGAGTTCAAAAACTGGTATAATAAGGCCACCAAAAACCTGGTAAAACAAAACAAAAATATACCACACAGAGGTATTGCTCCAGGTACTCGGGACTGATTACGTTCTGTGTGGTGTATTTTTATTTTATATGACCTTATATGATACCTGAGATGAGGAAATGTTTGGGAGTGTGTGTGATGTGGTTTGTAAGTTCTAGTATCTGAATGCTGAGGAGAAGGCTTGGGAAGGCATTGTGGGCATGTTTTGAGTGATGCAAATTTTATGGCAAGACAGGAGGCTTCATATTTGCTTTCTTTACTGAACCTCCCAGCAACAAAGAAATAGTTGACAATAATGAACCAATCAGAGTGTATAACAGTAATATATGATGTCATCAAGCTCCTCCAATATCCTCTTTCTTTGCTGCTTGCCTCCCAGGTGAGTCTGTTCCAATTATATGGCTTTTGGTTCTTAGCCATTCATGCAATATTTTAATTAAAAATTCTTTGTTACTCTGTTAAAAATGGTTTAGCACCATATTATCAATTAAATATTTTTCTAATTGAAATTTCCTGACTAGCTTACATTCTCAAAATGTATTTCTGTGACAATTATCCTATACTACACAATATTGTCCCCAAACATATAGGACTCATTTGTGTTTTTTGTACAGTGTCAAATCTTTCATATGTTTCCCCTTTAAATCGCACCGGGTTTATCTCCGCAATCTCTTTCATGTTTGCGGCCGCGGTCTCTCCACACTTCTGAGTGACGGCTCAATTTTCAGTTCCCCTCATCAGTGCCGCAGACTCCATTTCCCAAGAGTCCGCGGCTCAGTTTCGCGCCCTTCACGGTTTCCCGCCCTTTCGCGTCTGCAATTCCTGACACGCTTCCTCTTGCTCTTTTGCTGGCGGCGGCCATCTTAAACCGCGTTTTTTGCCTTACTTAACAGCGCGATCATTCGTCCCACGTTGGAACTGGTAAGTACCTTATTTACTTGGTTGCTAACAGCAACATTAAAGTGCTGACACCTTTTCTATTCAAGTTACTCATTATACTAATTTGTTTTATTAACAGGAAATACCTGCTGTATTCTTCTTTATTATTAAATAAAGGAGGGCCTTGTGGGTCACCCCCACCTTTTTTCTCTGCTGATGTTGTTCATTGAATGTTTGTTGTGGGTGACCCCCACCTTTATTCACTTTGATATTCAATTTCTAACAAGGTGTTTCCACACCATTACTACAGTGAGTGACCCTCACCTTTGCATAATATATATATATATTATTTAAAGTGACCCTACACTTTACTATATTCTTACAGACATACCCATTAACAAGTCTGACTATTTGTGTGGTAAACCCAACTTCTTATCGGCACAGTGGTACAACCCACTTGTATAATTTAGTGGTCTACCCCACTGAATATTGTGTGCCGCCCTTACATATCAACTATGTTGATTTGGGTGATCCCCATTTATAAATTTTATCAAACACACTTGGGTGAACCCCATTTAATATCCTGTCTTACATTATTTGTCAGATCATTAACAAAGTTCCGAAAACCATATCTGACAATACTGAGCCCACAATCTCTCAGGAACTTAAAGCTTGGCTGGTCTCGACAATTGCCGAATCCATTCCCAAGGCGTTGGCAAAAAAATTTCCATGAAAAAACTTCTGTCGAAATCAATCCCATCACACATTTACCCTCTGACTCAGAGGACTCTCAGCCCTCAGATCAGGAAATCACACGTAAGCGCCCTTGGAAAGGGAGTAGTGTGTCTGCGGGCAAGGGCAAGGCTCCTGCCAAGTCCCAAAATTAACTGTCAATCGCCCCGCCCAAACTATCTGTAGCGAAATTAACCTCGCCACTTGTGCCTGGAGAGGACTACTTGCCAGCCTCTTGCCATGTGATTATGGTCCTTGGGGGTTTGGCCCTTTAAATACAAGATTTGGGCATAATGGATTTGTGTTATGCTGCTGCTGGCCCCTTAATAACCATCTAGGGCCATACTGTGACTTTTGGGAACAATGCCCCTTTAAGACTATGGCCCCTCGAAGATATTGCCTGTTAAAGACTATTTTAGCAGATTGGATTTTAAAATACTTGCTGCCCCTATAAATTGTATTGGAGCAGTTCTGCAGCTTTAAATTGGCACTTCGGATGTAGTCGAAGTGGCCACCATTCGACAAACAAACACGTGGCGGCGGCCATCTTTGTTCATTTGAACGAGATCAGCGGTATGTGGGACTGAAAACCCATGGGACTGAAATCGGCTACACATTTCAACGAACACCGCTGACCCTTATCTTCTCCTACACTCAGTTTTCAGCTGCAGAGACTAAGTCCTGTTCGGCAGTTTGAACTCACTGCTATACTAAGCTAAAAGCACGTACAGCCCCGACCGCACAGCCCAAATCTATGGAACTTTTTTTGGGCAGGAAAATGTGCTTGCGGTCGGTCATAAGGGACTCCCAGGTAACTTTTTATCTACTGGAGGGATTTGTATGATTTTTGGTTATGTTTATATTTAAAGTATGCTGATTCTGAATATGTATGTTTTATGTGAATATGATGCATATTTGTAAAGTTACAGTGTATGCATAAAAAGTGTATTTTTCCTGCCTGTGATAAATTACATTAACCCATTGTGTTAAGTAATCATATCACAGGCAGAGGGGAGGGATTGTATGTCGGTGCTGGGTGTGTTTTGCGGTTTTCCTGTAAATGATTGGTTGTACTGTGTCCCACCCTGTGGGATGTCCCATTGCATGGGGACTTGCATAAAAGCCAGTGTGTGGTCATTAAAATCAGATCATCTTGTACCTTCATGACGTTTCGGCTCATGTTTGGGGGATTGGAGAACTACAATCTGGGATTGCTATAATCAGTATACTACCCAGGGTATGATCACTAGGCTCTGCTAAGAGCTTGTTCCAGTTCCTGCTCTCTGGGGAAAGAGAGGTTCACCCACTGGAAGCTGGACCCTGGCTTTGGGTCCAGGGTGGGTGGAAACGGCGAGACCCCGGCGCAGCTGCATCGCTGGAAGGGGGGTCTGCAGTGCTGATGGTGTCGGTTGGAGTGCTTGGAGTCCTTAGCGAGCACTAGGAGCATCGATTGGCGGAGGTACTCAGTTGGAGTGCCAGCGGTCCATCACACTATCCTTGACCCCTTGGAGGGTTCTACATCTTATAGGGGTGATGAGATTGAAGACTACCTTGGCTACTCTCATGAGGACCCCTCGGCGAATGTGCTAGGGGATACCCCATCGGAATTTGTCAAGGAGACATTTATTACACAAAAAGACACTGATGCAAATGCACCTATGCAGAAGAGACCCGACTCAGACATCCTGCTGGATGCTTCGGGTGTCCCCTTTTTCGACCCTAGAGTTATCAGGCATCCATGGTCGGACGAATGGGCCCCACCGGACCATATTTCTAACTTCTGCAAGATGTGGTTACGTAAGCAACTTGAAAAAGAAATCAGGGCAAAACTCAGAACCGAGTGCCCTCGACCTACCATTCCAAACAAGGTGGTTCCCATGCCAGAGTTTGACCCACTATTTGTGACCTTCCTCACTAAGATGGGGAAAGATCCTCGCAAGGGCATTGAGCAGGGTCTTAAGACAGCCCAGGATAAACTCCTGGACATTGCTGGCGCCCCATCATTCAAATTTTCATACTAGCTGACGAAGCCATAACTAGTGGGGAGTTTGACCCAAACACCGCCAGGGAATTGGCCCAGAGAGCCTTATGCTTCCTAGGCAACGCAAATGTGGCTATATCCACTGAGAGACGCAGGGGGGCACTATACAAGCTGAATGCTAAATTAGCCAATCTGAGCTCCCGAGAACTGGGACCAGAGGCCAACGGATTGCTCTTTGGAGACTCGTTTATGAGGGATCTCTCCAAACATGTAGCGGTATTCACTACCCTAAATAAGGCCCAATCCTCCTTGCGCAGGGTTTTTCGTTCCCAGTCAGACCGTTTTTCTGGGAGAGCTGGACGTTATAGAGGCCGAACGAACAGCAGAGTTGCCTTCACAGGCTACAGGCCTCGCCCTTCAGAGAATTATTGGCACTCAGGACAACCCCGACCCTACCACAGGCAGTTATTCACCAATAGAGAATCTATCTGGGGACGTGGATCTGCCTCCTTATGCGGACGCACTGCTCCAGGTAATGAACCTTCCTTTTTTCAATGTACCTGTAGCAGGTTGACTAACCCATTTTTTCCAACAGTGGGGATTGATTTCACAGGACCTATGGGTCCTACACACAGTCCAAGGGTTCAAAATACTCCAAAGAAAAGATAAATCTACGAGTAGGACTAGTCAACACACTCCGTAGAAAGTACACCTTTATTGACACTCCAGAAGTGTCATTTGGGGCTTAACCCCTATTGCTAAAGTAACAAGATGTATTCACACCACTGAAAAACTGGTCCAGATGTGTGAGTACTAACTGGAAATCTAAATAATATAGTATCAAATGAAGAATAATAAATATAATAGTATCAATGTTTGATCATATTACCCAGTTAGAGGTCAGAAACAATCAATCAATCTCCACAGCCAAGTGGCTGTACCAGCTTACTATGATTCTCTATACTGGTTCAGACTCCTGACTTTAATAATATGTACTCGGTCAATGTCTGAAAATAAAAAATGAAATGTATATATGCATTATAGACTACAAGCCTGGTCTAAAACCCACAGCGTCTGTGAATCAAAGACAGAAGGCAGCCTGAAAACAATCTATAAAGACATAATGAAGACTGATTAGTCTAGTAATACAGAATTATCCATATAAATGAGTGGGGTAGAAAGAACCTGTTTGGAATTATGAAACAAAAAAGCCACACAATGTAGCTATGTATGGGATAATGTGCTTAATATAAATTGCCCAACAGATACAATCTATCCAGTCCGCCACTATTTACAGATAGGGGCTAACAGAATGATAGACAGTGAAAATTGCAACAGCACTATCAAAAGATCTAACAAACCTATAGTGGCTATAAGCAATGCCTTGATAATGAAACAAGTATAAATCTATTCAATACCCCACTTCTTGCTGGGAAAAGACCAAAAAGGAGGAAAAGAAAAAAGGACAGATTAGAATGTGCTAAAGTGCAGGCCCATACTTAGAATGTTGGTCCCTGCACATGGTGACAGTGCCCTGTGAAGTAACTCTCAGAAGGTTCAGTTTCTCGGATTTCTGATAGATTCCGTACAGGCGATTTTGCAACTACCCTCCGCAAAAATCAAAACTATAAAAAAAGACATTTGCAAATTAGCAGCCCACCAGATTCGCCCATGCGATCTGGCCCATACCATAGGCCTACTGCCCGCCTCTATCCAAGCCATTTACCTGGGACCTTTACATTACCGAGCCATGCAACGGCTCAAGACATACTATCTACACCTTTCCACCTCCTACGATCAGTACATCTATCTAACAGACAAAGTTTGTATAGAACTTCACTGGTGGCTTCACAACATGGAAGCCTGGAATGGCAAAGCCATTTTCGGATCGCAACCAGACTTCATTCTGGAATCCGATGCCAGTCTCCTGGGTTGGGGCGCTACCTGCTCCAAACTGTCCACCGGGGGCCTATGGTCCCCCTCCGAACAAGCACTGCACATCAATTACCTAGAATTGATCGCAGGATCTTTTGCGATTCGCAGTTTCGCAAAAGATTGTTTCAATTGATCGCTAGTACTACGCATGGACAACATTTCTGCTGTACGTTGTGTGACTCGGTTAGGAGGTTCCCGTTCCAAGTTACTGTCTGACCTTACCAAGGAACTCTACCAATTCTGCCTAGAGCGGAATTTATCCATCAGAGCGGAATACCTTCTGGGCACGGACAACCTAGTCCCAGATTGGTTCTCCCGCCATTGGAGGGACGTAAGCGACTGGCAATTGGCTCCCCGCCTGTTCTATCAAATTCACTGTCTTTGCGGGCCCCTCACACTGGACCTATTCGCATCTCGGCTAAAGCGCCAGACGGATGCCTTTTTCAGCTGGCTCCCAAATCCCCAGTCCCGGGCAGTCGATGCCTTTCTACACCCTTGGCCGGAGACAGGCGCATATGCGTTCCCACCTTTCTCCATGATCCAACGCACCCTTTACCGGGTCAAAGCCCTAGTAGTCATTGTCACTCCTCTATGGAGAGCCCAGACTTGGTTCCCAACCCTACTAGAATTATCTGCAAATTACCCAATTCTACTCCCCGACATCCTCAGGAATCCAGCAGGCCTCTGTCACCCACTCGCCCTTCAAGGTCGGCTCCAGCTTGTAGCTTGGACCGTTTCAGGGGATCCAGGAATGTCTCGGACTCCTGGGCCCCAGGCACTAGACGAGCTTACCTTGCTGCATGGCGGACATGGGTCAGCTGATGTTTGGAAAGGGATACCGATTCCTTTTCAGCACCTCTGACGATCATTCTAAATTTTCTGTCTACCCTTTTTGATCAAGGCAAGTCCTATAGATCAATTAATGTTTTTAGATCAGCTATTTCTGCGGCCCACAACCCTATTGACAATGCATCAATAGGAAAACACCCGTCAGTTTGTAGACGTTTACGAGGAATCAGGCTAGCCAGACCCCCTCTTCCTAAATATTCCAGTTTCTGGGATGTCACTCAGGTTTTTTCCCTTTTAGAATCCTGGCCCTCTAATGAGAATTTGACGTTACGTCAACTCTCTGCCAAACTGGCCTTACTCCTATGTCTGGTATTCTTCCGTAGGGTCTCAGACATTCAAACATTCGATTTCCACGCTGTAGTTTTCTCGCCTGAAGGCGTTAAATTTCACATCACCAGGCGTACAAAGACTAATTCCTCCTCTTTATTCTACCCTTATTTTCCGAATAGACAGTCACTCTGTGTGACGCTCTGCGTAAGGCACTATATAGATGCCACAACCACTCTGCGTTCCCCTACAGGACCCCTTCTCGTGTCCCATGTCAAACCACACAAATCGGTGTCCGCTCCCACCGTCACGCGGTGGATCAGATGGATACTAGCCCAAGCAGGTGTTGACTCCTCTTTTGGAGCGCATTCAGTCAGAGGAGCAGCCGCATCCTCAGCCTTTCATGCAGTTAGCTCCCTCTCAGACATTTTGTCGTCTGCGGATTGGTCCAGGGAGTCTACCTTTCGTACATTCCTTTTCAAACCTATGCTGCATCTTCTATCATTTAGGAGCGTTAAAACAGCAAATATGAAGCCTCCTGTCTTGCCATAAAATTAGGGATTATTCTAGCCCTAGTGACTGAATAATCTAAATTTTTATTAACGACAGGAGGCGAATATTTTCCCTCCCTTCTTTATTTTCATTGTCATTTATAACCGCCCTAAGGTAAGTTACTTCATATTTTTTCTAGTCGATCTGTTCCAAACACATTCATACATAATCTGTCATAGGTTTACTCCACAACACTCTAACCAAGAGTTTAATATACTCAACATCATTTTACATGAAATGTATTAAAATTGTTGTTCCTAAGGTGCATGCCATAAACTTGCATTCAACTAGTATGAGAACCTATACTCTCATGGTTTTTTCTCTACTTCCCTTTAGTGTGAAAAATCCCAACACTTGTGATATATGGATTCATCAATCCCGTTGAAAGTTGACTACATCAGGACCTCAAATTGGTCTACAGTTCATAGTTACGGTTTACATGGTTGATACTCGGATATCGTTGGCTACAGCAAGAAAGAGGATATGGGAGGAGCTTGATGACATCATATAATACTGTTATACACTCTGGTTGAATAATTTTACGTTATTGTTAACTATTTCTTTGCTGCTGGGAGGTTCAGTAAAGAAAGATAAAGCAAATATTCGCCTCCTGTCGTTAATAAAATTTAGATTATTCAGTCACTAGCCCTAGAATAATCCCTAATTATGTCACAAAGCTCAGACACGCCCACTAAGGCATGTCATTACTGATTCTCAAAGAGCATGGATTCCCAACCCAGTCCTCAAGTACCCCTAACAGTCCAGGATTTAGGGATTACCCTGTTGTGTCTAAAAGTGTTTTTTTCTTTCTTTCTAAAAACACCTTAGATACAACTGGGTAATCCTTAAATCCTGGACTGTTGGGGGTTACTTGAGGACTGGGTTGGGAACCACTGTATAGAGAATCACAGGAGCATGGCCATTGGTGGACAGTCCAGCTTAAATACAGGAAGCAGGAAAAAAGCAAAAGGGGAAATGACATGCATTCACAGGAGGAAAAGAAAATGTGATCAAGCTAAATATTATAAAAGGTATTTCTAAAGCTAATTTTTACACTATTTAGGGATTAACTATTTTAATTCATACCTACTAGTAAATGATAACTGAAATGACAATTTCCATGAGGCAAGGCATCTTTTCTTCCAACTCAAGATACACAAGCTAGTAAATAGACGTTACCTAGTAAATAGACGTTACCACTTAATAGGCAGTTTGTGTAGTTGAATCCAATCTTATTTTGTTTAATAATTGCAAGATTATTCCTCCTCTTTGTTAGGCAATAACACACATTAAATATATGTCAATTACTGGTCTTATATCCTTGTCAGATACCCATTGTATATATTGCTAATCTTTTCAGATTTTATTAAAATGTTTTACATTTCATTTAAATAACTATCACTATCGTCTTCAGTATCTAATTTTTTCTTGTTTTTTATTTCAGCACAATGTTTCTCATGGGGCCTCTTAAGCAGTTAAAAAGAATGTTTGAAGCCACTCGGTTGTTTGCAACAATTATTATGTTGGTAAGTGCTCAGTCTTGTCATTGTTCATTGTAAAATGTTTTGAATAATGAATTTTAACTGATTTGACACTGCCTGGACATAGACTGGCTCTGTTGCCAGATGTTATGTCAATGATCTTTAAACTTTTCTAAAATATTAGAGGAAACCTTCAAGCGCCATAACCACTACACGACACTGTAGTGGTTATGGTGGCAGGAGTGTCCTGGCATCCAACCCATTGTAAGTAGCAAAACCATTTTAGAACGGCTTGACTTTTTACCTGGGAATTACCATCTGCTGTTCACCAGCTCCTCTGCAATTTGCATTGTGGTGGAAACTCCTCTTAATGAGCATCTGTTACCGCTCGTGAGCTAAGCACTTCACTGCTGTGCTTAGCTCATTGACAGAGAGCGACCAGCCAAAGAGCTAACCCTGCACTGCACTATCCTTGAACTTGAACGTCTGACGGTCTGTCAGATATAGAGGAGGTGGAGAGTGGCGACTGGCATGAAGTAAAACTGGTTTTAAACTTGTTTGACTAATTATAATGGGGGCGGGAATGCCAGGGCACTCATAACACCATAACCACTACAGTGCTATGTGGTGGTTATAGTTTTTGGAGTGTTCCTTTAATACCAAACTTTAAGATTCCATGGCTTGTAATCCAGAGCTACTCTGCCCAGCGTTTGTCCCTTCTCCAAAGGGGAAAATCCTGCAGAGAGCCTATGCCTGATGCACTATTATCAGAAATCTCCAAATTCCTCCACAAATATCAGCCAGACACTAGTACTACTGTATTGAGGAAACACACAGTATAAATGGACACAAATTTTACATAACAAGGATGGGAGAAGACATACATGACAAGAACTGTAGGCTCTATGGGAGACTTAAAGGAGTGGCAGTGCAATTTTGAAATGGTGTGGAAGCCCTTTCCTGGTAAAATAGGGTTAAAATCTCTTGGGAAAACATCAAGACAGGGATGGGATAGGAAAGAAACACACAAAATGGACTTGCAATAAGTTTAACTATAACTAGTTACACAAAGTAGACTTTCCCAACTATTTTAAACCTGATAGCCACAGTACCTGTGGTCAGGACCACATAGTCTATTTTCAGTTTCAACAGAGGGCCTATAGTCCCTAGGAAGGTGACTGATATGCAAGTTCCTCCACAAGCCCTGTAGTCTTCATTCAGTTGGTGTGAAGAAAATAGACTTTTATTTAACATTTTCTCCTTTATTCTGTGTTTTTCCTCCATTTACTGCATGGATATTGAATATTGGTTAGTAGTTTGAAACTACCGAACAGTGACCATCCTCCTGGCTCATTAACTTCAAAAGAACCAACTATTAAGTGCTCCCTGAGCAGCCGCTGTTCGTATAGCCTAACACCACGTGGAATAGAAAACGGCGGACATCTTGTTCGCACGAGGGGAGTCAGCGGGACTTGGTCGTCGAGTGTCTGGAACTAAAATAGGACACTCAACCTCACGAACCACCGCTGAAACTACCGAACGCCTGCTTCTCTTAATTACCGAACAGCCAGGAGAG
This sequence comes from Pelobates fuscus, assembly GCF_036172605.1. Lineage (NCBI taxonomy): Eukaryota > Metazoa > Chordata > Amphibia > Anura > Pelobatidae > Pelobates > Pelobates fuscus. The sequence goes on from NC_086317.1 coordinate 195,584,035, forward strand.
CGCCATTCGGTAGTTTTGTTCGTACGGACAAGGGGAGCAATCACTCTTATGAGCCAGGAGGATCCATTCGTTACTTTGTTCATTTTTTTACCGTTTTCTGAATTGACGGACCGCACACGCTGAATTCGTGGAACTGTTTTGGGCAGGAGCCTCGTGTGTAGTCGGTAACATATGACTCCATACTTTTAAAGAACCCCTGAACCGATCTGGGTGAAATTTGGATATGTTTGTCCCCCAGGTCGGGGCCATCAGGGGATATGTAATTTGTGGGCATACCTTGTGGGGAAAGGGGTGTTCCAACTTTTGGGAAAATTGTGTGCCCTTTGCCTGGAGATAATTGATTTATTCCTTAACTTATCTCAATATCTCCCAGGCAGCGGGAAGGCGTGTATTACTGTAAAACTGTATGATGATTGGTTAATGTCTTTGTTTGCTGTGGGAGGTCCTCTTGCAGGAGGATTTCTCATAAAAGCCAGTGTGTTTTCAATAAACTTAATTCCTGTTACACCCTTCATGAAGTCTAGGCTCATGTTTGGGGAATATTCTATTTGCTGGGGAGAATCGTCTTGGAAGCTGCATTCATCTACACTATTCCTCTACTCCCTGCTGCAGCTATAATCACTTATGCTCAGCTGTTGGGAAAGGAATAGAAGACCGCAGTACCATAACCACTGCAGGTCTTAACAGTTGGCATTAGAAAACATAAGTGTTAATCTTTTCTCCACCTTCAATAAGGCACAGAGTCAGAGAGTTCATGCCCACATGTCTAAGAACTTGTTTATTGATCTTAAATAAAACTGTGACATTTATACAATGGAATGTCTCATCAGAAGGCAGCATATATGGCCACATGATTACTTAATATACTTATACCAATATACATATACTTAATTTACATTTCATTGGATATACATTTCTGCTAAACACCCACATTTCTAAGCATAAGTTATACTTTATTATATCCTGTTATAACAATTCACGAATTACAGGTTTGATAATCTAATTAATTTAATCACAAAAGCCTCCAATCCAGTTATCTTTAAACATATGCCTCTTCAGACTCATGACCTCTTTTTACCATATTAAGTACGAGCAGAACTAAAGAATACAATAGAGAAAAAGTTCATCAAGCCGAAAAAAAACATATATACATATTCATTAAAGGTTCACTATAGTGTCAGGAACACAAACATGTATTCCTGACCCTATAGTGTTTAAACCACCATCTAGCCCCCCTGGGTCCCTCATGCCTCCATAAATATAGTAATAATCTTACTGTATTCAAGCCTGAAGCGGTAACTCTGTATGCTGTTAGACTCAGAAAAACAAGCAGTGTGCTGACATCATCAGAAGTGGTAGCCTGATCCAATCACAATGCTTCCCCATAAGATTGGCTGAGACTGACAAAGAGGCAGATCAGGGGCAGAGACAGCATGATTCAAACACAGCCCTGGCCAATCAGCCTCTCCTCATAGAGATGAATTGAATCAATGAATCTCTATGAGGAAAGTTCAGTGTCTGCATGCAGAGGGTGGAGACACTGAATGTTTGGATGCATTTTAGGTAGCCATGACCCAGGAAGGATCTCTAACAGCTATCTGAGGAGTGGCCAGTGAAGTTATCACTAGGCTGTAATGTAAACACGCATTTTCTCTGAAAAGACCGTGTTTACAACAAAAAGCCTGAAGGTAGTGATTCTACTCACCAGCAAAGTCAATACGCTGTAGTTGTTCTGGTGACTATAGTGTCCCTTTAAGCATCTCCACTAAATCATACATCTAGTTGGGCCGCTATTGTGGTCTCTTCTTTGTAAACGCTCACCCCTTAGTTACTCTTAGATGCATTCAGTTCACAAGAATATATTTAAATTCTTACACAATGTATTTCCACACAGCTACGTGCCAGATTTTCTTCCTCATCTACTAGGTTTCTTCTTTTTAAACATAAAACAGTTTATCTACTGTACACATCGTTTTGCACAGTGAACTCCATTCTTTCAAAAGGTCCTTTTTACAACTCTAATTAAAAAAAAAAAAAGCATTTTATGTAGCATAAGTAGGTTTGTAAAACATCATAAGCCACGTTTGAGCAGGACCGAGACTTTTGAATAGTGATCCACAAATGATGGAACAGCAAACTGGAAGTGCAGATTGTCAACCTCTTCATGGCTAGATCTTTCCCGTTCCAGACCAGTTGAAAATCCTTTGCTAACGTCTTCATATTGTAATAGGGCAATAGTGATGGAGGAGGAGGAATGGGAACATTGCAGTAGGAACATGCAACATCCATACTTCAGTACCAACACTGCATAAAGAAACACAATCATGAGCAAGATGATTGTCAGGATAGGGTAATGTCAGGATTATATTGATCCAGCACGCAGAATAGTATCACACCCTAGAACTAAGGGTAACGTCTTACTGGGCCATAGAATGGCAGGGCTTAAGGTAACCGAGAATAGTCAGAAAACTTGACGAACTCAGGGACACAGAACGAGACACCGCGATAAGGAAAAGCCAAAAGTCAAGGGTACCAGAAATTAGGGAAGTCAAAACTAAACCAAAGTCAAAAAAACAAAAAACAGAATCAGGAACACACTCTCGGATAAGCATCTAAGGGAAACCACGACAGGGCAATGAGCTGAGGAATAAGTGAGTTTAAATAACCCTCTTGCAGATCCTATTGGATGTACCTAGCCCTTGACCCCAAAACGTGCGTGTGCGTCTTTTGCGTGACGTCACCCGCACATCGATGTCGACTTTACCGTGGACAGACGTGGGGCTATATAATTGAGTGTGTCCGCAGCGGCCGGCGTTCACCGACATTACGCACAAGCCGGGCAGAAGACCGCTGAGCGGCACTCCCCTCAATCTTCGGAAGATAATTATCTCTGTTTTTGCCACATGGATATGAAGGATACATGACCGGTAACCCCATCACACATAATTTAGGGAAACAGTAATAAAAATGAAGTAAAGGACAGAGGGAGATACGTATACCGGACCTTAGTGTAGCCGGGCTTAACGTGTGCCCCAGATGGGCGATAATACAGAGTCAATAGAAAGCCATGGTCAAGGATGCCATAGGTACTCAAAATACGCTATAACAAGCCAAAGACAAGGAAATTAAAAATCAGAATAGTCAATACGAAGCTGGGTTAGAAACAAGAAAACAACAACTACTTAGTACTCATGCTCGGGATAGAATAACCTACAACAGGGCAATGATTCTCAAAAAGAGGGTAGAAGATATAGGGACAACCAAAATACTATTGAACAGCATCATTGCCCTGCACCAATTCACACAAAGCAGTGAGACTTGTGGACGGCAAATGATGTGTCCCACAATAATGACCTGTCATTTAAAAAAAAAAAAAAAAAAAAGAACACCGCACTGCCCCCAACTTGGTGCATGTGCCGTGTGGCAGCCTAAAGTATGACAGTACCCCCTCATCTAACTCCACCCAAAGGGCGGGAACTACCTGGCTGATCAGGATAGACAGAATGAAAGCAACACACCAAATGAGGAGCATGTAGATCAGAGACACCCACCCAAGAACGCTCTTCAGGTATTATAAACAGCCTCTAGAGAAATGGAAATCAAGGATATGTTATACCTCATCCTCCTCATACCACTAGACCAAAGATGGAGGCAAAGGAGAACGAGGCGCAGAGGTATACCTATTACACACCAGAGGCTTCAAAAGAGAAATGTGAAAGACATGAGGCATACAAAGGTTGGAAGGCAGAGGAAGAGCGTAGGAGACAGAATTAATCCTGCAAATAACCTTTAAGGAACCAATGAAATGAGGAGCCAATTTCATGGAGGGCATACAGAGGCGAATATTCCTGGTGGACAACCAGATCCTCTCCCCTGCCTGATAAGTAGGAGCTGCCCTTCGAAGCGTGTGTGCCTTGTATTTCTTTGAAGCGGAAGCCTTGGTGAAGATGGACTTGACCCGCTCCCAAATAGTAGACCGGTTTGCAAGATGCTGGTCCAGGACAGACATTCCCAGATCAGAGAATACAGCTGGAAGGACATTGGGATGGTAACTGTAAGTGACAAAAAATGGAAAATGTCCAGAGAATTTGTGATCAGCATTGTTTGTCATCTCAGCCCATGGGAGCAGATCCAACCAATTGTTAACATGAGACACCAAGCAATGCAAGAACTATTCTGTGGACTGATTGGTCCATTCTGCAGCTCCATTAGACTGAGAATGGAAGGCAGAGGAGAAAGACAGTTGAATGCCCAATTCTGAACAGAAGTTATGCCAAAATCTGAAAACAAATTGACTACCTTGATCAGATATTATTTGAGTTGGTATCCCATGCAACCTAATCACCTGTCTAGCAAAAATGACAGCTAATTCTGAGGAAGAAGGTAATTTAGGTATGTAACGGACCGTTTCACTTACAAGAGGGTAAAACCCAGTTTAGGCGATAATCCCCTTTCCAGATGCACCGACAGCTACTGCAAACACCATTCTCCCGACTGGAACCACACGAACACTGGGACAGCTGAACAAGAAAAGCAGACATCGGCTTACACTCCTGGCAGTCAGCTTACAATCCCATTCCCCCAAAGACCGAGACGACACATCGCTTTGAGGGTTAAGCAAGAACTCTAGACTGGGACACCCAGTCTGGCTTTTATTTCCAACTCACACATACAGGCCACACCCAGGGGGAGGCATAAAAGAACCAATGACATAGATGTTACCTCCCACACATCCCCTCCCCTTAGTGTGACACTTAATCCCATTATGCATACAGAGTAAAATATACTTTTACACAACTTTCATAACTTTAAAACCATACATCACATTCACATAAAAATACATATCCACAATCAATCCATTCAGGGGAACAACATATTAAAAAATGGCATGAATCCGACCAGGGGTTTAAAAGTTACTAAAAGTATCTTTTGGGCCCTGGCTTGCAGCATGGCACAATCTGGCCCAAACAGAAGTAAAACATCCCCCACAATGCATCCGGCTTCCTCCCTTCTGCCCTGGAGTTAATTGGAGAAGTAATCCAATTATCTAGGACTAGAGTCAGACTCCATTAACCACATGGTTGCAAAAAGACAGTAAAAGACATAAAATTACATACTGATACATTTAACACATAAAACACACATTTCTACATATCCCCAGTTTAACTGAACACATAAATGCCTACATAATATTTAAGACAGTATTACTGTGATATGTTACAAAGTCTTAAAGGGACATTAGTCCCAAAAGTCCCAATATGTCCATCGCTGATTTTAAAGGGCCAGTAGCAGCAATATAAATTATTACATGCCCAAATATAGTGTTTATAGAGCAATATGTCCATGGGCCGTAGTCGCAGGGCAGGAGGCTAGCAGCCAGGCCTCTCCAGTTCACAGTGGCGAAGCTGGTTTCGCCACAAGGTAGCAGTATAACATGACCCATTTTGGTAAAGCTATCACATGGTCAAAATGGTGGTTTACCCTTGGATGGTGGCAAGTCAACCATAAAATCCATGGCAATATGGGACCATGGCCAATGTGGAATGGGTAGAGGATGTAAGAGACCAATGGGTAACTGATGGGATACCTTGTTTTGAGAACATACTGTACATGCTAGAATGTAGTCTTTTATGTCTCATCTTATGGAAGGCCACCAGAAATGCTGAAAAATAGCAAATAGGATGACCAGCTGATTCAGAATCATGAAATAGGTATAATAATTCCTTTTGATGGGTAAGAGCAACAAAAAGCCTGCGTAAAGGTGTATTGAGAGGGAGCTTCCATTTGAGCGGCTTGGATAGACTCTAATAGTACAAAACAAAGATTAGTGAAAGTAGTGTCTGTGATATTATCGGAGGGAACTATTGTAGAGAGCTTGGACACTGGTGTACATACCGCGATCACAGGGGTCACAGCTGCGACCAGGCTCGACCCACCAGGGGGCCCACCCGCCCTGTGACCCGGGTATGTAAGCCAGTTTGCCAGCCTCTTCTCCTGGGGGGCCCAGAAGCTGGCCACCTCAGGGCCACCGAGGCTGGCAGTGGTGTCACCCTGGGTGGGCGCGCGAGGGAGCATTCTCCCCTGATGGCTCCCTTGCTGCCTTCAGGACCGGCTGCCCAGCAGCCCCACTGGATCACAGGGAAATCTGGAATCCCCTCAGCACTCCCAAGGGTAGGGAGGCTGGGGGATTACATTAAAAAAAAAAATGTGAGTGTGTATGTGTGTTAGTGTTGGTGTGTGTCTGTTACTGAGTGTGTTAGTTTGTGTGTGTCTGCTAGTGAGTGTGTTAGTTTGTGTGTGTCTGCTAGTGAGTGTGTTAGTTTTTGTGTGTGTGTGTCTGCTAGTGAGTGTGTCAGTGAGTGTGTTACTGTGTGTCTGTTACTGAGTGTGTTAGTTTGTGTGTGTCTGTTAGTGAGTCTGTTTGGTGTCTGTTAGTGAATGTGTGTTTGTCAGTGAGAGTATGTTTTGTAAGTGAGTGTGTATGTGTGTCTGTCACTGAGTGTGTGTCTGTCACTGAGTGTGTGTCTGTCAGTAAATGTGTGTGTCTGTTAGCTAGTGTGTATGCGTCTGTTCGTGAGAGTGTGTGTGTGTGTGGTTAAAACCCCTTCAGCACTTACCTTTCTCCAGCGCCGGGCTCCCTTGGCGCTGGGGATCTCTCCGCCGCGCGCGCGCATTCAAACCGCCCATAGGAAAGCATTATTCAATGCTTTCCCATGTACGTCCAGCATCGTCTCAATGTGATTTTTCACAGTGAGAATCGCAGAAGCGCCTCTAGTGGCTGTCAGTGAGACAGCTACTAGAGGCTGGATTAACCCTCAGTGAAACATAGCAGTTTCTCTGAAACTGCTATGTTTTCAGCTGCAGGGTTAAAACTAGAAGGACCTGGCACCCAGACCATTTCATTGAGCTGAAGTGATCTGAGTGCCTTTAGTGGTCCTTAAAGTGTATGTGTTTTTGCATGCATTGTCGTACATACCGCAGTCGCAGCCCTGCGACCAGGTGCCCGCCGCCATGTGTTGCAGCCCTGGTCCGCACAGAGTAAGTGCCGGGGGGGGGGATCAATTGTCGCACCGGGGCCCCATGGATTGTGTGTACGCCAATGACCTTGGAGTCTGTGTTGTCAATCTTATCATACATACAAGATAGAGCATCTTCATTGGCGTTAAGTGAACCAGACCTGTATGTAATAAGATAGTTGAAACTGGACAAAAATAAGGACCACCTAGCTTGTCTGGAATTAAGTCTCTTAGAATCTTCAATATAGGAGAGGTTCTTATGATCAGTGAGAATCGTAACTAGAGTTTGGGACCTATCCAAGAGATGTCTATTCTTTTTGGGCTAATATTATAGCTAATAATTCCTTATTTATGTCATAGTTTTTCTTGGCTGAAGGCAATTTTCGAGAGAAAAAAGCCACAAGGATGAAGGGGGTTCTCAGGATTTTCTCTTTGGGATAGGAGAGCACCTACACCTAATTCAGATGCATCTACGTCCATGACAAACTGGTAGGAAGGAGTGGCATGCATCCAGGGCCGGACTAGCCCACCGGGATACCGGGAAATTTACCAGTAGGCTGCAGCACCTGGGATGGGGGCAGACAGCCCTGATCATTAAGATAATGCCCTTTAACCCCTTAAGGACACATGACATGTGTGACATGTCATGATTCCCTTTTATTCCAGAAGTTTGGTCCTTAAGGGGTTAAATAATTTTCCCATAGGACCCAGAGTGTGTATAAGTCTAACTCTCGGACTTAGAAAGGTTTAAAACTTACAGTTTATTGATAATCCATTAAAAGTTCAACGCTTCAGTTCCCACTGGAACTTTCATGTAAGTTTTAAACCTTTCTAAGTCCGAGAGTGCTGATCACTATCTTCAAATATATGCTTTTCCCTGGATTGCAAGCACCCGGCCAACACCAACTGTAAGCGTGAGTGCAAGGATTCTCTAAATTATATATATATATATATATATATATATATATATATATATATATATATATTATACACACATACATATATAATAATTCTACGTATATATTTATGTAATGCTTTTACATAATTAGGTAATTTTATTAATTACAATTAGCAGGACCAGCCTGGCAACCCAGGCCAAAAGTCCAGGGAATTTAATTTGCTAGCACTATATTTAACCCTGTAACTTTCCAATAGGTGTTTTCAAAAGGTAGAGAGTCAAATATAAGGCTTGCGTTTCAGTTTTTTCATCTTGAAATTTGCCAGATTGGTTACGTTGCCTTTGAGACCGTACAGTAGCCCAGGAATGAGAATTACCCCCATAATGGCATACCATTTGCAAAAGTAGACAACCCAAGGTATTGCAAATGGGGTATGTCCAGTCTTTTTAGTAGCCACTTAGTCACAAACACTGGCCAAAATTGATGTTCAAATTGTTTTTTGCATTTTCAAATATTAACACTAACTTTGGGCAGTGTTTGTGACCAAGTGGCTACTAAAAAAGACTGGGCATACTCCATTTGCAATACATTGGGTTGTCTACTTTTGCAAATGGTATGCCATCATGGGGGTAATTCTCATTCCTGGGCTACCATACGGTCTCAAAGGCAACGTAACCAATCTGGCGAATTTCAAGGTGAAAAAAATAAAACATTTTTTTAAAAAATTCTCACTTTTTTTTTATATTTTATTCATATTAAATTGTGTTTTATACCTAAATATTTGATGTCAAATAAAAGCCCTGTTTCCCCTGAATAAAATTATATTATGGGTACACATAATATGAAAGAGGTGAATTACGCCTGAACAGACATATAGCGCAAATTCAAGTTTTTGTTTTGTTTTCATCACAACGTGTATATTTGGCTCAGTCCTTAAGGGGTTAAGGACCTCAAATGCTTGAAGAGCTTCTTGAGTCCAAACTTTGGGGACACCCTTCTTAGTTAATGCAGTGAAGGGTAAACAGTGTGAATGAACCTCCTTTTATAATTGCGATAAGGGCTTTTCAAGAATATCTGAAACTTTCTTGGTATCCATTTGTAAAACTTTGGATGCAATGATGCAACCCAGAAATTGCACTTTCTCCTGCTTAAAAATACACTTTCAAGTTTACAAAAGTTATCAAGAATCTCTGTAACAATGTATGTACATGTATATGATGTGTCTTGATATCTGGAGAATGTATGAGTATGTCGTCCAGGTACACAAGGACTAAATGGTTTAAAAAGTCTCTAAATACATCTAAACCAAAATGCATGACAGTGTATTCATAATGCCCTATTCTAGTGTTAAAAGCCTCTTATCACCTTGAGTGGTCTTCCACTCATCACCTTGGTAAAATCTGACTAAATTGTATGCCCCCTGAGAACAATTTTCTTAAACACAGTGGAACCTTGCAGCTTATCAAACAAGTCTGTAAACAGAAGAATCGGATAAGCGTTTTTTTTTTTTTACTGTGATACGATTTAAAGGAACACTACAGTCACCTAAACAACATTAGCTTAATGAAGCAGTTTTAGTGTTTATATCATGCCTCTCAGGTTTCACTGATCAATTCTCTACCATTTAGGAGTTAAATCACTTTGTTTCTGTTTATGCAGCCCTTGCCATACCTCCCCTGGCTCTGATTGACACCGCCTGCACAAAAAAAACTGGTTTAACTTTCAATCAGATGTAATTTATCTTAAACAATTGTATCTCTTGCTCTGTAAATTGTACTTTAATCACATATAGGAGGCTCTTGCAGGGTCTAGCAAGCTATTAACATAGCAGGGGATAAGAAAATCTAAATTAAACAGAACTTGCAATAAAGGAAGGATAAGCATTAGATGCCTCTTTACAGGAAGTGTTTAGGAAGGCTGTGCAAGTCACATGCAGGGAGGTGTGACTAGGATTCATAAACAAAGGGATTTAACTCTTTAAAATCACTTAAAATTTTTACTATTTAACAGGGTTAATTGCATTACTGGCAGGCACAATCGAATGTGACAATTTACAATGAGTCACTACAGACGCTACAACAGTAGACACTCTGTTACGGACAGAAGTTGAGAAAGGCTTCATGCTTGGGCCATTTCAAACATCACCATTCACGTGTTGGCGAACCAACCCATTGGGCATTGCAACTGGCAAATACAACAATAAAAAACGTTTAACCCCTTCCCGACTGCGGACGTATCAGGTACGTCTGGCAGAAAACAGTCCATAATGACCTTGGACGTACCTGGTACGTCTGCACCTATTTTGAGCTCTGGAAGCTCTGATAGTATAGCAGTGATGTACTGCATGTGATGAGTGCCTTGAGGGGTCCTGGCACTCCGTGCATATAAAATAATATATATAAAAAAATAAATATAAAATAAAGAAAATGATCAATATTAACTCCCCCCCCCCCCCCCCTTTTTTTTTTTCGAAAGGCAGTGAATCATGGGGCTTCTGGGGGCGTCCCTAGCATGCCGCATCATAAGGGGCAGGCTGGAGTCATACAATCACAGCTTGCCCCATTAGCAATTTCATCCCAAGTGTGTTCCCCATTTCTCTGATTAGTGTGGATCTGCCTCCCTCTCTTCACTTGTGTTTTAGTGTGAGAAAGAGAGAGAGAGATCTGTGGTTTAGCTAGAGAGATTTAGGTATTTATAGGTAGGGATTTGTAAAATCTTGAGACCCAAAGGCTCTTTTCAGAGCCATTAACCCCTGTCTTGCCAGTGATCACTATAATCACTGGCTCTTGCACAGCAGATCTTTTCTGCTGTTTGTGCCTTTTTTTTTTTTAGGGGCTCATTTTTTTTGTGATCTTTTTTGAGACCCAAAAGCTCTTTTCAGAACGATTAACCCCTGCCCTGCCAGTGATCACTATACAGATCCCAGGCTCTTGCACAGCATCACTTATTTTGCTGTCTGTTAATTTTTTCAGGGGTTATTTTTTTTTTTTTTTTGACCGGTCACTAAGTAAAGCAATTGTGATCATGGCACACGGGTCACGGAAGACAACCCGCGCTGAGCAGTCATATGCCACCCTTGCGCTAGAGTCTGACACGTCTATGTCAGACTCTGACCCTGATTTTGACCCTGCCAGGTGCTCAGATACATCATCACTCGATACAGTGTCTACTGCTAGTGATGTATCTGGTGATGTTGTATCTGTGCCTGCTAGTCCCCCTGCCAGAAGGAGACGTGCTGCTCCAGCTGGCAGAACTGCTGAGGAGTGGGTAGTGCCTCATAACCAGAGGCCAGACATCCCATCCTTTACTGCAAATCCTGGCATTAATTTGGATGTCACAGGATTTAGCCCTCAGCAGTTTATGGAGGTGTTTCTGGGCGATGATGTATTGGGGAACATTGTCGCCCAAACTAATTTATATGCCCATCAATTCCGAGCTACAAAACCGGACTCTTTTTCGGCAAAGCAGCAATGGGCCCCCATCGATGTGCCAGAATTTAAAAGATTCTGGGCATTGACTATGCTGATGGGCATCATAAAGAAGCCCTCCATCCGCTCCTACTGGAGCAGTAGCCCCATCTGCTCTACCCCCATTTACTCCCAATGTATGTCGAGGAAGAGGTATGAAATGATTCTGCATTTCATGCACTTCAGCGACAACAGCCTGTGTCCCCCTAGGGAGCATCCCCAGTTTGACAGGCTGTATAAAATCCGCCCCCTGATTACCCACTTTGCTGCCAGGTTTGCAGAGGCTTATACACCTGGAAGGAATATATGCGTGGATGAATCCCTGATGAAGTATAAGGGAAGGCTGGGATTCAAGCAGTATGTTCCTTCCAAGCGCTCTAGGTATGGTGTAAAGATGTATAAGCTCTGTGATAGCGAGACTGGGTATACTCAGGCCTTCCAGGTGTACGAGGGAAAGGATAGCCACCTTGACCCTCCAGGTTGCCCAGAACATATGGGAACCAGTGGCAAGATTGTCTGGGACCTGATATTCCCCCTGATGAACAAAGGGTACCACTTGTATACTGACAATTTTTATACAAGTGTCCCTTTGTTCAAGCTACTGTACTGTTTTGATACAGTAGCTTGCGGCACAATTAAAAAGAACAGCACAGGTTTCCCAGGACAACTTGCACGCACCCGGCTACGGAGGGGGGAGACCTCAGCTCTGCGCCAAGAGGAGCTGTTGGCAGTTAAGTACAGAGACAAGAAGGATGTGTACCTTCTTACCACCATCCACACTGAGGGGACTGTGGAGGTCCCTGTACGTGGCAGAGCTGAGAGAACGAGGAAGCCAGTGTGCATCAAGGCCTATAACCGTCATATGGGTGGGGTTGATCTGGCAGATCAGCTGCTGCAGCCCTACCTAGTTATACGAAAGACAAGGGCCTGGTACAAAAAGGTTGCAATCTACCTAATGCAGATTGGGGGGTTGTTACATTTACCCCGTGCATGGGGGGCATGGGTGTCCTTAGGAGGCCTCGCAGAAAACAACCCCTCCTCCTACCTGTCGGCGAGCGGCGTCTCCTCTCCGCCGCTCGCATCCGTCACGCCTCCCAGCGGCAGCATGTATAACGCTGCACGCTGGAAGGTCGTTGATTTATGCAAACGCCGGGGTCACGTGAGTGACCCGGCGTTAAAGCAACAGTACCACAATCACAGTGGGAGGCTTAGATATCTCCCACATGTGATTGTTAATTCTGATTGGAAGTTATCCAATCAGAATTTAACCTAGGGTATTTATACTCACCTTTCCTGTTCCTCCCTGCCCTGTTGTGGTCTTTGCTGTATAGTATTGATTCTGAACTTGTGATTTGTGGTTACGTACTCTCTGGCTTGTTAAACGGACTTTGTGACTTTCTCCTACCCTTTGACCTTGGCTTGTTTCTCGTTATTCTGTTTTCTGGTTCCCCTGACTCGGCTTGTCTCCTGACTATTCTGTGTGTGCTTAGCCCGGCCACTCTAAGGTCCGGTACGGCACCTTTTCTGTGTGTGTGTGTGTGTGTGTGTGTCTGTTAGCGTGTTAGGTTCCCGGAATCGTGATAAACCCGGGGTGTGTTCCACAGTCAAAAAGCGGTGTGCGTGTCTACGTTTCAAGTATGTACCCTTTTGTGGCGATATATAAAACTGGGGTATGTGATAAGCCCCAAGCTAAAGATAGGCCTATCAGAAGACATACTCTCAATTTCAACTCAAATGGCAAGTCATTCAATTGTTACCGTACCTTCCCCAAATCCTGGCAGACCTATGCATGGGGGGGCATGGGTGTCCTTAGGAGGCCTCGCAGAAAACAACCCGGGGTGTGTTCTTGCAATAACCAACAGCGGGCTCTCCTAAATCACAGTCAAAAAGCGGTGTGCGTGTGTAAAATTGAGGATTGAACAGTTACCTCCACACACGTTCTTCAACTTGTTTTATCTTTTGTCTGGCTAAAAAAAGTTGCATCAAAGCACTCCACATACATGCAATACCTCGGGGTGTCTACGTTTCAAGTATGTACCCTTTTGTGGCGATATATAAAACTGGGGTATGTGATAAGCCCCAAGCTAAAGATAGGCCTATCAGAAGACATACTCTCAATTTCAACTCAAATGGCAAGTCATTCAATTGTTACCGTACCTTCCCCAAATCCTGGCAGACCTATGCATGGGGGGGCATGGGTGTCCTTAGGAGGCCTCGCAGAAAACAACCCAGGGTGTGTTCTTGCAATAACCAACAGCGGGCTCTCCTAAATCACAGTCAAATAGCGGTGTGCGTGTGTAAAATTGAGGATTGAACAGTTACCTCCTGTCAGGGTACCTGAAGTCTCTACCTCTGAGAGAGGTAGAGACTTAGAAGTTTATCCGTCCAGAAGGGCTGTTTCCTCCGTCCCTCGCGGTCCTTCCGGTCATTTACACGCCGGCCGCGAGGGATCCACTTCCTTTTGTAACACGACGTCCAGCAGTCGACGTCATGACGCCAACCCGGACCGACCTGTCACTTAATTGTCTGGAGACTAATCAGGACTCGTCGGAGGCGTGTTTACTCTCCTGAGCCAGGGTATTTAACAGTGCTTCTTCCATTTGCTCATTGCCCTGTCGTGGTTCTAGCCTGTCTAGTCACCCAGCGCTCTTGTATTCCAGTTATCCTTTTGGTTCCGACCCGGCTTGTTTGTATTACTCTGCTTATCTCTGTTACCCTTTGACTCGGCTTGTTCCTCGCTTACCTGTCTTCTCGTTCCCTCGACCTCGGCTTGCCTTTGACCATTCTCTATATCTCCGTACGTTAGTCCGGCCATTCTAAGGTCCGGTATACGTACCTTTCTACTGTCTGTACTCTGCGTGTTGGATCCCTGTCCCGATCCTGACACCTCCACACACGTTCTTCAACTACTGTGGGGTGTAAACTTTTCAAATATATGCACGCTCATGGCAAGAAAATACATTGGGATATCTGATAAGGCCCTCAAAAGCAAGATAGGCAAACAAGATATATAAAATTTGAAAAACGCATATCAGACATTTCGCTTTGCACCCCCCCAGTGAACCCGACAAACGTATGCATGAGTGTTATCGCTGTACTCGGGAGATGATGCCAAGTACATATTGTGGTGTCCTTTGGCAGTAACACCTAACAGGAGCTTAGAATCTATGCACAAAGTAGAATGTGTGAGTGAAAAATAACACCACAAAAACGTTTGACAGAGACTGGTGGTAGAATTAGTGCATGTAAAGTGTTCAAATGCCACCATGTGAAATGCCCTAGGGTGTGTACTTTTCAAAAACATACAGTTTGACGGAGGTGAATTACATTGGTCGGCTTCAGACATGTTCCAACTGGGACATGGGTGCATGATGGCCAGCTGTGTTTTTTTTGTTTGTTTTTTTTATCATATTTTACTTTTTTTTTCTAGTAAATTATATGATATGATGAAAATGATGGTATCTTTAGAATGAACATTTAATAGCGAGAAAAATGGTATATAATATGTATGGGTACAGTAAATGTGTAAGAGGCAAATTACATCTAAACACAACCACTGCAGAAATGTAAAAAGAGCCCTGGTCCTTAACGGTAATACAATTGAAAAATGGTCTGGTCACTAAGGGGTTAATAATAGACCTTTCTGCTCCTCATTCTGTCATCATACCAAGCCTAAATTCACTAATACCTTCCAAAGAATTTTCTTTGCAGTATGCCACGGTAGACAATGCCATGCAGGCAATCTTGAAGGCAGGGAAAGCAGCTTGGCTTGGCAAAATGGATATCTCCAATGTCTTCAAGCATCTGCATGAAATAAAATGGAAAGGCTTTTATTATTTTGCCAACCGGTTAACCTTCGGGCCAAGAGTAGCCCCAAACTGTTCGATCTGTTCGCAGAAACACTGTGCTGGCTCCTATTGAATTTCAGCTGCTGTCCAGTCATAATTCATTACTTAAACGACTTTCTGACTCAAATCCACTCCCCCAAAGTATACTCAAAACAGTAGCACTTTTTTCCACACTAGGAGTGCCGGTAGCTACGATCAAAACAGTAGGTCCCACCACCAAACTTACATTTCTAGGGATATGCCTAGACACAGTCAGGATGCAAGCGAGTCTCCTGTCTACACAGTCCAGAGAATTAAGGCAGAAGTCACGTTATTCCTCATTAGAGGTACTATGACTCGGAAAGAACTCCAATCCCACCTGGGTTCTCTGAACTTTGCCATAAGAATAATACCACATGGTCGCGCATTCGTTTCCAGACTCCTTACTCTGTTTCCAAACCTACCAAGCGACGATAGCGTAGTCACACTGGACGGACAGATTTGTCCATATGTAGCATATTTTTGACTCACTGGAACGGCATAAACAGAAAACTCCCCAGTATTATGGACAGACACAGCAGCCCAATCAGGGTTCGCAGCCATTTTTGGAGACAAATGGTTCAGAGATGTATGGCCGATAGAGACAGTAAATTTGCCATCATTCAGCATCACCTCTGCCCTTTTTGAAATTTACCCCAAAGTTGCAGCAGCCCAAGTGTGGGGCCACCTTTGGAAAGGACAGACAGTAAAATGCTACACAGATAACACGGCGGCATGTGACATAATTAACAAGGGCAGGTCCTCATCCCTTACAATCATGAGCCTAGTCAGGAGACTCACGTGCTTGACAGCAACACAACACTTCCACATAATGTGCGAACATGTACCGGGCTATTAAAACACAGCAGCTGATGCCCTCTCTCGTTCTAACCTACAGGTTTTCTACCAAGTACATCCCTCGGCTGAGAGAATCTCAAACAGACCGCCGCTATTCCAAGAACTCATCCTGGACTAGCAATACTCATGGCACACTGGATAATGCTAGCACAAATGGCGCTCTCAGCCAACACCAGACTCTCATACTGTTGAGCTCTAACCATCTTCAACAGATTTGTTACAGAATACAAAATTACAAACCCATTGTCATTAGATACCTCTTCTTGCCACCTAAATCTAAAACTCGGGCATACAATAATACTATACCTAACAGGCATACAATACCACGTCATAAACACATACCCCAATCACAGTATCTTAATGTCCTCAAACCCAATAAAAAACATTGTAAAAGGCATCCATAGATTATAAGGTCACAAACCCACGAAACAACAACATATAGATGGTAACAAGTTCAGAGCATTATCCGACACATTGGATACGCAACCGTTTGAAACTGAAACAAACAACACTATCAAAACCGCTATATTTGTGTCCTTCTACGGGTTCTTACGACCAAACGAATTCAAAGTAGAAAAGACAAATGATACCACCAACATGCTAAAAATAGCTGACCTAAACAAAGTACCGGACCACTATGTCTTGACACTATGGCAATCTAAGACAAATCAAATGGGGCCACCTGTCGACATACCACTATACCCCACAGGCAACAAATGGTGCCCAGTTCAATTACTCGACCATTTTCTTCTGGTCCTAAAAGATCACAACAAAAATGCTCCTGAGATTACATGGTAACCCACTGACAACCTGTAAATTCATGATATACATAAGAACTTTATTTTAAAAAATAGGGTGTGATCCATCAGTCTTCACTGGCCATTCATTTCATATAGGGGCAGCAACAGCTGCCTTTAGTCAAAACATTCCAGTACACATAATCAAAAGACTGGGATGATGGAAATCATCGGCATACAACCTTTATATACCCCAACCGTAAAAAGAACTCCGACAAGCTTTCAAAGAGTTAGCTAAATAACGATAAACATGTCATATCATCACGGTTGTTATTAACAGTTACACACATATTAAAGTTTGATTTGTTAAATCTCTTTTTGCCCTGAACGTCGGTTTCGGCACACCACAACTGAATTTAGTAAATATAATTGTTAACGCTTACTCGGCTTGTTTCCCTGACCACAAATGGAGCCTGGATTTGTGGGAGGGGATAACCCGGCCGATATAAGCCCAAATCTACCTCCATACCAGGCTGACGTTGATTGGTCACCCCACCCACCACTCCCTATGTACATAAATTCCATCTTGGTGGGCCCTCTTTATTTACAGGCCTACCCGAATGTCGGTTTTGGCACACCACAACCGAATTTAGTAAATATAATGGTTAACGCTTACTCGGTTTCTCTGACCATATATAGATATAGATATAGATATAGAGAGAGCTTTATTCACTTTAGTACATTAAACACATTAAACAGTATACCCCTCTAGGAAACGGATGCCTGGTACTGTCATTCCATAGTCCTGTCATGGATCTACTGGTGATTTTACAACAGGACTTGTGAAGCCAAGATTAGATTATGACAACTTTTGTCAGCTGTATATGCAGTTAGTAACACTTGGTAGAGTTCTTTAAACCTAAATTGTGTTCCTTCTGGAGAGGTCCTTTATTATCACGTATTTCCAAGTGCAATTGCATGGAAAGCTTGGTTCTTTTCTGTTGGCTGTACAGCTGGACCTAAGAATTGAAAGAGGTTTTGTTAGCGGACTGCAATATGACATTACCAATTCATTTTTTTTTTTATCATATGTGAATCAATTTCTTTAGGCTAGCAACCTATACTCATTGATCTAACCATCGAAATCTCATGTGGTGACAACCCATGTTTCTGAGCTGGGGAAAAAACAAACACATACATCAAGGCAAGAGGGAGTGCATCTGGCCACTTAAGGTTTGTTTCCGCCACTATCTTTCCTATCTTATTCTTCAATATTCCATGTGCCTTTTATACAGCTCTTGCTGACTGAGCATGATGAGAGCAGAGCAACATAGTTGCTACTTGCTGAACGACACTTCCAGTAAAATGTGTTCCCTAATCTAAATAGATATGCTGAGGCCACCCCTCACCTGGGTATGAACTTCTGCAACAGTCTCTTTGACTGCATGGGCAAATGGATATGCCTCTACCCAGAGAAGGCATTCTGCACCACCGGCACATAATGCATTACCTTGCGCAGTTCACTGGCTGTTAAAAATCTCAAAGGCATTCAGAGAAAAGGCAGTGTTTACATTGCTTCTTAGTGACACCTCTAGTGACCGTCACTCAGACAGTCACAAGAGGTGCTTCCTGTGTGCAGCACCTACATTCAGCGTCTCCATGCCTTGCATGGAAGTGCTGAACGTTCTCCATAGAGAATCATTGATTCAATGCATCTCTATGAGGAGATGCTGATTGGTGCAGCGTTTTGCAGCCAATCCTATGGGAAAACATTGGATTGGCTGAGATCATCAAGCTTGATAATCTCAGCCATAGAGGCAGGGCCAGTTGATAGGAGACCAGCTCTGCATGGGGAAAAAACACCATTCCCTTGCAAACGGAAGGGGTTTGGTCACCTAAACACACATCTTGACACAAAGACATCATGACAGACAGATCATTTTATTTTTTCTTCACAATCCCAGCACTCTAGTTCCCGGTCTTTAATGATGCTCCGGTGCCAACTCCAGCCATAGTATAGGAAAGAAGATGAGTACACTCTGGAGACTGTAGTAGTAAAGTAGAAATGCTTTTATTTAGCACAAATAAACATCAACGTTTCAGTCCTCCTGGACTTTTCTCAAGAGTGACCTTTTATTGTGGCCATCCTAAGGCACACCTGTGCAAAATTAATGCTGTCTAATCTGCATCTTGATATGCCACACCTGTGAGGTGGATGGATTATCTAGGCAAATGAGAAGTGCTCAATAATACAGATATAGACAGATTTGTGAACAATATTTGAGAGAAATAGGCATTTTGTGTACATAGAAAAAGTCTTTGAGTTCAGCTCATGAAAAATGGAGGCAAAAACTTAAGTGTTGCATTTATAATTTTGTTCAGTGTGTGTGTGTGTGTGTGTATATATATATATATATATATATATATATATATATATATATATATATATATATATATAAAAAAAATCCATCCATGACACAGACAGACACACACACACACACACACACCATGACAGACAGACACACATACACACCATTGCAGACAGACACACATACACACCATTGCTGACAGACACACATACACACCATTGCAGACACACATACACACCATGACAGACAGACAGACACGCATACACACCATGACAGACAGACACACACATATTCCATGACAGACATACTCTGAGGTGCCATTGCTTTAAACTGAACAGATTAACATTGGTGTCTGTCATATTCCCCAAATTGCCATTCCAGAATGGCAGTCCGATCTCTCCTTGGATCAAGGAGCTGTTATCCCACATATAAATTAGTATATCCCTGTATATTATGGTTTTTCAAGTATTCATCTAGTTGCTGTTTAAACATATGTACATACTCTGAAAAAAAAAACACCTTTTCAGGCAGAGAATTCCACATTCTTGTTGTTCTTACTATAAAAACAAAACCTTTCCATTGCCTTAGACTAAATCTCCTTTCTTCCAGTCTAGATGCATCCTTGTCTCCTATGTATACGTTTGCTTATGAATAGATTTCCAGATAATGGTGTGTATTGGCCCTGAATATATTTGTATAATGCTATCATCCACTCTGAGGTGCCATTGCCTTAACCCCTTAAGGACACATGACGTGTGTGACATGTCATGATTCCCTTTTATTCCAGAAGTTTGGTCCTTAAGGGGTTAAACTGAACAGATTAAAATTGGTTAAATGTTCTTTATAACTAAAGAACTTTTTGTTATTTTATGATTTTGTAGCCCTTTGGTGTACTTTTTCTAGCACCCTAATATCCTTCTTTAGAACAGGTGCCCAAAACTGCATATTCAAGGTGTGGTCTTACCATTGATTTAAAGAGGCATGATTATATTTTATGGCTAATAATAGCAGGAATCACTTATGGGTAGCTCTGCCTCAAGGCTAGATCAGACAGGAACTGACCATAAAAAAGAGCGTGTTTCTTGTCCCCAGAGATATGGATAGGATATTTTCATATTTTTATTTTTATTTTTAATGCCACCTTCCTATGTGTACCATGGGTCTACCAGTTATAGTTTAGCCTCTGTGTGCCTGAAGGACCCAGTAAACAGCCTGCATGATCAGGACTAACTGGGTCAGGTATAAATATTAGCAATTTAATCATGAAGAAATTCTCATTACCCTTTGCTGAAGATTGGCATTTGCTCAATAAAAGCCTTGATAAAAGCCCCCTTAATGACCCTCTGAGGTGTTGTTTGGAATAACCTTCTACTCGTTAGATACATTTTCAGGGAATTATCAAATTGGTTCTTCACATTTTTACAGTTCAGGTCCTATGCCGGTTAGCTAAAAAACTTTATTTGGAAAGTCTAGACGAATGCAGATCGAATTGAGACATTCGGTATTACTTCTGTCCCTAATGGGTAAGTATTACCTTTTTTTTCTTCTGTGCCCATTCACTAAATTTGAGCCCTCGATTGTAACATCATGATGCAGCATTCCCAGTATGTTGTACTGCGAACATCACATGTATTTATGTCAAACAACAATATATAGGTAGCGCCAAGAAAAATATTCCAAACACAATAGTATATAATAATGACACCTACATTGAAATACTGGCCATATACCGCCCAGACCTTGCCCTACCCTGGACACCTGTCATTCATAACCAGACCTCGGACACAGAGTCGCCGACCCCTCACATCTTGGACTATACTGCCCCACTCACGTTAGCTGACCGGCCTGACGGACTCTGACTTACCCAGATCCCTAGACCGCTGTGACGGACGACCCCTACCCATACCCGCCAGACTACCCCGTAGCCATTTCTCGACCAGGTGTCGCGAAACAGGTGCATACCTCTATCCCTTCATTTTGTACCCCATACCCCGTTTGCTGATTGTCGCAGTCTACGCTCATGTAAAAGGGGATCACGACTCATATTACGACTTAGCTAAGTTGCCCCACATGTGATACTTACCTGATTGTATTGTTGTAAGTTATTAGCCCTAACAGAAACTCCCTAACGCTGGCATCTTCCCGCCCTAGACCCTATTTGTATTTTACACCCCACTCTTGATTTACCTCTGCACGCACCAATGATTCGAAGTCACCCACATCTGTCTACCATTGCGTACTCCGGACCACAAGCAGGTTACCGTGGCTCCTTGCAGATGTACTAACAAGCTTGTTAACCAGTTGCTTACTATGTTTTATCTGGAGGGCTCTGTTTGGGGCTCATTTTTGCTATAACTATGCTATGATGTAAATTCCTATGCCACACACCGGAGTTTTTCTTTTGTGTCTATGATGATTGGTGTGCCCTACAGCTCATCTTGTTCACATGTAATGTACACGTTTGAATTTGGAAAATAAAGATTGTCAAAAAAAATAAATAAATAATGAGAGCAATAAAAAAACACAGGATATAAAAAGAGTCCACAATAAAACTTGAAAGAATAAAAAATACCAAATGGTATGGCTCAGTCTCAAAAGTGGCAATAGATCTTCTAGTCCTGGTATGGGACTTTCTTGGTAGCTTTGCTTAATTGCAGTATATGAAAAGGAAGCAAAAACAGAGGCAAACCAATAGTGCAATATGGTTGCACGTGGTAGGACAAACGACACTTAGATAAGATGTCAACTCACATATGGTAGAGCTATAACAGCTCTAGGTAAAACAGCATGCAGTGGTGTACAATCCCCACTTGCAGGATATCCATCTGACTTTGGTACACAGTAGAATGATGGTAAATCAATGGTAAATGGTAAATCACAACTGGATAATGATGAAATGACAAAAAAGCAGCCAATAGTGCTCTCTATATAGATAGGCAAGTATCAATAAGGTAAATAAAAATATACTTACAATAGAGTGAGCAGAATAACCGCTCTATGGTTCAAGCCTAGGTGGAATAATCCCCACCAAGGATTTCCTTGGTTGGTTGTCAACAGTAGGTAATGGGTCCAGATGTCAAGTAAAAGTATAAAAATAAATAACAATAAGTTCTAAAAAATATATTGCTAACAGGCAGGTAGTGAGGTAGCCAAAATACTTTATTAAACAAAAGCATAAACACCACAACCCATTTCTCCCCTTAGAGCTTTCTCATGTGGGAAAAACAAATATCTAACAAAACTGGGTTTATATAGGCTTTAAAACACTTAATTTTGGCTCCAAAATGACATCATTAATCACATGGCCACAATTGCATGGCTATAGCTAATAAAGATTTTTTTTTAAATTGTAACTTTATTAGGTCTAAGCAATATATTGTGTGTCGCAGTGTAGCCTGTATAATTAGATTTTAAAAATGAGTGTTTAGGAATGAACAATATGACATAGAAATCTCAGCATAGGCACTATGCATTATGGGACATATAGTTTAAAATATGACTGATCACAACATAAGATTTGGGGATTATAGCTTGCATGGGATGTAAGAGAATGATGCTCCAATCAGCTGCAGAGTGAGGGAGAATGCTGGTCTTATAGGAAGGGGCTTAACCTATAAGGAATAAAGATTGCATGGTATTATTGTCCCATATGGCAGCCATATTGGAAGGGGAAAACATAAGTAGCAAGTTTAACACCTTAATAATCTAAAAATGAAAAACCAATCTGGACCTGATCAAATCCCAGCAATGCTGTTGAAGCTCAGTGTGCCAGCAATCGCTAAACCTGTCACAACCCTAATTAACGAATCCTTGATGTCTGGATACATACCAAAACTTTGGAAGACTGCGAGAGTAGTGCCTATCCATAAAAGCGGTGACATCACTTTGGTTTCCAACTTTCACCCAATATCATTGCTCCCAGTAATGTAAAAAATCTTAGAAAAATTTGTCCATACGCAACTATGTAAGTATTACCAACAATCTTACTCTCTGACCCCTGATCAATCAGGTTTTCGCCCGAATCACTCCACTACAACTGCCCTCTTAAAAGTTTGCAATGACATCCCAACTGGCATGGAACAAGGAGACCTAACTGGAGCTATTTTCCTTGATTTTGTAAAGGCCTTTGACACAGTAGACCACGACATTCTACTGCACAAACTAAAAAACTCAGGTATTGGGGATCGTCCGCTAACCTGGTTTCGATCATATGTATCAGATCCATCACAATATGTGTCCATTTCTGACAGCGACTCCCTCCCTCTCCAAGTCACTTGTGGTGCTCGCCAAGATTCCATTCGCGGCCCCCTCCTATTCACATTATTTATAAATGATCTGCCTAATGTCTGCAAAACCTCAAATGTACACATGTACGCAGACAACACAGTAATCTATGCAAGCAAATCCAATCTACGACAGCTTCAGGCTGTGCTCCAAGACCAGTTCACAGAGTAGAAAAGTGGATTGCAAAAAAACAAACTCTTCCTAAACACTGACAAAACTGTCACAATGATCTTTGGAACCGTAAAAAAATTACAGAAATTACAAAATTTCCATCTATGCATCAAAACAAAATCAAATCACACACTGCCCGCAGTCCACTCTTTCAAATAGTTGGGTATGTTGTTAGATCCCAGTCTATCTTTTGGCCCCCACAAAGAAAAACTTGCATCTAAACTTTATCCAAAACTAGGTGCCCTGTACTATGCTGATACCAATCATTGACTATGCGGATGTAGTATATGCACCTGCACCGCAAACCCACCTTATAAACATAATACATCGTATAACTCGTTCTGCCGATTTGCGCTACAATGTAATTACAGGACCCACCATTGTGACATGCTAAAAGAACTAAACTGGCTGTTGCTGGAATCCAGACACACCCTTCATATTTCCAGCCTTGTGTTTAAGAGCTATTCTGGGAAGCTTCCACCCTACCTGAGCAGAATGCCATCCCCAGCTGTTCCCACTTCCTATAACCTCCAATCCAGTACCAGCACTTTATTTAGTCTACCTCAATACAAAAAGAAAACAGCTCGATCCTCCTTTTCCTACAGAGCAGCGCAATTATGGAACGACCTCCCGCACACTTTAAAATCTTACCCAAGTCTAAAGTCCGTTAAGAGATTCCTCTCTACATATCTCAAAACAGAATGCACCGGTCATGGTTGATTATATATTTCCTACCTGTTCTATGTTACATTTTGTATATATTGCGTGTTAATATTGTTTTTGTATTTTATTGTACCCTATTGAATCAATGCAATGATTTGTGGACCCAGGACATACTTGAAAATGAGAGAAATCTCAATGTATCCTTCCTGGTAAAATATTTTACAAAATAAATAAATAATGCATAGTGCCTATGCCGAGATTTCTGTCTCATATTCATTCTTCAACCCTCGTTTTTAAAATCTAGTTATACAGACTACACTGCCACACACAATCTATTGGATAGACCTAATAAAGTTACAGTTTATTATTAACCATTCTTTATTAACCATAGCCATGCATTTGTGGTCATGTGATTAATGACGTCATTTTGGTGCCAAAATTAAGTGTTTTAAAGCCTATATAAACCCAGTTATGTCAGGTATTTGTTTTTACCACTTATGAAAGCTCTAAGGGGAGAAACGCGTTGTGGTTTTTATGCTGTTGTTAAATAAAGTATTTTGGTTACCTCACTACCTGCCTGTTAGCCATATATTTTTAGAACTTATTATTATTTTTTTATACTTTTACCTGACATCTGGACCCATTACCTACTGTTGACAACCAACCAAAGAAATCCTTGGTGGGGATTATACCACCCAGGCTTTAACCATAGAGTGGTTAGTCTGCTCACTCTATTGTAAGTATATTTTTATTTACCTTATTGATACTTGCCTATCTGTATAAAGAGCACTATTGGCTGCTTTTTTGTCATTTCATATGATCTACCTCATCGTTATCCAGTTGTGATTTACCATCATTCTACAGTGTACCAAAACCAGAGGGATATCCTGCAAGTGGGGGTTGTATACCACTGCATGCTGTTTTACCTAGAGTCTGTAATAGCTCTATCATATGTGAGCTGACATCTTATCTAAGTGTTGTTTGCCCTACCTTGTACTACCATATTGCACTATTGGTTTGCCTCTGTTTTTGCTTCCTTTCCATATACTGCTATTAAGTGAAGCTACCAAGTCCCATACTAGGACTTGTGGATTCCTTTTATATCCTGTGTTTTTTTTTTATTGCTCTTATTGCTTTTATTGTTCTTATTATTATATACTATTGTGTTTGGAGTATTTTTCTTGGCGCCACCTGTATATTGTTGTTTGACTTGTTCTAGTTTTCTTGGGGGTTGGAGGATTCCCCTATTATCAGGTGTGCTGCCTCTCATCCGAGTGTTCTTTTTGTTTGTTTGTTTAGCGCTGCTCTATTCCTTGTTCAGTTTTGTATCACATGTATTCATGCTTCATTGGGGAAAAATGGCACAAATCGTTTGGGGTCTCATTTTGACGAAATAAGCCAGTGAGATAGCCCAGTTGGTAAATTCCCTGACTTCAGAGCCTGTTCCAAACCACAAGGTCACAGGCTCAAATCCTGGCAGGGTCAGTTCAGCCCTTCATCCTTTCAAGGTCAATAAATGAGTACCATCAATTGAGTAATTACGACCGCGTGCGCAAATAAGCACTGTAAGTAAAACTGGGAGAAAGGCACTATCTAAATACTAGTTGTTATTATTATAAAATGGACATCTCTTCCTCTTCTTTGGAATCCAAACCAGACTACTTGGGAGACATACTAGAGCATCAAGAAGAAGATATGGAACACTCTTCTAAGTAGATCAGTAGAAAAATGAATATCTTTTATAACATACACTAAAATTCCAGAGGAAAAATCAGAAACAAATCTAGAATCAGATTTGGTTAATTAATTCATCTTGGTTAATTAAAGGAATTAACCAAGATGAATGGTCCCTAAAATAGATAATGCAGTAATAGAAATAGCCAAGTTAACTACCAAATTGACCTATTGATTCCATGGCATACCTAAGAGACCCCAGAACGATTGTATGCCAACATAATTAAGTCTTATTTAGCCCTAGATTCTGCCTTACATCCAGCCATAGCCTTAATCGCCTTATTGATTAAGACACCTTATTGAAAACCTCAGGAAACTCAAAATGGCCACAGAATTGAGCCCAGAAGCTTTGTACAACATCACTAAAATGATTGCTAAAGACTTGGCTCTCTCAGTAGTTTTAAGAAGGAACTTATGGCTCCATTCATGGGGAGCAGATTATTTGTCAAAATCATCTCTGTGCTCTTTATCATTCCAAGAAAACCTACTTTTTGGCAAGTTACTGCATAATCAAATCCAGAAAGCAGCTGGCAGCGAGAAAATCTTCTTACCCCAAGAGAAATTATCTTCAAATTCATCCACATGGAGAGATAAAAGGTTTCACAAACGGGAGAACAGATGCTACTGACCTGAAAAGACATACACTAGAAATTCTTCTTGGAGAAATATCTAGTCATCCTCCTCTATCGTGAAGTCGACTCGAGAAAGAGGATCCTGAACCTCATCAAAAAATTTCTGACGGTGTGCAGGCCCAGTCAGATCTCATAGGGGCAAGACTACATTTTAATTCAGTCTAGGCCAAGACGGAGTCTTATCCATCTTAAGCAAGGGATACTGACTGGAATTCAAAACATTCTATACAACT
This sequence comes from Pelobates fuscus, assembly GCF_036172605.1. Lineage (NCBI taxonomy): Eukaryota > Metazoa > Chordata > Amphibia > Anura > Pelobatidae > Pelobates > Pelobates fuscus. The sequence goes on from NC_086317.1 coordinate 195,610,964, forward strand.
ATACAGTCATTCAGAAAATCCTCAATTCTAAAATGAGAAACTGTATTTCAAAACTACTTTTTCATGTATGTTTATGTTCCTTTATTCAATACATTTAAGAGACTTTATTCCATAGTGTTTCTAGTGCCAAAAACCTAATGGAAAAATGGAGACTGCATTTTCACAGTTATCCCCTGCATCAATCCAGGAGACTGGCTATCCTCAAAATACTTAAAGGATGCATACTATCACTATCACCCGTACAGGTTTCTATGATTTTTATATGTTTGGAAGACATTTCTAGTTCAGAGGTTTCCCCTGTGGCCTAAGTCTAGCACCCAGGACCTTCTTAAAAAATACAATTTTACCTTTAGCTATTCCCAGGAACCTAGGGATTACTTGGACAATATTCTGATTGTCACTCCATCACTACGGACAGGAATTGCCCATACCAATCTAACCTTGCTATGTCTCCATGAACATGGCTGATACAGAGCTCATACAGACCATGTTTCTGGGTGCAAACATTACACACATTTACAGGACAAATCAACATCTCCCAAGAAAGGAGTCTCAAAATCAGAAACCAAAAACTCTGCTTCTTCTCCAGAAGACATTTGTTTCAGTAAGAAAATACACAGTCTTGAGGGTCTCTAAATTCTACAATAGGATTAGTTCCCTTGGCCCAATGGAACTCCAGAAGAATTCAGTTGAATTTCCCAAAACAATTCAACTACAAAGATAACAATTAGGATCAACTCATTCATATTCCTCTTCTTGTAAAGAATCGGTTAAGATGGTGGCTACAAGAGAAGAACAAGGGTTCTTCTCCTACAAGGGTTTCCATTAGAAGATCCTCCATTGCAAACTGTAACAACATATGTCAGTCTTTTAGGATGGGGAGCACACATAGGGTTGACCTAGACACAAGGTATTTGGAAGACATCAGAAAGAACTCTTCTCTCAAATCTCTGAGAACTCAGAGTCATTGTAAAAAAGCCATCAGGAAACTCAACCATGTCATCACAAGTCTATGGCTCTTTATAAGAACAGACAACAGAGCATTAGCCATTTACATAAACCGTTAAGAAGCAACCAACTCCTCAAAGAATTGACTCCTCTGGGAACCTTATGGGTTCAGAGAATCTCTTAGCAGATTACCTCAGCAAAATCTACATTCTCTTGGAAGAATGGAGTCTGAACCCGAGAGTGAGATCCTGATGGGAAAAGTGGGACATGCCTCAGATCGACCTCATGGCCACAGGAAGAACACTCAAGTTTTAAATTTCTTCTCCCTAACACCAGACCCACAAGCCAATATGATCTGGGATATGTTTACCTCCCCCCCCCCCCCCCCCCCACCTCCCCTACTCTTAATCATGAGAGTTCTGAAGAATCTTGAAAGAAGGGAAGAAAATTATAACTATTATTCTCATTTGGCTCAGAAGACTGTGGTATTCACTTCTTCTGCAAAAACGTTGGAGACTATCTCCCATATCAGGTTGTCTAATTCAAGGCCTAGCCACCCATCCCATACTGCCATCTGGAACTTGGGGGCGTGCTTGTAAAAGGAGGATACTAAAAAATCAAGGTCTCTTAAAATCAGTTATAGAGCAAGAAAACCACCTCCTCTTGCTATAACCGTTTATGGGACACCTTTAAAAATTGGACAAGAGAGAAAGCCTTCAATTTTCAGCATCCTTCTCACCTTCAGGTATCTGAGTTCTTTCAAGCAGGACTAGACAAAAAAAGTCCACTCCTCAGCACTCTCAGCCCTTTATAATATCTCATGGGCCTCTAATCTCCTTATATCTTGCTTCGTCAAATCTGCCATAAATATACATCCACCATCTAGAAGTTCGATCCACCTTGGAGTTTAGCCATGGTTTTAAATAAATGAAGCAAACTTCCATATGCCCCTATCACAGACATCTCTATACAATAAAAAGTATAGACCAGATTCCTAGTTGCCAACTCAACTGCAAAATGTGTCTCAGAATTACAAGCCTTTTCTACTGCACATACCCTCATATTTCATGATAAAATGGTGTTGAAGACTTTTTTTCCGAAAGTATTACCAAACTATCATCTTCTTCAAGAAGTTGTTCTCCCATACTTCTTCCAATCCTCTTAGCCTAGAAGAGATCAAGCTTCGTGAATTGGATTTCAGTGAATGTATTATAAAGTATTTATCAGTCAAATCAGAGTTCAGGAAATCCAATAAACTGTCTTCCTTTAGGCACTCGCAAAGGAGTAGCAGCATCTTTATCAACTTTAAGACACCTTGCACCTCCAGATAAAATCAGGGCTCATTCCACCAGATCTTTGGCTACTTCATGGGCTACTTGGGCAGAGGTGTCTTTGGGAGACATATGGAAAACAGCCACCTGGTCTTAACCTACAACCTTCATCAAACACTACAAGCTGGATTTGTCGCCCGCTTCATCTGCCTCCTTTGGCAAGGGAGTCTTATCTTCACTTAACACTCATAATAAAAAAATACATTCTATTTTGGTTTTGCATCAAACTAGGTGTCATTTCATCCTTAATGTTGTTTTCCTTTCCTTAGATTTACAGCTTGGGTATTACCGATAAGTGATGCTGCCATGGTTAGCCAGGAATAATTACCTGTAATTTTTGTTTCCTGGATATTTATCATAGCAGCATCAATCTTCCAACCTTTTTTCTTTTTTTATTCTTTGCTTTCATTAGAACTCGACTGTTGTATAGAAGGAGGAAGGGACCCTTTATACATACAGTCTCTCTTTTTTATTGGTCAGTTCCTAATCTGGTCTGGGGTGGAGTTACCCATAAGTGATGCTGCCATGATAAATAGCCAGGAAAATATTACAGGTAAGTATGTATTACATTTTCCTTATTTCACCCTGTGAATGGCCCTTTTCGTACATGACAATACTTTACTGGTCTTAGCAACTGCTGATTTACATTGCATATTATTGCCTAGTGCATTGTCTATGACAAATTTCAAATCCTTCTTGTGTTATCTCTTATTCACTACCAATTTGGGTGTAAGATGCTTGTGCATTTTTTACCCCAAAGTGCATAACTTTTTTTCTACATTCAATTTCATCTACCATTTAAGTGCCCAGGTGTCACATCATCCCATGTTCTGCGGAGATGTCTGGCCTTGGCTTCTGGTATCCAGTACTCTTTTTACAATTCTTCTTTAGTTTTCCTTGGGTTTTCTATTCTGTGTCTGGTTTTCTTTATGCTGGGTTCTGGATTCATTCCTGTATTCCGTCCCTGGAATTCCCAGTCTCTTGGATTAATTTAAATGCTTGTTTTATGTTGCCACACCCGTTCCTTTCCCCATGGTTTTCATATATAGTACTTTGTTTTGTCTCATCTTGTCTTGCTTTATTTTTATTCCCAGTCCATGTACAGTCCTGTCTTGTCCTGCCCATGTTATGTTAATGTTTCCCTTGTGTATTGTGTACATGTTCTGGGTTTAGCTTCCTATCCTTCTCTGGTTCTGGGTTCTACTAGTTTTATCTTGTTTTCTTGTTTGGTGCGTGTTCTAGTCTTGCCTCGTTTCTGTACTGGATACATGCTTGCTGCAGAGGCTCCCTATCCAGTTCCTGGGATATCATCTAGCTCCTAGCTCTTGGGATCCACAGTAGCTACATCAGGGACCTGGTATGTGGCCGCACAAACGCAGGTGCTCAACACCAGGGGGCATGTGGTTACCCTGCACCAGGCCCTGATAATCCACTTCCACACTGAAGACTCCCAACTTCTCATCAGGCACTCAGGGGTCCCGGTTTCCGTACCACCACCTGTGACACCAGGTCCCCAATCTTAAAACCTTCTGCAGCAAAGTAATAGCTCTTTAGCAGATAGCTATCTAATACTTGTGGGATTGCCATTATATGTTTTAAAGAGAACTCAGTAATAAAGAAAAGAAGAACCGTTTCTGAAAGAGGAAAAAAAGTAGGTTCGGCGTGACCATACTGCTTCGATGTGCTCCTTCTAATGTGCGACCTATAAATACTAAAATAGATGAAAATTTAGGTTTTCAATTTCAGAAATAAATGATTTTCAAGTGTTATTCTGTAGCTACCCTAGATTTGTACAAATTATGATGACAAACATGTTTTTAAATGACTTTTTCGATATATTTAATATTTTTGTTGATAATACATGATGTCCTAAAGGCTTTACATGTGTACGCTTAATGTCATAATACTGTACTTTATTCTAGCATCTCAATCATTCAAATTATTATATAAATTTTGCAAAAGTAGAAGCCATTTTGTGCTTTATGGAACCATTTTTTCCAATTTTTTTCCAGAGTTTGTGGTATGTTTTGTGCTTTTTGTTTTTTACTTGCCTTTTAGAATTCACTCAATGTGTGCTACTGTAGTAAAACAAATATCCTACATGTATATTTTTGACAAATTTTTTTAAGTATAGGACCAAATTACAAACTTGCCAAATCTATTTTAAATTTTCCAAACTTCATATCGAAGAACTCCATGGAAATGTTGCTGTTTGAGCGGATTAAATGTGTTGTCATTAATGGTACATGACCTATCCTAGCCAGATGCCCATGACCTGTTGTAGGCAGTTGTCAAGCTTGACAAAGACCACATTTAGGGTTGAAACATTGCTGTTCAACATATTGTTATACCTTATATTTTTTTTCTTCTACCTACTTTGTATGTCTTGTCCGGTAATTTTTGTTATGGTTATATGAAAAATTCAAATATTTTAAATAAAAAATGGCCCATGGCTGAATGCAGGCAGCAGGGCATTTTATAGGGTTGTGTTCATTTCTCACTTTGAGAGGGGTACTCTAATTATTAAAAGGTATCTTGGTCTCCCAGGACCATCAGACAAATAATTGCCACTGGTAAACATCTACATGACTGGATTATTCCATCATGGGTCCTTAAGTATAGGAATTACCATGACATAATAGTTCTGTCATGTAGTGGCTAGGGATAAAAAAAAATAAAAAATGAGGTCTAATGAGGTCAGACAAGCAGGCAGATTAGGGACAGAGCCACCAGCTGCAGACTGGAATAAAAGTAAGATTGTACTATATTTAGAGGGGTTAAGGGGGGGGGGAGGAGGGACAGAGGTGCTTAATGGTTTTTTTTTTAACAGTATAGGGTCAGAAATACATGTTTGTTACTATTAGTCACAATTTAACTCAGCTATGCAGTCAGGAAAAATAGTTTAATGTAGAATGCAGACCAGAAAACAAGTTACTGAGTGTAAAAAATGTACATTAATAAATTAAAATTGTAAATATAGTTTTTACACATGCATATACAGTGTTATAGTATGATCATAATTGTAACTTAAAAATAAGAGCTTGCGTTTTAAAAATTTTTGTCTTTCAGGTTTGTTTGGTGCTAACTTTATGTTCTGCTCTTTGGGTGAGTATGTTTCATTGCACAGTTTGCATCTACATGCCCTTTCTGTATATGTATATTAAGAGTCCATTGAGATTTAGTAATAAAATAAAGTAAACAATTTACGCATACACACTACCTAGCAGAATTTAAAGGAAACCTGTCGAGGCCAAAACTACTTTAGCTGGAAATTCCATCTATACAGTTTTACGCATACAAATCAATGAAGAGCAGTGGAGAAGCGCAGGCGGACCGGTGGTGGCTGTTATAGAAGTGTATCACCGACCTCTGTAATGAGATAGTGACTGGAGAAGAGAGGGCCTGGTAATTGGTGACCTTTTCCCATTAACAGGACTAAAACTGGCCGCATTATAGACTTTGTGCATTTATTACTTTTTTTTTTATCTCTACCTTGTAGAGATTTAGTATTTTTGTTTATTTTAACCACTTAAAGCATCACTGTCACCAGATTTCCTATAGATCCCCAATAGGGGGGTCCATTGGCCAGGGGGGTCCATTGGCCAGGGGGGTCCATTGGCCAGGGGGGTCCATTGGCCAGGGGGGGGGAGGTGAGATTTACTTACCTAAACCTGTCCCTCACAGGTGCTGCCATTTTCTTCCCGAGGGATATTTTTTAGCTTCTGCTTCAGCATCAAAAGTCAACATCACTGTTGTATTCTCGCACATGTTCAAGAGTACAACATTAATGTCTATAGAGGATCCCGCAAGACAGCAAGATCCTCCATAGACAGACCCAATTCCCTGCAGATGTCATGGGTGACAACTGGGGGATTTACACTTCTAGATGGCAGTAGCTTTACCCAGTGTCTAAAAGTGGCAGGCATAGAATTCATTTTTGTGAAATTTTAGCACAGTCAGTAAGAGTATTTCAGAAACAGTCTATCTTTATAAAATACTAATTTGTCGGGGGGGGGGGGGAGGAGGTGGATGTGTGCAGAGGTGTGTGACAGTGCACTTTAAGAACCACATGATTGTCTATGTAGTAATGCAGTGCAGGGCTTTAATATCAGAGTCGCACAGACAGTCATGCTGTAAAATGACCGGCAGGGGTTAAATCCATTTGTCTTTTGATACCTGAGGGTCCCTCCCTCTATCAGCTGGGGTCAGAATTAGTTATTATTATTATTATTTTTATATAGCGCCAACAAATTCCGTAGCGCTTTACAATGGGCAGACTAACATATATGTGATTGTAACCAGACAAGTTTGACGCACAGAAAAAGAGTGCGTGAGGGCCCTACTCAATGAGCTTACATGCTAGAGTGTCACAAAAGGTTAGGTAAGTAGATTGGTAGAATAGTATTCAATGAAGATTTAGTGCAGGGTTTTGGAGCCATTAACAGTTTAATTGATATGCTTTTGTGAAAGCCCTAGAGAAGTCTTGGATACGAGCATCAGAGGTGAGAGTACGAACAGAGGATAGACGCAGGTCTACAACAGAGTGTAGGGGCTTACACGGGATATATTTGTGTATTAGGGAGGATAGATAGGTGGGAGTAGCATTATGTAGAGATTTGAAAGCAAGAACAATAATTTTATTTTGAGCCCTAAATCTTACAGGAAGCCAAAGCAGGGACTGACAATGGGGTGAGGCATGGGAGGTGCGGGCGGACAGGAAGATGAGCCTCGCCGCTGCATTCATTATAGACCAACCTATGCTCTGTGTGCAGAGCCCAAAGTGAGCGGTGCATCAGGGATTTAAATGGGGATCCCCATTTGAATTGAATCCAAATTGTTACAAAGCGGTGTGAGCTGGGAGCCTCTGCCAGCTCGGGCTATTTTCAGTAGCCCCAGATAGACTGATGAGTATGCAGTGTTCAAAGAGAGCCATACAGCTATTTAAACCTATTGAAAGCACCGTAGCTGAGCGATCGCAATCAGCCATAGTGATTCTCTGTTAGCAGGTTGTTTGCTATCTGAACAAACCCTGACCAAATCAAACTCAGCCAGAGTGTTTCTCTCTTTGGATCTGTGATTGGGTCTCTCTCCATGCCCCAATGGCATTTTAATTAGTTGCCCAGCACTGATACCAATGTATTGGGCATACTATTTTCAATGTTAAAGATATAAAGCTGTTATACTGAAAATAGCCAGTAGATGGCAGCAACATACCACTCTGTATTATCTTAAATTTCCCTTTGCTAATATTAGGATTAAATGAGGAATAATATTATGGAATAAGATAAGATTTAGAATACATATTAGGTTTAGTAATCTGTTAATTATTAGGTTTATATTTAAAATGGGTTTAGAATTTATTTTAGGATTGGGATTAGTTTTCAGATTAGGTTTCAGATTAGGTTTGGATTATGATTAGAGGCAGAACGGGAAATCCTTTGCGGACTTCAGCGGAGGGAATTCTAACACTATTTATAGGGTTAAGATTGAGATAAGGATTAAGGTTAAACTTTATAAATAAATTGTTTAACCCCTTAAGGACACATGACGTGTGTGACATGTCATGATTCCCTTTTATTCCAGAAGTTTGGTCCTTAAGGGGTTAAAAAGGTCACCTCAATAAAGCTCAAAATATATCTTCTAAAAACCCCAATGGTGTTCACTTTTGCAAATGGTATGCATTTGCGGAGTAATTTAAATATGGGAGGTAAAGTGCCCCAAAATGCATCCTAGATCTATTTCAATTTGTCTTTTCTTTTTAAAAAATTGCAATGTGCAGTTTATAAATTCAGCTTTTTCACAAAAACTTGACATTGGTATATGAATAGGGTCATCCGATATTTATGAGATATAGCTGAATTCAATTTAGTGCATGGTATGGATTTATAAGGTCATTTAATCTGTCAAACTGCTACCATTTGCCAAAATGCCATTAAATTCATCAATGAACATTCTTATTGTAAAAACTTAAACATTTAGGTCTCTTATATTGCACTGTAACCTCACAAATGAGTGCCAAAGGCATACACTGGCGGTAATGATTTGTTCAGAAGAGTTTGCTGAGCATAATTTGGGGTGCTTTATCACAGTAGCACATATCGGATTTCAGAAATTGACAATTCAATTGTTATGAGTATGTAAAGAATGAAAAAAACAATTATCACAACATTTGACATAAACTGGCGTTAAAAATGGTAGCATGCTAAAGCACAATATACACTATCTGAGATACCCTGGAATGTCTACTTTCACAAATGGTATGCCTTTGTGTGGTAATTTCAACAGTGAAACTGCTATAACGCTCCAAAATGAGACATAGGCCAATCAAATCAATCTATTTAAATTCTAACTGTAAAAACTAAAATGGACATGTCTCTTATATGGCACTGTAGTGTCAAAGGATAGTGGCAAAAGCATACATTGGGGGTGTTGTTGTACTTAGAAGATGTAGCTGAACTCAATACTTTGGTATAGTAGTAAAACACAACAAACTGTCATTTTTGTAGAGAGAATAATTGGTATACAGTGTCATTGCGCAAGGCATGAGGACCCCAAATGTAAGTCTTGCAAACATTGAGTGACAGACACCAGAGGTTTCTTACTGCCTTTCCCAGAAAAGGCAGCGCATCTACAAAAAAGCAATGAAAATTATGAAATGAATGAAGGTGGTACTCATAGGAACAAACAAAGAAATGGGAGCAATGAAATGGACAGATTTTAAGAGATATTATCTTAAAATGTCCCACACCCATTTGTCGTTCAATGCTCGGCAAACATCAACTGCATATATAATGTACTTGTGCAAGTGTGTGAGACTGGGAATGATCTCTCACTGCATATTTGCGAGGAATGTGTGTGACTAGGCATTGATTTGCAATATAGCCACACACAAAACGTATGCATGCGTAAAACTGTAAAACTGGCTTCTGTTTCTGCTTCCTTACATCTACAGCCTGTTTACATACATATAAATTATATCCTTGAATATTCGGTTTATATAAAAAGTATCCAAGTCTCATAATGCGAGTGCCAAATAAGAGTTTGGGATATCTGGTTGCCTGTTTTTGTAGTCTTAATGTAGCCATTACAGCCTTGTATGTCATCACCTTTGCATTCCGTATATATAATAAAAACACTAAAACACACAAAGAAATACATTATGATGGAAGTCTTCATCCACAAAGTCTCTATCATCCCCCCCTACTTGGTCTCTGAGTAGGGGGATAATATCTACCTTCCTGGACTTCTCCTCTGTTACTACTGTCACTCCCTCCAAGACTTACTCTTCCTCTATAGCCACCTCTATAACAACCTCGTCCCCTTTTCTCCTCTTGACTAAAACTTGCAGTCACTATTCCCATGTCCTTCCTCTCTGCAATACACACATTGATTTCTGCCTAATGGTAGCCTGTCAGTCCTATTCTCACCTCTCCTTTCTATCTCTCCTCCTTGTCTACCCACGCCTCTAATAGCTACTGCTAGCATATCTGCTTTCTTTTTCATCCTGCGTTCCTCCTCACATTTCGTTTCAGCTTCCCTATTCATATAATGTCAGGATTACTAGTTGATCCAGCACGCAGAATTATATCACACCTAGGACTAAAGGTAACGTCTTACCGGGCCTTAGACTGGCCGGACTTAACGTTCCAGAGAATAGTCAGAATACTTGCAGAGGTCAGGGACACAGAAGGAGACACAACGAGAGAAAGCCAAAAGTCAAGGATACCAGCATTCAGGGAAGTCAAAACAAAGCCAAAGTCAATAACCAGAAATAAACGATCAGGAACACACTCTCGGATAACCAACTAAGGGAAACCACGACAAGGCAAAAGGTAATTTGGGTTTAAATAACCCTCCTAGAGCCGTAATTGGCTTTATGTGGCCTCTGACCCAAAAAAAAACGTGTGCCGCCGTCGCACGTACCACAGGTATGTAAAGGGGTATACACTGGGCTAAGGGAGTATTTCTCCCTTAGCCCAGTCAATATGAGGATTGTGCTTAATGATCCAAGGAAATCCTAATATAATGGGACAAGAAGGAGAAGCCATTATCTGGAATGTTATGTTTTCCTTGTGTAAAGCTCCTATAGAAATGTTAAGAGGCATGGTTTTGCGGGTAATTAGAGGTTGAGAGAGAGATCTCTCGTCAATAGCCTCAACAGCCAGAGGTGGTGAGTGTATTTTTACAAAATGCATGTCAATATAGTTTCCTGCTGCATCAGGGCTTTGCATGAAAAGCTTTTCTTGTTGCAAAGGGAAGTGATGTCAAGGATAAATCTATTTTGGTTATTACCAGAGGACGTATCCATCACACTTAAGACCTGTCCCCTTAAGGTTCTTTGGTGGCAATTTCATCAAGAATTGCCTCGGATAATCCTTCTTTAAATGCAGAGATCAGTACGCTATTAGTCCAGTCTACCTCAGAAGCCAAGGTACAATATTCTATGGCATAATCAGAGATAGACCGGTTCCCTTGCTTGATACGCATTAGGGCAGTGGAAGCGTCATTCTCCCTGCCTAATGGTTCAAATGTTAATTTAAATTCCGCAAGGAATTCTTGGTAGTTTAATTAGCTATTGTTTGCAAATAAGCAGAGGCCTACCCAGGTGTTAAACATTCCTAGTGGGTGGTGATTTTAGGAGTTATATAAGGGTTGTTGTCATTAGCTTGGCTAATAGAGGTTGGTTGCTTCATCTAAGTGTGTGGTTGGAGATATTCTGGAGATAAACTGTAGGTAATCTGAGGTATTCAGGAGGATAAATAAAAAGTAAAAATGTGTTTGATTTAGATTATTCACCTCATTTCACCTCAGTTCTCTATCTTGCAGCAGGGAATTGTATTTTTGAAGTCTGAGATTTGTAAATTATCTGGTAAACAAACCCAGGCTGGAACTGCTGCAAAGCCACTGCCGCAGAGACGTACTAGGAATGGCAGATGGATCACTGTAGGATCTGGTAGACTTATTATTGATTAATATATTCATGCTGTACCAAAGGTTTCATACACCTTTCCTCATGCCCTGCAGTAGTCATTTTTCATTTTGTCCAAAAGAGAATGTGCCCTCTGTCCCCGATACTTAAGGTTTATTGCTGTCAAAATGCTTAGCATATTTCCCTCATTACAGAGCTCTTTGATCATCTTAAGAGATATAAAAAACTGACCAAGGGGGGGCGGAGCCTAACCGCGTAGCAGACCAGACGTGCCCGACTAGGGCTCCTGCATCTGGGGACACAATCCGGGGTAATCCAGCCCCAAAAACGACATTTGCCTACCGCAAACTATCCCACGAGACCCGGGAGAGGCTGCCGAATCGAACGGTACCTTTCCCGACCAAATCGATACTGAAAAGAAGTTTGCGGCCTACACGTGGAAGAGGCCTGGGGAGACGGCCGCTCCCCGGACTCACTAACAGCAGCTGGACACCTCGGGGAACACCTCCCCCCCCCCCACTGGACCGACGGGGGTTATCTCGGTCCGCATTAACACACCTCACCTACCGCACAGCCTGCTGATGGCTACATTTAAGGTCGTTATCCGCCCAGCGAGCCCTCACAACATGACGGACGCATTTACCGTCAGGAACAGGCAACAGCCCAATCTAGACGGGAACACTATAATAGATGGCGTGCTACAACGCATCGATGACCACTTCACCCGATTCTGGGAGAAACTAGAAGAACGTTTGAAGACAGCAACTGGGGAACAGAAAAGCGTGCAACCACAAGCGGGTAAGAGGGGGAAGGGGACCCCACAGGGTGTTAACCCCCTCCACATCCCCGACCCACGTAATTATGGCCCACCGACGAAGTTGACCAAGCAAGCATACTTCCCAAACCACCCCCAAAGGGGACAGTGGCCAGGGGCTACAGCGGCAACTGGCAAAAGCCGCCCCACAAGCCTTCCCGGGCCGAAGACCGATAGGAGCTACCCTCCCAAGCATCGACCACACCGCCGCAGAGCAAGCCACCGCAGGCGGTGGCGTAACACCCTAGCTCAACACGGCTCCCGACTGAGGATCAACCCGGCCTCACAGAGTTACCGAGTTGGTGGATTAATGGTGCAGGCCTTCACGAAAACCTGGGGCTGGCAGGCGGCCGCCACATATCCGCAACTGATTGCCACCAGAGGCGATCCCCTGACCCTGGGGGCCAACATACACAACACCTTTGACCAGCATGCCTATGCTCTGAAATCCCGGAACACCCACCAGTCCGCAATACAGCTTCTTGCCACACGCGAACAAACCGGAGTAGAGTTGTGGCCTCCCCCAGTTGCAGGGACTGTCTCTCCCACATGGCCCTTGTGCGGAGTCGGCTGACTCGGGACTGGAACTGATACACTAGTAGGAGACACTGGCGGACGGCCCAAGCTTGAGAACAAACCTGCATTCCTGTTATATGTCGTCGCCGGGTTACCTACACCAGGTATGAAGCACCCACCTGCTGGCAACCACCCCTTTCGGGGCAACAACTGAACTGTTTGAAGCTCGGACTGCACTTGACTTGCAGGCCTGCTACACAACCCTGCAGCCGCTATGCCGTACAGACCCTGCACACTGCTTTTCTTATTATGTATAGTGACTCAGTTAATATTTCATTTTGGACTTTGGACGCTCCTTAACTACTATGATACCATGAGAATGTCAGCCTAGAGTCATGTTTGCCTTTCTTAACTTCGCTACCTAGGCCTGACCTCTTACTTAATTTTTATTGTTAATTTTTTTATGTTGCCAAGCATGTCGACAACTCCATAAGCGTGCCCTAGCATTTTAGCAGATTTCCTGTACTATTTTCTAGGGCACTACAAGCCTGCTTATAAATGTTACTAGCCCACTGCAATCCTGATTTAAATACCTTACCAAATTCGTGCGGAGTGAAGGGCCGAGGGGGCAGAGTGCGTCGCCTTGAGAGACCCTAGGGGCCTCAGCTAAGCTTGTAATGTTGTGTTCCCCTGTTCTGCTTTAGTTTATTTTATTTTCTAAGCTATTTCACCTAGAGCACTATACTGATATAGCATTAGACAACCGTATCACATAACGAGCAGCCATACTGCAGGTGACCTATACTTTTACAAGTTGATATCTTCTTTAGCCTGACCATAATCACTTAAGAATGTGCAGCAACTACACTTTTACGCCGTCAGTTTTCTCATTAAGCATGTTTAATTTTTTATGAAAGCCCTCACTGTTTAGCCAAGATGAGGATTACTTATGTGTTTTTTTCTGCTGTGGCCTTACACACTACTTATTTACTATGTGCCTAAGTTTTGCATAGCCTAAATGTTACTCTTCTATAGCCTATCAGGTTAGACACTGATACTAGCTACAACACGCTTTTGTTACACGACACGTTAACATAATTAAAAAAGAAGCATCATCACTCAGGAAATGTAAATTTTTAAGCTACCGATGTACGTACCCTTTACTGTAAATCGTTTTTTTTTGCATTTCCCTCTCTTTATTTCTGTATCCAATCTAATATGCTTCAATAAAAGGAAGATTGACAAAAAAAAAAAAAAAAAAACTGACCAAATTGAATCTTAAGGCTTCTTATAAGAATTTTAAGACGGCCTTTAAAACAAGGACTGGGCATTATAATTACACTATAAAAACTTTTGCTCATTGTAATTCTCTGTTTTCCACGACCTGATTGATTACATACTTAGATACTGTTTGCATACATGTCAATTATATATGAGTACTTTCCTGTTATACAGAACCACTATATCTATGTATAACAAAATTATTACCAAATGGTTTGTACTGTATACCTCAGACATGTATATTTTTTCAAACCAGTGTGCATTTTATTTAGTACATTATATATGCCAGGTGACTCCAAAACACAAGGTACATTTGAGTTTTCAGTATCATAGAATGGATAATTATCTTTTTCTCTGTCCATCAGTTATGGGTTGCACCACAACTGATATGAAGAAGTGCATTTGTACATTACAGTGGTCTCCAGAAGCTGTACCTGGAATTCAAGTTGAAGTCAGAAATTTCTTTCTGGTCCAGACTTGGATTGTTGCAATTCTACTTGTCTCTTTGTATTTTATGTTAGTGTCTCAAGGACTAGGGTCAGTTTTATCCTGCTTAAAAGATCTCATGGTTATCCATTACATCAATGTGGATTTTTTATATAAAAAAAATTATAACTATGATATTGGTAACAGTGAATTTTGGTCATAGTGCTTGCACCCAAGGGATGTGTGTACTGGCTGAAAGTGTGGTAATGCTTGGATCGGCTGAGCATGATTGTGTGTTTGGTTCTGGCTGATTGTGATTGGATGTGGATGACTACTCCCCAACACATATTAATCAAGGCTCAGGCAGGAGGGCGGGGCTAGCTGAGGGCAACTGGGAGGGCTGGAAGCTGATTCAAGAGGCTGAACCAGGCAGCAGCCAAGTGGTCTGAGAGTTTCCAAAGTCCCACGGTGTAGCCAGTTCCCAAACCTGGGTCCAGGGCTGGACTGGAAATAAGCAGCAGCCCTGGAAAGCAAGTTATGCCCACCCTATAATGCATTATGTCACATACTACATGAGAACCAACTGGTAGGAGAATAACACAGTGACAGGGAGCAAGAAAACTGCATGTAGTCATGCATATCTAGGCTGTCTTAACAGCCTAGATATGCATGACTAAAAGTACAATAATAAAACACACACAGCACTTACATGCAAGGAAAAGAACAGAGGAAATGAAGCCACTGCCTGCAGGAACAGACTGAAACAAAAAGTATTAATGGCGAAGGAAAGGGTGTGTGGCAACAAAAAAACAAACATTTAGAGGAATCCAAGATTCTGGGAATTCCAGGAATAGAATAAAGGAATGAACCCAGAAAACCCAGCATAAAGAAAACCAGACATTGAATAGAAAACCAGAAAAACTATACAAGAATTGTAAAAAGAGTACTGGATAGCAGAAGCCAGAAATGATCCACAGCCAGGAACAGGATGTGACAGAAACCCACAAAAGGTGGATCCAAAAGGCGTATTACCGAGCCTTAGAGTGGCCGGACTTAACATATTAATATAGCGAGAATCAAGGTCAAGAATACAGAAATACACAAATTCAAGACAAAGCCAGGTCAGAATACCAGAAAATACCAGTCAAATACGAAGCCGAGGTCAGGATACAAGAAATCACAAGGTCAAATACGAAGCCGAGGTCAAACACAGGGAATCACTAGGAGCACAAAGTGAGGATCTATTTAGAAAAAACAGCCGGGCAAATAATATGGGCCAAAGCAAGCCTTAAGTAGGCTTACCTGTGCACTGATTGGTCCACGTTATCATTTCGACTCAAAATAGATTAGGATCACAATGATGACGTGGTCACTTTAAGAACAAGCGGGACGTGCCTACACTCTATATAAGGAAGTCATGCCACACGGCTGCGTGGATTGGCTATATAGATGAACATATTACTGGGTCTAAGAATGGCCGGACCTAACGTAGAAAGAATAGTTATTAAAAAAGTTGAGGTCAGGAATATAGACAGAAACATAAACAGACAAAGCCAAAGGGTCAAGGATGCACTCTTGGATAATTAACTAGTTGAAACTACGACAGGTTTGGGTTTAAATAACCCTAAAACTCTGTTTATTCGTCCAAATGGGTTCTATGACCCCAGAACGTGAGTATGCGTTAAATACATGACAACGAACACACGTCATAATTGACGTTTTTGAGGGCGGCACTATAAATTAGCATGATACTTAATGCCGCTGGACCCGGGTGATGAAGCAGACGCGGCTCGGAGGGAGAGGCGCCGAGAACCAGGTGAGTAGCCTCCCCCTCCACCAGCGAGAACACACCGATTGTGCACCATGACAGTGGAAATATAAATTTTTTAATTATTGGTATTGGAAATGTTCTAGAAAACGTGAAGAATAATGAGTCTAAGGGAAGCAAACAGAACCTGGTATAGGAGAAATTAGGAATATAAATCATCATAGACATAGGTTTACAGAATTTCAATGACAGGAAGGTGGTAGGAAGAAGAAGAGTATTGTGTGTAATTGGATATAGAGACCATGAAGGGGACAAAAACAGTGATTGGATAGACTATATGTTTTAAGCTGTCTCCAAATCCAAAGGGTAGCTAGGATCAAAAAGTGAGAATTGTTCCATTGGGCAAAAAATGTATGCATCTTGCCAAGGTAAGGATTGTTCAAGAATTAGCCAATACATTTGATTTAAAGTTTGGGACCATTCATAAACTCTTATGAGTAATGTTACAATGTAAAAATTGTAGGGGTCAGTGAAGCCCACGCCGCCTTTATATTTAGTAGAGTTAATGTCTTGAATGAGAGACAGGGAAGTTTGTGTATCCAATTAAATTCTGAATAAGCTCTATAGAGTGAGGCAAAAAAGGATCTAGGTACCTGAAAGAAGGTAGCACACTTATTTTTAAAATATTAATATACCCATCCAAAAAAGTGGGGTAGGTTCCATGTGTGGATAGCTGCCATTAAAACTTTCAGTAGAGATAAATAATTTGCCGTGCATACATTTGATCAGGTGTGAATAGTAGAATTCCTAAATATCAAAAGGGGGAGGTGGTAATTTAATGGAAAATGTTTCTGCTTTATTGTGAAGTATTATATATGGATCACACACTCTTATAATAAATCGGCACACAAATTGTTATTTGTTATACAATGTGAAGATATTCTATATATATATATCATATATATTATTATAATAGTGTAAACTTTTTAGCAAAACCTGTATCATATTTGTTTTACTTTTTTTTCAGTGGAAGATTAAAGGACTTGCATTACTGTTTTGCTTATTGCAGTTTGTGGCAATGACATGGTATGTTTTATTTTTTATTATTTTATACTTCTAAATTAGCATTACATTTACTCATGATAGAAATGATTATGCACAATTTAGGAATGTGGTCCACCGTAGATAGAAAATCATCACAACATTTTGACTGACAAGCTCTTGAAAAAGGGTCTTTATCAAAAGGCTAAAACATTGTGACTTTATGTCTCCAATAAATATTCCTTGAATTAAATTCCTGAGTTGTGTATAGTCCTTTCTATTATTGGCCCTGCGAGGGAAGTATATCCTAGGAGGGTTGCACTCAGGGGGTTCTTATTACAAGTGCCTTGTCAGTATTTGTGTATACTAAATGCATTTAATTTGGTAAATAAGGAAAAATGATAAAGGAGGAGAAAATAATGCTAAAACGTAGGGAGCAATCAAAGTTACATAGTCATATAGCTTAAGAAAACAACCAAAAACTAGATTCCATCATTATAATCAAAATTCTCCTTGAATCAACAAACTGGATCCTCCCACTTGGAGGAGGTAGGTATTGTAAATAATAGTGGTAATTATAAATTCTTCTATATTAATTTATCTCTCTCTCTCTGTATCGACTCTGTACCCCTTGCCCAAGCACTGAT
The DNA here is from genome assembly GCF_036172605.1 of Pelobates fuscus. Classification (NCBI taxonomy): domain Eukaryota; kingdom Metazoa; phylum Chordata; class Amphibia; order Anura; family Pelobatidae; genus Pelobates; species Pelobates fuscus. The sequence continues at coordinate 195,628,665 of NC_086317.1, forward strand.
AAATAATGGCACCGAGGGTTACGCACACATACTAGTCCTTTGTCCTTGAACCACTTTACTAGATTATACCAGACGCACAAATACACGAACTCTGGCCTTCAATTTTATTGGCAAAAAACTGTTGATTAATAATGACTGTTTTCGGAGGATATTTTTTGCGATTTACAACAAAATGTAATGCAAGCCAAAATTAGAGCAGCCAAACCCAATTTATCCGAGGCACATTTATTGCCCTTTTTTAATGACTAACCCTGTTAATCATTAAAAAAAAAATATTAGAAACTAAAAGCCTATGGGGTCTATAGTAGTATAAGGGAGGTCTTTAAACTCCTTCATGCACCCACCTGCCATTTCATGGTGTGGAAATGTCTGCTAGCTATTAACATACATACTCGGGGGGGGGGGGGGGTTATTGTCCCTCGCTCCAGCTCAGTGATAAAAATTGCTTCACATGTGAATGCCCTTATAGAGGCTTTTCCCACTATGCCAGCTCACTCTCTGCTTTTTTATGGCATCCCCATTTTTGTTCTAGTTTATTTATATATATAAATATATATGGACTTGATGGATTTGGAACAGAAGATTGTTGTGTTTGTGTGTGTGTATATATATATATATATATATATATATATACACACACACACAAAAACAAAAAAGGGAAGTATGAAGGCACTCAATTTTATCTAGTTCTATAAACGAAGAAACTCTTTAAGTAGTACTGCCTCGGTGCTCCACAATGGAACGAGGAATGTGCACTTGTCGGACACAAAAATGGTCCCTTATAATAAACCCAGAACAAAAATAATACATTTATTGATTATATATATTTTTTATTTATTATTTTTGTTCTTGGTTTATTATAAGGGACCATTTTTGTGTCTTCTGGACTTTTATGTCCATTTGACATTTATGTGCTTATGAGACACATAGGGACACATAGGTCCCGCGGACAGCTTCCTCTGCTGGTTCATGGGACGAACTGCAACCCCTAAAAATAAAAGAATAAGCCATGACGTCATTACCTTAAAGGGACCACGCCATCTAGGCGACCCAATGCTGTTTAGGCTTGCAGAGATGACGTGAACCAATGGGAACTCTTTTGAGCCTATTTAAGGTGTGCTTTAGCCTCCATTCTTTGCCCTTTTGTGGTTTCTGTTTGGATCCACGTTTAGTGCTCCCTTGTGATTTCCTGTGTTTGACCTCTGCTTCGAATTTGACTTCTCATTTTTGGTATCCTGTCCCCGGCTTCGTATTTGACTTCTGATTTCTGGTATCCTGACCCCGGCTTCGTATTTGACTCGTGATTTCTGGAATCCTGACCCTGGCTTTTTCTTGACTCTGAGTATTTGTTATTCCTGTCCTTGATTTATCTTGATCCTGTTTCTTGTTGTATTAATAAGTTAAGTCCGGCCATTCTAAGACTCGGTAATACGCCTTTCGGATCCACCTTTTGTGGATCTCCTCTTTCCTGTGTGGTGGGGTACGACTTCCGTGACACCCCCTTTTTGGTTCCCTTAGCACACCACCAGTCCCCTTTAGGGACTATTTCTTAATTCTGAAACGTTGACACTGCACAATTAAAAACTTTTTTTCTAACAAAGTCCTACGAGTGTCCATTCCTCTTAAATATTTGAATTATATATACACACACACCAATCTTCTTACTTGATTTAGGCATAAGGTCCCTCCATTGATTATTAATTTAACAGCAGCCACCTATAGGTGAGGGCAGAGTTAATACAATTAGTGTCTCGTTTGCTGCCTGTGGGTGGTGTCTGGGAGGGGACATTAGGTCCCCACAATTTATTTTTATTAGATCCCCCACCTGCTAACCACAGGTTGACAGGTGAGGACACCAAAAATTAATTAACCCCTACCTACCCCCCTCACCCTAAAAGTAATGAGGGGGGGCCAATAACTAGGTACCTGAAAAAAAATAATAAAATTAAAACTTAAAAACAGAGAACAAAAAGTTCAATGTCTCTGGATGTACACCTGTGCAAACAACCCCGGATGACCCGAGGGAGTAATGCCAAGTGTTTATTCAGAGACTAGTGTACCAATTTGAGACTCCAGATGTCTCAAGAAGGGGCATAACCCCATATATACGAAATCAAACAACAAAAAGGATAGATGTGGTCAGATTCAAGACATCAATTGAAACTAACCGCATCTCTGGAAATTACTATAGCGGTAGTGTCTAAAATTGCAATGCTGGCTGCAGGTTATAGGTGTTACTGTGAACCACTAAGGGTATCACTATAAACCCATGAACAGAAAAAAATGCTACTAAATATCAAAATGAAGTATATACATGAAATACTGCTAAATGCAAAAATAAAAAATAATAATAAAGTATATACAAATGATACTAGAGTTCTTTGCCTGTCAATAGAAGGGTATGTATAGGTAGGGATACATTATGCCATATGGCAACCGCAGCTCACCCCTAATTATCAGCTTTAATATAGTGTGCTATAAGGAGATGAGTATAAATCCCCAAGTCCCAACCATAAATACCTCCTATATAAATGGTAGTAGATACAGAGTAAATAGAGGCTCCAAATGGAGCTAGTACAGGGGTAAAGGGAGGTTGAGGAAAATATGCCGTGTTTAATAGCAGTCAAATTCGGACTGCTAGTTTAAATATAAGAAACCTCTCTCCCTGTTAATCCTATACGGAAATGAGTATAAATCCCCAAGTCCCAGCCATAAATACCTCTTACAAAAATGGTAATAGATACAGAGTAAACAGAGGCTCCAAATGGAGCTAGTACAGAGGTAAAGGGATATTGAGGAAGATATGCAGTATTAATAGCAGTCAAATTCGGACTGCTAGTTTTAACTTTTAAGAAGCCTCTCTCCCTGTTAATCTAGCTAGACAGGCATAGAAAGAGAAAAAGTAAATAGAAAATAAATTAGGTGATTAACATGGTGCTAAAACCACCAGTGCCCAGTGCTCATATACATGATATGAGGTGAAAAAAATTTGCCCAACGTACGTTTCGGTGCTAAAAAGGAGCACCTTCGTCAGGGGCTAGCATTAGACTGTTAATGAGTCTCTTTTATATGTGGTGTGCCAAAAGGCATGAGTACCTTCAACCAATAGGAACTGGGGGAGTGTGGTATCAGCTGTACTGCATTTCCCTCAATGTGTTCAATTCAAGCACCAGGATAGACGTGAGATGTTCCTGGGGGCGGGGCTTAATGCCGGTCACATGGTCCGGTATAACGTGGGACATGTGATGTGACCGGCCCCATGTGGTATGGGCTAAGCCAATGGTAGTGCTTGTCTGCAACTTGTTACAACCCCATCATGTAAATGCGACCTGTTCAAAAAAACCCTTCTATTGACAGGCATAAAACTCTAGTATCATTTGTATATACTTTATTATTATTTTTGCATTTAGCAGTATTTCATGTATATACTTCATTTTGATATTTAGTAGCATTTTTTTCTGTTCATGGGTTTATAGTGATACCCTTAGTGGTTCACAGTAACACCTATAACCTGCAGCCAGCATTGCAATTTTAGACACTACCGCTATAGTAATTTCCAGAGATGCGGTTAGTTTCAATTGATGTCTTGAATCTGACCACATCTATCCTTTTTGTTGTTTAAAATTAAAACTTACCAATTGATGTCTTCTTTTTTCTAAAATCTTCATTCCTGGCTAATCCATGGCAGCATTAGGATAGGGTTAGCTCCGCCCACTTGGCTGTTTAGGACAGGAAATAAAGGTATAAATACTCCTCCTACCAGACCGGATCTCCAGTCTTTTTTCCTGTCCTCTTGGCTGTGGACATGGTTTCAGGTAAGTTGCATTACCATTTTTGGATTCGGATTTGGATTTGGACTTGGACTACCTCTTCTTACCCAGGAGGGTTTAGCCGTACTCTTTGGAAAGTACATAAGGATTCTCCTGATCAGACCACTGGGTAGCGGTAAAACCTATCCGATGTAAGCTATAGTGGTAAATATATGCCTTGTATCCTTACTACATTACTGAAATGTTCATGTATTTCTGTTTTCCTATAGCATCCAGTCAGTGTCTCTCTCCTTGAGAGAATGTTCTATTTAGTTGTTTTTTTTTTTTTTTAGGAGGTTATGTTACAGTCTCTGTTCTCTGAGAAACTGGAAGAATTAGCAGCTTCCCTGATGCTGTAGTTGTTTTCAGACTTGAAACTATTCCTGTTTAACCTGGCCTATTCCTTTGGCAATACTGTGCTTCGGAACTTCGGCAATTCAGCTATTTGGACATTCGGAAGTATCTAGAGGCTGGCTTAACCCCAAATGTAAACATAGCAGTTTCTCTGAAACTGCTGTGTTTGCATCTGAAGGGTTAAAACCTGAGGGACCTGGCACCCAGACCACTTTGTTAAGCTGAAGTGGTCTGGGTGACTATAGTGTCCCTTTAATGCTCATGCTCACATTTCTTTCCCTTTTAAAATCTACTTTGATATGCTTAAAATAAGAAAATGTTTTGCAGCTTTCTGCAACATAACTCCAACCTCCCACACATGTTCCCTGCTCACAAAACATCTGGGTGATTAGAAGTTAATCGAACATTAGAGAGTTGGAAATACAAAACTGTATTCCTAACGCTATAGTATATCCCTGTCCCTAACTTTAGGTCCAAGCCCCCTGTGACAATTAAAATGTTAAAATGTTAAAATCCTTTTTTCGCTTATTTATTACTGGCATTTATAAAGCGCCAACATATTCTGCAGCGCTGTACAATTGAGAAATATACAATACAATATAAACAGACCAATACAAAAAGGTAGAGGGTCCTTCCCATGAGCTTACAATCTAAAGGTTAAAATGGGGAGATGAGACAAGGGAAGCAGCAATGTCACGCAGATGGAGGACCTAATCCGTATGTTTTCCTATGGGGATTTTGAAGACTTTGGACATCGGGGTTAAACTCTGTGTCTAGAAAACAGCCACTAGAGGATGTCTTAAAGCGGCACTGTCCTGCCGAATCCCGTTTTTTTTTTTTTAACCCCCCTCCACTACATCGAATTGACCCCCTAGTCACCCCCAAATGCCCCTAAGCCCCCCACATTACCTATTTTTTATTCTTTATTTTCTGCCCCGATCTTTATTCAGGGATCTTTATTCATGTCCCTGGGGGACACGTCATCTGCCCACACTAGATAGACTGTGAGATTCCCGCACATGCCCAGTGAAACACCTGGACATGCGAACGGGAATTTCACCTATTCATTCATTCATCAGACAGACGAATGAATAGAAAAAATCAAATGAACAAACACCGAATATCAGTGTTCGTTTGCTCGTTCGGTTTATTACAAGGAGGGAGCTACCGGCATGCAGCTCCCTCCTTGTAATATGTAAAGACAGAAGCGGCAGGGAGCTGTGCTCCCCACCACTTCATAAGCCCCCCAGGTCCCCCCTCACTCTATGGGGGTCAATATGACCCCCATAATAGCATAAGGGAGATTAAAATCTCCCCAATGCCCCTACTCGCTATACCCGCGAGTAGGGGCATGTCCTATGGCTGCTCACTGTAAAAAAAAAATGGTAATAAGGGGGGGGACACCTACTGTCCTCCCCCCCGGCCCCCACCCCTGGGCGGCGGATGGGGGCCATAATAGTAATGAGGGGGGGACCTACTGTCCTCCCCCCAGGCCCCCACCCCTGGGCGGCGGGTGGGGGCCATAATGGTAATGAGGGGGGGGGACACCTACTGTCCCACCCCGGCCCCCACCCCTGTGCGGCGGGTGGGGGCCATAATGGTAATGAGGGGGGGGACCTACTGTCCTCCCCCCCAGCCTCCACCCCTGGGCGGCGGGTGGGGGCCATAATGATAATGGGGGGGGGGGGACCTACTGTCCCCCCACCGCTGGGCGGCGGGTGGGGGCACTAAGTCAATTCCCCCCCCCCCATCAAGGTGACTAGGGGTCCCCAAGCCCCTAGTCACCCACCCCCCACCCAAATAAAAATGCCCCTACCTACCCCCCTCACCCTAAAAAATAGTGAGGGGGGAATAAAATTGCTAACCTGTAAAGTAAAATGAAACTTACCATTCGACGTCTTCTTTTTTTCTAAAATCTTCATTTTTCAGCCCCAAAAAAGGCCAAATAAAAAACCATCATACCCGTCGAACTAAAAATAAAATAAAAAAACAGACGAAAAAGAGAAAACCCGAGCGCAAAAAAAATAATCCATCTTCACCCATGAAGGGCTCCGCGCAGACTGAGCTCCGCAGGGCGGGGGAAGGCTTATAAAGCCTTCCCCGCCCTGCAATTAGGCTATGAACACTCTGATTGGTGGGTTTACGCCAATCAGAGTTCTCTTTGTCATTTTACACAGTGTGGGAAAATTCCAAAGAACTTTCCCACGCTTGTAAAATGACACAGAGCACTGTGATAGGATGGCTTGCAATCCATCCAATCACAGTGCTCTGTGTCATTTTACACAGCGTGGGAAAATTCCAAAGAACTTTAAACCAACCAATCAGTTCTAAGAGTGTTCTAAGCCTAATTGCAGGGCGGGGCAAGGCTTTATAAACCTTGCCTCGCCCTGCGGAGCTCAGTATGCGGCGTGCCCTCGAAGGGCGAACAAGGATGAAATTTTTTTTTTTTGTGCGACGGGTATGATGGATTTTTAGTTGGCCTTTTTGGGGGCTAAAGAAAGAAGATTTTAGAAAAAAGAAGACGTCAAATGGTAAGTTTAATTTTTTTTTTTTTACAGTTTAGTTATTTTATTCCCCCCTCACTATTTTTAGGGTGAGGGGGGTAGGTAGGGGATCGTTTGTTTTGGGTGGAGGAAGGGGGGTGACTAGGGGGCTTGGGACCCCTAGTCACCTTGATTGGGGGGGGGTTAATTTAGGGCCCCCACCCACCGCGCAGGGGTGGGGGCCAGGGGGGAGGACAGTAGGTCCCCTTATTGTTTTATTAGGGCCCCCACCCACCGCTCAGGGGTGGCGGCCTGGGGGGAGGACAGTAGGTCCCCCCCCTATCTTTATTTAGGGCCCCCACCCACCGCTCAGGGGTGGCGGCCTGGGGGGAGGACAGTAGGTCCCCCCCTTATTGTTTTATTAGGGCCCCCACCCACCGCGCAGGGGGGAGGACAGTAGGTCCCCCCCCCTTATTGTTTTATTAGGGCCCCCACCCACCGCGCAGGGGGGGAGGACAGTAGGTCCCCCCCATCTTTATTTAGGGCCCCCACCCACCGCGCAGGGGTGGGGGCAGGACACCAGCCGCGCAGGGGGGGGGGGGGTTATTAGTTTGTTTTTTTACAGTGAGCAGCTATAGGCTCACTGCTCACTGCTTACTACACATGCCCCTACTCGCGATATAGCGAGTAGGGGCATATTATTTACTAATACTAAGTAATCTTTACTTAGTATTAGTAAATTTGGCTGAAAGACCAATTTAGGTCTTTCAGCCTTTTAGTAGATAGCTCCCTGATACCGTGGGAATTAGGGAGTTATCTACTAAGCGGCTGCAAGATGCAGCCGCGGCAATGAATAGGATCGGAGTTTCATTCATTAGAATGAAATTCCGATACGAACAAAGTTCCGAATTGCATCCTAACACGAATGGAGAAACTCTTCTCATTCTGTTAGGATGCAATACTGACAGGAAGCATTGTGGGAACAGGGAGGAAAGCTAGGGATCATGGGAAATTTGCTCTGACCAGCGGAAATGAAGCACACTTTGCTCCTCCGCTGGTCAGAGCTGGTCAAGAGGAGGAATCCTCCATAAGGCAAAGAGTCCCTACTTTGTCTTGTGATTTTAAAGAAAACTAAAGAAGACAGGAAGACAATAATAACCGATCCCGAGAGAGGGGGAGAAGAGGAAGAGATTGAGGAAAGGTAAGTTCGGCATGACAGTGCCACTTTAATCCTGCACCCAGACCACTTTAATGAGATGGGTGCCTATAATGTCAATTTAAGCAGTATTGATACCGGAGAAACTGACGGAAGCGAAGCACAGAGAGATGGACACAGGTTTCTTCAGGAAGGAAGAGATTCTTTATTGGATCACCGATCGGGACTCAGAGGGACTAGCGTCACCAAAATACCACAAGTTCTGAGCCCCGGACAATAGTGCAGGCTCCTTAAATAGGCACATAACTCCTCCCATATTAAGCTCCACCCGCACATTCTCTTGACCAATCAATACAAGTAAGAATTAACTTCCTGCTTGACCGCATGGCTTGTCCAGCACAATGGAGGAGGGGAATACTACATCCTGTATTCTTGCACATGCTCCGTACACTACTGATCGTATCTTGCCTCGTGCAACCAACTGATCGATACGTCAGCATATGCACGTACACATGCCACGTGGTAATCTCGGCCTACTAAATTTATTTTTACCGAGATTCCACCACATTCCCCCCTTTGATGCCTCTTGATATTTCACAATTACTTGAGGCATCACTTAACCTTGGTTTGCATACACCGCAAGTTACCTTGAACCAGACCAGACTTATCTTATGATGTGAATCTTTAACACTCATCTTCCTGCATTGGTTCTCCCTGATCTAGAGCCTTATACTTATAAATCGCCATTATCTGTGCAGCAGCCTTCCTCTCTGCTATATTTTCTATCAGGCTTTGCACAGACCTAACTACTAAGGGTATAAGACACAGCAGGAGTAGACACAACATTAAAATCAGTAGGACTCCACCTACCACTGCCTTAAGCCCTCCAAACCACTCATACCAGCTACCAAACCAACTACTTGGATTATACCCTTTCCATACCTGAGTAGGCACATGCGCTAGTTTAACCATATGGCTAGTAAGCTCAGCTATTGCTTGCCCTTCGTCATCTATTTGAAGACAGCAATTGCTCAGGTTAAACTTCCCACATACACCTCCCTCTACTGCCAAAAGGTAATCCAAAGCTAATCTATTTTGGTAGACTGCTGTCCTCATCCTGGTATTATGCTTCGCTAGAAGATTGAGCGCTTGTGATGTTTCGTTAGTAATAATCTCAACCACCGCCTGTAATCTTATAATTCGGTTGAGCATATAAATAGGGGTTCTATAACCAAAGGTACCATCTTCTGCCCACGTGGCTGGCCCATAATAATCTATGATACGCTGGGGAGGCCATTCATTATCTTCCCAGGCGCCTATCTCTATGGGTCCCCTTTTCTTCCTGTGATTCACATCATACACTTTAACACCTAAAGTCTCACCTGTTTCAATAGGTAACAAGAAGAAGGATGGTTTGAGCATACCCAACACACATGCCCCTTCCCAGTCCTGTGGCAACTCCGAATAGGCTTTCTTACCACAGATCCAGTACAAATTTGCTGGGGCTCTCCAGGTAGATGTGATGGATAAATCAAACCACACATCCTTTAAATTGGCGTATCTAGCAAACGGGTTAGATGGTTCTGAGACATTTGAAGCCGACCACCAAGTCGTATTCTTTGTATCATCATCATAAGCTTTTTGCCCTAGACAAGTTAATTCTCCTACAGAAGTATTATACATTATTCCTTTCCTTGCTATGCAAACATAACCTATGATGGAGGTCTTTAATCTCCACTCAGATTTACCTCTAACACTCATATGATAATCGGCTTGTGTAGATATTAGTTGGTCAACTGCCTCAGAACCGGACATTACCTCCTTTGCTTCCCAAGGCCATTGGTCTCCCATGTTAGTACCTCCACACACATAGCAGTTGGTAACATTAAGACTACCGGCAATACTTTCAGCTAAATCGATGAACAGGTTTTTAGCATTATGGGGGATCTTATTATCTATACTCATCTCTTCATAAAAGGAATGATATACTTGATGAGTTTGAGAGGATACCGTATCAGTCTCTATCCCTATAAACAATACTGTCCCAGGATCTAAACCCGTCCCGTATATTTGAAACCCAAATAAATTGCCATATTTGTCTAAGAACTTATCGGGGTTATTTATAAGTATATGGATGGGATTACATTCCATAGACTTACAATATGGGCTGGTAGGCAACTTAGTCACTATCATGTCTTTGTCTACTGTCTGTCCCCAAGTTGCCCACCCCACACAAGACCAATATGGGCAAAAGTTATAGTCTTTATTTGGGCATCTAGGACTCACATATTTATTTTTACTACTGGGACAAATATATTTATCATTAGACCCATACGTCCTCTCCCATCTAAGATCCCCACATACATTCCACGGCTTTCTACCACTTGATATTGCTTTACACGCATCAAATAGCAGAACACCCGAAGAATGTACGGATTCTAACACTGTCTTATTAATTAGGGTCCCCTGAGGATCTCCATTCCTGAGAGTCAACCAAACTGTACGGGGTTGATACTCTGGACTGAAGCACTTAGGTTCTCCTACTCCTAAATGGCACACACTATAGTCTATATTTAGGTATCTACATCTCGATACATCTCCTTTACACTCGTATTGTGAATGCCAAATTAGGGTTTGGGAAATATGGTTACCTGTTCTTGTAGTCTTAATGCATACCTCACAGCTAGGAGTGTCGGTACCTCTACCTTCCTGAATATAAAAATACACATAAATAAACACTATCATCAACACATCTTTCGCCGTCATCCTCAGTCTTCGTCCGTGCGAAGGCACCTCAGCTTCCAGGATGTAAGGGCTGCAGGGAATGGAGTTCTGCTCGTCTTCACAGGAGTCCCTTCGAGACTTTCCCTGGCTTATACACTATATGTCGGTGAGCGGACAGGCTTTATTATGGCCGTCTAAAACACTCACTTCACCAAATCCCTGTAACAATAAAATTTGTAATCCACAAAAGTTCCTCGTTACTCCGACTGAGTAGTGCGTTTTAACCGGATCTTGCAGGGATTCTCTGGATCTGCTGTAACTTGCCAAGAATCGACTGCTGCTGGTTTAACCCTGGAGTGATGTATCCACGGAGTCACTTCGGCTACTTTTATTGCTGTAGGGGTAGACAAAAGAACAACATAAGGACCTCTCCACTTGGGCCCTAACGGTACATTATTCCACTCTTTAATCCACACTTGATCTCCTGGATGATAACTATGAACTGGGGGATAAATATTCACAGGTAATCTATCTTGTACCCATTTCTGTACCTCCTCCATAGTCTTACCCAACTCTACAACCTGCTGCCGGGTAATTCCTTCTCCCAACTGACTCAAGTCCCCCCTTAAGTTACCAAGTACGGGAGGTGGTCGCCCATACATGATTTCAAAAGGAGAGAGGCCCATCCTTCTGGTAGGGGTACTGCGGATTCGCAATAAAGCTATAGGTAAGAGAACGTTCCACTTAAGTTGGGTTTCCTGACACATTTTAGCCAACTGATTCTTAATAGTTCTATTCATTCTCTCTACCTTACCAGAACTCTGGGGTCTATATGCTGTATGAAGCCTCCACTTTATACCAAGCATATGAGTCAGTTGTTGTAGGCACTGATGAACAAAAGCTGGACCATTGTCCGATCCTATAGAACAGGGTAGTCCATATCGGGGTATTATTTCTCGTAGCAGGAATCTCACAACTTCTCCTGCTTTCTCTGTACGAGTAGGACATGCTTCTACCCAGCCTGAATAGGTGCACACAATTACCAGCAGGTAACGATGTCCACCCGATTTAGGCATCACTGTAAAGTCAATTTGTAAATCGGACATGGGGAGTCCCCCCATAAACTGGACTCCTGGTGGCTTTACTGGTCCTTGTCTTGCATTATTTTTAGCACACGTTACACATCTTCGTACAATGGCCTGAGTCAAGTTGGACAATCTTGGTATGTAGAAATGTTTTCTGAGAGATTCTTCAGTGCTGTCTCTCCCAGAATGTGTCCCGTTGTGATAATTTTGGACAATTTCTACCGCTAGTGATGCTGGTATGACTATTCTTCCATCTTCTAGCTGATACCACTTGTTCTCCAAATACTTTCCTGGTTCAGTCTTTAACCACTCCTCTTCTTGAGCTGTATAAACTGGAGTCCATTGGGACAGTGGAGTTGGTATAAGAGCAGCTATATGCCCCACATACTCCTGTCTTCCTGATTCAGCAGCACGCTTGGCTGCACTATCTGCCATCCGATTTCCCTTGGTTACATCACCATCTCCTCTCAGATGCGCTCGACAATGTATGATACCGACTTCTTTCGGCTCCCATACTGCTTCCAATAGTTGTAGGATTTCAGCTGCGTACTTGATTTCTTTTCCTTCTGAATTCAGTAGTCCTCTTTCTTTATACAAAGCTCCGTGGGCATGAGTGGTTAAAAACGCATATTTGGAGTCCGTGTAGATGTTCACTCTTAAACCTTCAGCCAATTGTAACGCTCGTGTCAGTGCTATCAATTCTGCCTTTTGTGCTGATGTTCCTTTCGCCAGTGGCCGAGCTTCTATCACCTTGTCTATTGTTGTCACTGCATATCCTGCATAGCGGATCCCTTCTTTCACATAACTACTGCCGTCGGTATAATATTGAACATCGGGGTTCTGGATGGGAAAATCACGAAGATCTGGTCTACTTGAGAATACTTCATCCATTACTTCCAAACAATCATGTTGACTTTCAGTAGGTTGTGGCAAAAGGGTAGCTGGATTTAAGGTGTTTACAGTCTCTAAATGCACTCTGGGGTTTTCACACAACATTGCTTGATACTTGGTCATACGGCTGTTACTAAACCAATGATTTCCTTTGTAATCCAACAACGTCTGTACTGCATGTGGGACTCGTACATAAAGTTCTTGACCCAGAGTGAGTTTGTCAGCTTCAGCTACTAGCAGCTACGGCTCTTAGACAAGGTGGAAGTCCGCTGGCCACTGCATCCAATTGCTTAGACATGTAGGCAACAGGTCTTTGCCATGATCCCAAGTACTGTGTCAATACTCCCACAGCCATTCTTCTTTGCTCATGTACATACAGGTAGAATGGTCGTGTGTGATCAGGTAGACCTAATGCTGGGGCACTCATCAAAGCCTTCTTCACATCTTCAAATGCCGTTTGCTGTTCTTGGGTCCATAAGAAGGGGTCGTGCTCTGTACCTTTGATAGCTGCGTACAGAGGTTTTGCCAGTATCGCGTAGCTGGGAATCCATATCCTACAGAAGCCTGCTGCCCCCAAGAATTCTCGCACTTGTCTTCTATTCTTGGGTATCGGTATTTGGCACACAGCTTCTTTTCTCTCCGGCCCCATAATTCTTTGACCTTCAGAGATATGGAATCCCAGATATTTGACAGTTGGCAAACACAACTGAGCCTTCTTTCTAGACACCTTGTATCCTGCCTTCCAGAGAATGTGTAGTAGATCGTGCGTTGCTCGCTGACAGATTTCTTTTGTAACTGCTGCTATCAACAAGTCATCTACATATTGTAACAATACACACTCTCCTGGGATGGACTCGAAATCCAGTAGATCTTGACTTAGGGCTGAACCAAATAGGGTAGGTGAATTTTTAAACCCTTGGGGCAGTCTTGTCCAAGTCATTTGGCGTTTTGAGCCCGTTACAGCGTTCTCCCATTGGAAAGCGAAAATACATTGACTTTCTGCGGCAATTCGGAGGCAAAAGAAGGCATGTTTGAGGTCTAAGACTGTAAAGTAAGTAGCCCCGCCCGGAATTAAAGCAAGCAGGTTATATGGATTGGGTACAACTGGATGTATACTAACAACCGCATCATTGACTGCTCTCAAGTCCTGCACAGGTCGATACTCATCTGTACCGGGCTTTTGAACAGGCAGCAATGGGGTGTTCCAGGGGGAAGTACAGAATTTTAGGATACCATACCGTATGAACTTATCCAGATAGGATTGGATGTTCTTCTTAGCCTTCTGCGGGATGTGGTATTGTCTTAGGCTTACTGGATAAACCCCAAGTTTTAGTTCAATTTTTATAGGTGGAATATTGCGGGCCAGTCCTGGTGGGTTGTTCTCTGCCCAAACTCCTGGTATGTTGAATAATGACTCATCACTCCTAGGGTTTTGGCTAGTCAACGCTGTATAAAGTCGCCACTCTTCTTCCTTTGGTACGGATAATGTCATGATACCTGAAGGTCCATTAAACTTTAAGGATGTTGTTCCATTTGGTAGGAACGTAATCTGCGCTTGTAATTTTGATAGCATATCACGTCCCAGCAATTGGACTGGACATTCAGGCATATAAAGGAATTGATGTTTTACTACGTGGCCTCCCAATGTACAGAGTCGACTTTTAAGAACCGGTTTTTCAGCACTTCTTCCAGTTGCTCCTATTACAGTAATAGTCCTTCCAGATGGAGGAGCAACTAGATTAGTCACCACTGAATGTTCAGCACCAGTGTCGATCATGAACGCACTCCTTTTTCCCCCTATTGATACATCGACCATAGGCTCCGCTCGACCAAGGGGGATGGAGCCCGGTCGGTATCAATAGTCCTCCATGACCGTGTCAGCCAATCCTACAAAGTCCCTGCCTTCTCTATCGCGGGACCTTTGCGCTGCTGGGATATATCTATCTTCCCTAACACTTCCTCTGTTCCCATTGCTCCCTCTATTACCATTACTCCCTCCGGGGCCTCCTCTACCTCTCGCTCTGCCTCTAAAGTTTCCATAACCTATCCTAGGTCTGTCTCTCTCACACTGTTCTCTTCGAGGACACTCATTTCTCCAATGCCCTTCTTCCCTACAGTATGCGCACTGATTTCTACTTAGAGGTTCCTCATTCCATCTACTATCGCCTCTATCTGGGCCCCGTCTATCTACGCCTGCGATCGCTACCGCTAGCATGTCTGCCTTTCTACGCATCTTGTGCTCTTCCTCTTTCTTACTTTCTGTTTCCCTATTCATGTATACCTTATTCGCTACCTCCATTAGTTGGGTGATGGACATACCTGCAAACCCTTCTAACTTCTGTAGCTTGCGCTTAATATCTCCGTAAGCTTGGCTGACAAAGGCGGAGTTCACCATTCGGGAATTATCTGCGTCTTCCGGATTAAAGGGGGTATACAAGCGGTACGCCTCCAATAATCGGTCATAAAAGACACTGGGCGCTTCATCACTTTTCTGAATCACCTCAACTGTCTTCGACATATTAATGGCTTTCTTTCCTCCGGCTTTCATGCCAGCAATTATAGCGTCTCTATAGGCTCTGAGTTGAACCATATCAGCACCATTTACATTCCAATCGGGATCGGTGTTGGGATAATGTGTTGCGGCCCATGCTGATGGATTGGCTTGGTTTAAAGTACGGGCTTTATCCTCTAGTGCTTTAATGGCCGCTTGATTAATTCTTGTCCTTTCCTCATTGTTGAATAAAGTCATTAATAACTGCTGGCAATCAGCCCATGTCGGGTTATGTGTCTGTACTATTGAGGTGAACAGATCAGTCATAGCTTGTGGTTTCTCAGTATACGAGGAATTGTGGGTCTTCCACAAGAGATCGGTTGTCGTGAACGGGACATATACAAAGACCGGGTCAGCATGTGCCATTTGGCCTGCGGCATCGATATAGGCTGACCCAGGATTCAGACGAAGAGGCATCTGATAGTGTTTTAATTGTTGGGCACCGGTCAGTTGTCGGGTCTGTATGGGGCTACGTGGAGGGGCGTCAGTCATAGGTTCCAGTCGGGGAGAAATAGGGTATGGGGATATGGGAGCTTGGTTTTGGGAAAAGGTTGTAAATAAAACACTTCGAGCCGAGCTAGAAGAAGCTTGACCGGAAGTCTGAAGTGGCGCCAAATCAGGATATTCGGATTTAATGGGGGTTGGTTCTGATTCCGGAAGGGGAGATTTAGTACGAGGGGGGGTGGATCCTGTACTGGAGGAGGAAGCGGAAGTGGATGGGGGTAATGAGGGGAGGGTTGCAGAACTTCCTGCATTTGCGTCACTTCCTCTTAACGGAAAGTAAGGGGGCGGCAAAGGGATCTCGGACTCAGGGGGCGTGTCCAAAATGGGCCTAACACCAGTCCTAGTGGACAAACAAGTCCTAGCTACCATGAGGCGACATTGCTCCTCGTGGCATGTCTGGAGCCATTTTGGCGAGTCATTTACAGCCTGTCTCCAACAATCAATATAAGGAAACTGGCCGTAAAGTTCAGGCCTACCCGATACAGCCACGTGTAAGCGCTGTACCAGAGTTGGATCCAAACTGCCACGTGGCGGCCATGCCGCAACCAAAGTAGGCCACTCCCTAGTACACAAAGTGACCAAACGTACAGGAGACATTTTAACCCCAAAATCACATATCTTGAATCCCTTTTTAAAATTCTTCACCATACAACCTAAGGGATCCGGAATCGTTGACTGCGACGCGCCCATACTTAACAATGGAACGTCGTCGACAACGAATACTATGCACGCGTACTATTCAACAGTCACACCCGTTTCCTCTGGCAACAGCACCACGTGGTACAGTTACCAAGTGAAACGTATACAATAACACAATAAACACTCAGGGAATTCCCGTACACACACAGCTGTTACACCAGTCACTAGATAATCAATATTATGCCCTTTGGCGAAACTATACAGTCACCCACGCTATAATTCTCTATATATGAATTACCCGTCTATAACACACCCCAGTAACATCGTCTTTTACAAATAGCGGTTACAGTACGGTTAGCATAGGTCAAAGCACAATTTAAGGTCACAATACAATTATTAGTGGTTATGGTGTTAAACATGCAATAGACGACAATGATTAGTACTTATATACAGTGTCAGTAAATATACAGGGTTATGGTACCGTGCACTATAATACAGCAACACACTATTAACACTCTCGCTAGACGGCTGAGCTCGCGCTATCTAACAAGATATACACTTTACTAAACAATCTTTATCACATTTACAATTCTCAACTAAACTATTGGCCAGTACCTTGATGGACTACCTAAAAACAATCTACATACGTTTTGGTTAGCCACACTGCCCAAGCACCACATATAGCGAGCTAGAGGACCGAATTTACACAGACGCCTCTTAGTCGATAACTATCAAAAGTCTAGTGGGTTCCAAATTTACACGCCTTCCCACTTAGCCCAGATAGGATGAGAGCTAGCGAACCGAATTTACACAGACGCCGCTTAGTCTCCCGGTCCCTCCGACCTAGCGAACAAAATATACACCCTAGAACGCTAGTGGCTTTTTATGCAGGTCCCCATGCAAGGGGACATCCCACAGGGAGGAGTAACATCCAATCCCGAACAGTAAAAATATAAAACACACCCAATACAAACAGGTAGTTCCCTCCCCTAGACAAGACACCGGTGTCCGGCTAGGGCTATTTACACCAGAGCCCCGCCTGACTAACAAAATCAAACGGTCTGACTAAAGAGCGTTCGATCGAGCGGTGCGCCTTCGCTCCTTCCCTCCGACAGAGGGGGCAGATACACAGATTTAAACCCCTTTGGGCCTACCGCACAATCGGTATACCCCTAGTGGGTTCTGCCGTCTAAAACAGCAGTTGTCTTACCTCCTCGTTCCTGAACCTGAGTTCACACTCATCGACGGGGACACCCCAGCACTTCTTACGTAGAGGCCGATGATCTCCTGGACAACAGACCAGTGGCGCCGAGACGAAGGGAGGTCCACGCAGAAGTTCAGGGGTGCAGCCGTAGAGAACGTGGGCAAAGATAGACCGTCTCACGCCTCTGCCTCTCCGCTACCGTTGAACGATGAGCTTCCCGGCCAATGCACCAAATGATACCGGAGAAACTGACGGAAGCGAAGCACAGAGAGATGGACACAGGTTTCTTCAGGAAGGAAGAGATTCTTTATTGGATCACCGATCGGGACTCAGAGGGACTAGCGTCACCAAAATACCACAAGTTCTGAGCCCCGGACAATAGTGCAGGCTCCTTAAATAGGCACATAACTCCTCCCATATTAAGCTCCACCCGCACATTCTCTTGACCAATCAATACAAGTAAGAATTAACTTCCTGCTTGACCGCATGGCTTGTCCAGCACAATGGAGGAGGGGAATACTACATCCTGTATTCTTGCACATGCTCCGTACACTACTGATCGTATCTTGCCTCGTGCAACCAACTGATCGATACGTCAGCATATGCACGTACACATGCCACGTGGTAATCTCGGCCTACTAAATTTATTTTTACCGAGATTCCACCACAGTATAGCTGAGCCAAAAAGATCAGTGTGACCTGAGCTGCTGACTTAATTCCACCTTCTCAGGCAATCACTTTCCTGCCTTTATATTATCAACACTTTCAACGCTTAGTATTTGTATAGTGTTTCAAAACCAAAGGGGAAGGGGACCAATAATAAAGGGCAGTGACTAGCTATGGGGTGGGTGTGATATCACCTGCTAAGTACATTCTAATCTCACATTGGCTGAGCTGAAAACATACTTAGAATGCATCTAATAAGGAAGTTACTTTGTGAAATGAATGGAATGCTAGGAGGACTGCATAAGTTTTATAAGCAAATGAGATGTAATTGTGAAGAAAACCACAGCATGAATATAATGATAAAATCTGTCAGATGCATTGAAGTTGTGATGGTACCCAGAGTATGCCTGGAGTGTCCATTTACATTATGATCATATTCCTTCGAACAATACAATATAGGAAAACTGATTTTTTTTTTTTTTGAGACTTGCCTGCGGTGCTGAAGATGAATGGGTGAGTGTTTCGCTGATACCTCTGGTTTTATTGAGATAGCCCCAGAGCTGCTAAAAATAGCATCTGTCAAGACTGAGTTCAGGCTCTGCCCTCAGAGAATGTATTTCAACATAACAACATACTTAATTTTTACAGTTTTAAATTATGCTCAGTCATTTAGGTATACATTTCATTAGTTCAAACTCAATCATATTCTCATGTTCATAATATGCAATCAGTATTAAATTTTAAACATAGTTTTTGCAGTTCTAATATAATGTCTAGCTATAAAAAAAATGTGTATGTGCTTATTTAAGGCAATTATACTTCTGTTGAATTCTGCAGCAGTATATGGCACCAGATTTTTGGAAAACAAGTAATACCCATATCAAAACTCAAAATGTCAAGTTCTACACTATTAGACAGGGTTAAAATATACTCACCACTGCAAGCTTGGGGAATATATGGTACACTCAACAGGGTATGAATTTGCCAGAGCAAAATTTTGATCAATGGCTAGTGGGCGAGAATTTAGAGCTTTGCCCGTTTATTGTCAATAATGTATCTACTTTTTCAACTCCATGATTGAATGGCCACTGTGACTCTAGATTGCCATTACACTGTAGGATAAAAAACATATTTTGATTTGAAACAGATACTTAGTTTTCATGAAATCAGACTAAGGATTTTTAATTTATTGTAATAATAGTATTGTGTATGTCCCTGGCATTATTATTAATTTAATATGGAAAATGTCTAAATTACTATGACTACTATTAGTAATATAATGGATTCAATGTATAATTTGTTTTTTTCTGTATTTTTTATTCTAGGTACAGCATTTCATACATTCCATTTGCAAGGTAAATTGTCAACAATTAAACAATTAAATTAAACTCTGGGACTTGAGTCAAGTGCAAAACTTTAGAACTCTTCTGATTGAGGCACTGCCCTTGCCCTCCTCTACCCTAAATCAACTTATTCAACCCCACTTCTTGATCTCTCAGATTCCACCTCACTGTCTCATATTTAAATTCAAATTGGGATGCTGAAGCAGACGTGGAAATACGCTGTAATAGATCTGTAAATGTTTAAGGGGACAGCAAACTTAAATAGGAGGGAACAAGGTCTGTGGTTATACCAGCTGGTATTTGGGGCTTTAAACAGGGTGCATGAAAGAGAGAAAATGGAAAGTTGCATGCATGAAACAAGTGAATGTGGGAGATAGAGACAGAAAGGAAAACAAAACACTAAAATAGGAAGAAGAGTGAAAGAAAGAGTAAGAATTGAAAATTACACAATGCACGCTCTGTTGGCAATATTACAAAATCCGCTGCTGTCCACAACCTTTTCCGCTCTCGTTTCCTAGACTTACTAGCCTTAACAGAAACATGGCTCTCCCTCTCTGACACTTCTACCCCTGCATCTTTATCCTTTGGTGGTCTTCAACTTACCCACAACCTCAAAAAAATCTGAATGTAAAGGGTGTGGTGTAGGGTTCTACTCTCACCTGACTGCTCCTTCAAACCATTACCCACCCCCCTTCCCTCTCTTTCTCATCATTTAAAATTTACCACTTTGCTGCCTGGCTACCCTACTTCCTCTCCTCTAATATTCCATCCCTAATCCTCGGGGACTTCTATATTCCCATTAACCCACCCTTGACCTCAGCAGTCTCTACTTCCTTTTTTATTACTTTCAAATCACTTCCAATCAGTTTTAATAAAGAACTAAGTTACTTACAACAAAATAAGTATGCTACACCAGGCCTCCTGAAGTTGTTTTTTTAAACGCTTTACCAGCTATAATGTTTATAATTTATTTTGAATAATTTGTTCAAGGCTACTGTAAAGTGTGGGGTTTTCATGTTTTTCAATCACCATGTAAAGTTTTTGCATTATACAAAGTTTTATAGAGTTGCACATGCATATCACAGTGAGCTAATTCTCCCACCCATGTAGCTAGCAATACCCTCAAACTAATTTTCTCTTATGCATGTACTGTGTCTAATATCTGCAACACTCCATTTCCTCTCTCTGATCACCACCTCTTATCATTTGGTCTCGAGAACCCCCTCACCCAACAGCCTTACCCCCCCAGGTGGAACCTTAATTCTTTTGACCTCCAGCAGCTGTCAGCTGATATGGATTCACAACTCCTATCCATCCCTTCCCTCTCCTGCCCCTCACTGGCCATCTCCACATATAACACTACCCTCACTTCTGCCTTGAACACTGCAGCCCTGCTCAAAACATGCACCTCGTGGAGGACACTCCCCCAACAATGGCACACTAAATCAACACGCTACCTGCAAAGATGCTCCCGGAGGAAGTCTCGCACTTAGTCAGACTTTCTCCATTATAGATTCATATTGTGTTCATACAGCGCAGCCCCTGCCCTCGCCAAACAGTCATACTTTTCCTCTGTCATTAGTTCATGCTCCCGCAATCCCAGGCATCTTTTCGATTCCTTTAACTCTCTTCTTCGCCCTGCTGTGGCCACCACCCAAACTTACCTTACAGCCGATAGCTTTGCATGCTACTTTACCCATAAGACATAAGACTAAGCTAAGGAATCAATTCTCCCCACCTTGTCTCTCTCTTTCTCAACCACACGTAGATCATGCCTTTCCTACCCTTCAGACTTTCTCCCTAGCTACTAAACAAGAATTGGCTGCAGTTCTCCTTTCCTCTCGCCCCACCACTTGCCAGCTTGATCCTGTCCTATCTCACCTCATCAGATCTCTCTTCCCTTGTCTTGTGCCTTTTTTAAGACACCTCTTCCACTGCTCTCTCTCTTCTGGCATTGTCCCTGCTGACCTTAAACATGCCACTGTTGTACCCATTCTGAAAAAAAATCCCCCTTTCACTATCATCCCTGCTCCCTTTTTCCTCAAGGCTTCTGGAAAGACTTGTCTTTACCCTTATGTCTCACTTCTTCAATTCCAATTCTCTCCTTGCCCCTCATCAATCTGGTTTCCTCCCCCTCCACTCTACTGAGTCTGCTCTAATCAAAATTACTAACGACCGGGGCGTGGCTTGAACTCTGCAGCGTATGGCCGCACTTTACTAGCGCTCCGCTGCAAACTAGCCTAAACAGCAATTTAACACAGCATAACCGACCGGAATAGACTTCCACCCACCTCAACGTTATGGCCAAGCAGAAGGGAAAGAGACACCCTGATCAGGCGGACAAAACGGGCTTCTTTATGGCCAGACCGGCCAAGGGTAAAGCCTCCAGCCAGCACGAGGCTGAGCAAGATGGCAGCGGGAACGATACATTACCCCTGCAGACATCCCCAGATCCAGGGGTCATGCCAGTAACACAGGACATCCTCAAAGCTTTGGAGGAAATGTCTGACAAACTCCTGAAAAACACTGTTTATGCACTGAGAAAGGACTTGGAGAAAATGGGGGAAACAATCTCGCTTATAGAATACTGCATGGGCACATATGCTGAGGCCCATAACGATATGGCTGAGCATGTCCAGAATCTGGAAAAACAGCTTGAAGCCTCTAAGCTGGAAGACCGCTGGAAGACCGCTCATGCAGACAGAACCTGAGGGTCCGCGGCATAGCAGAAATGGTAAAGCTGGCGGAGATACCTGAAATCTTTACTGGCAACTTCAAATGCTTAGCGCTGGACATGGCGACGGAGATGTTGCTCATTGACTGGGCGCACTGCGTGGCAAAACCCAAATTCTTACCAGCAGAGACGGCATGAGACACCTTAACCCATCCCCACTACTTTCACGTGAAGGAGGAGATTGCAAAAGCAGCAAGACAATGCACCGACATGCCGTTGAATGTGCATCGCTACAGATTTTTGCTGACCTTTCCGTGGTAACGCTACAAAGGGAACATAAGATCCTGTACAGATGGGGGCACCCAGTCCACCTTATTATCCAGCGCAACGGGACATTCAACCACGCACTCAGCCCTGAGGAAGGAATGAAGGCCATCAAAACATGTGGCCTGCACACCCGAAAGTCGGCGGAGAAGGCCTCGCCACCCCCTGTGACTATCACCAGAGTGGAAAAGGGTGAAGCCCTGAATACCATAGTTAGCAATGCTGATGCATCTAGAAGGACTTAAAGCTGCTGCTCCTGAACGGACACAAGCTGAGGTTCTGGTAATATGAAGGGATACCCCATGCAGGGGGTTACATTTACACAGGGATCATGGGGGTGGGCAGACTCTCCTCTCATTGACCTGCAATATCCTCAGATGTGAGTAGTAGAAAACAAGGGGGGATTGCAGCCTTCAACCATGCCCATTGTCAAGTTATCGTTATATATGTTTTATTGATTAAGCTGCCTTTAATTATGATTTCTTGGTGCACTGCGAGGAGAGCAGGTACTCGACCCGAATGCACACGATAGACAAAATGAACACAAAAAAATAAAAAATCAATACCATACCGTTTTCTCTGTATGTACTTATCGGGTTGTTTTTCTCAGAAATGCTACTTTATGTTATTAAGTTATTAACTTGGCGATTGGCCGACTCTGCGCCGCCCAAATTTCAAGCCCAAGCGGCGTTAGGGGTCGGACAATTGTCACCATGTTAACAACGACAACCCTGGGGAGTTGTGAATGGGACCAAAGTGGAAGGAGGTAGGGAGTGGGGCAAGGGAAAGGGGGGGGCTAGACCCTTGGAAGTGAGCCCAGAACTAGGGGCCCAACTTGCAGCCGATGGAGGCGTAGGGATGACCCTACTATGCCCATAAAGCATATAAGAACCAAGGGATTTATGACACAGCAAGCCACCACATGAGGTTGTGGAATGATATGTCACTACTATAACTGATCTGATACAGAGTCCCCGCACCAAGCGCACCTAAATATGTAGCCAATAACTTTCTGTGTAGAGAACACAGTTATCACTGACAGTTTAGTTTGTAACCCTTTTCTTTTGATATACAGAAGCTCCGGTAGTGTAACATGCACGCAGCATTAACCTTTTGGTTCGGAAAACCGTTTAAATAGTACTACACTTTCTATATTGGGCTAGTTGCCCGCGATTTATTAGTTTGTTATATTTATAGCTGATAACAGTTGCGAGCCTCTAGAGCATCGGCTCTCGGTACTTTTGGCCCAACCAGGGCATGGCAGTCCTGACCGGATTCCCTTTCTTTTTTACTTATAACTAATCTTTCTTTCCCTCCTCTCCCAGCCCGTTCCAATGCCCATGAGGAGGCTCACACCCCCGGCCCTACAGGGCTGGTTGAGGGTCATGCACAACAGAGTACGACATGACCCGAATCAGGAGATACAGGATTCACACAACACATCTCATGCAATTCTTATGTCACCCAAGTTTGCCACCGGCAGGCCTCGCGGCTGCGTAAAACCACATGACAATTATTAGAGCCACAAACAGCGAACCACACTTCGAATTGCTTTATGAAAATACTTAGTCACAATGTTAGGAGGTTGAACACCCCAGTTAAACGTCATCTCCTATACCGTGACCTCCATAAAACCTCACCAGATGTAGACTGTTTCCAAGAGACCCACCTGACACAACCACCCCGCCTCAAACCCCTCCTTTACCAATACCACGCTATGGCCAAATCCAAAACATTTATAAGCAACCGAGTGGCATTCACGGAACTAGATCACTATATAGATGAAGAAAGCTGCCTTATCATCCTGATCTGTACCATTAATGATGTTACTTACACTATCGTAAATGTATATGCACCAAATTCAGAACAATGTCAATTTCTACACAAAACTTTGTCCAAGGTGTCGACCAATCCGGCAGGGACTTTAACCACATACTAGACCTTAGACCCCAGACTAGATTAAGCAAAGGGACTGACAGCACAGAGACAACCATACAATACGCGGATATGCAAAATATACAGAAAACTACTAGACTAATTTAACCTATATGAGACATGGCGAGTTCTCCACCCAAACAAAAGGGATTTCACGTATTTCTCGCAAGTTCATAACTCCTACACTCCAACACTCCTACACTCCAACAAGGAACCTGCATAGACAGGTTCCTTGTTGAGGGGCAACACCTTACTCAGGTGCTGGCCAGTACTATTGCGGCTATAACATTGTCGATCCATGCCCCCATAATCTTGTAATTGAAAGACAAATTTGACAGCCAACATAGGAGCCCATGGCGATTAAGCAAAACTTTACAACACGACCAAACGTTCTCCAAACACATAGAAGACTCCCTTACTTATTAATTAAGGAAGAACACATCGCAGGAAACCTCCCCGGAGGCGACATGGCTGGCACACAAACTGGTTATACGAGGTGAGCATATTAAAAGTGAATACTTCTTCAAACAGACCTCACACATCCAATATGCCACGTGGTATAAAAAATGATATGACCTAAACAAGCAGAACCAAATGGCACCAACACTAGAGCTAAAACAGTAGGCATAAGGGTAAATTACAGGAATTTACACTCCAAAAGGTAGGACTGGCCATGCGACGGCTGAAAGCCACGCACTATTCCCAGGGCAATAGGGCGAGCAAAATCCTCGCCCAAAGGCTCAGAGACGGGAAGGCCACGTCAAAAATAGAATATCTCCAATCAAACACTGGAGACAAGACTATTGCACCTAAAGCAATGAGCGATGCATTTGTGACTTACTATGAGTCACTATATAACCTCAAAGACAACCCACGTCTCTCTACCAACAACTGTGAACA
Source organism: Pelobates fuscus (assembly GCF_036172605.1). Lineage (NCBI taxonomy): Eukaryota > Metazoa > Chordata > Amphibia > Anura > Pelobatidae > Pelobates > Pelobates fuscus. The sequence goes on from NC_086317.1 coordinate 195,653,907, forward strand.
TTGATGCGTATCTCCAAGACATTCACCTGCCACCCCTAACTTCAGATGACGTGGCAACTCTCTCGGCCCCTATCACGCAAAGAGAAGTTGAGGACACAATAAGGTCACTCCCACCAGGGAAAACCCCAGGGCCCAATGGCTTTGCAAACTCTCATTATAAAATGTATGCCCAGACACTATCCCTTTCATTAACAACCCTCTTTAGCCACACCATAATAACCCACAAATTGCCTAGCAAACTCTTACAAGCCTGCATTATTACGCTCCCAAAACCGGGGAAGCCGCCATCCGACATGTCAGAACTTTCCCTGCTCAACACGGACGCCGAGCTGTTCTCAAACCTTCAGGCTAACCGATTGAAAACTATTCTACTGGAGCCAATACATGATGACCAAGTGGGATTTGTAGGGGGGCAGGCATGGGTCGGACAACACCCGCAAGGTGTTGGACCTCAAGCACAGCACCCGGAAGTTTGGAATTGGAGGCCTCTTCGTGTCCCTGGATGCGGAGAAGGCCTTCGACTGGCTGAACTAGACATTCCTAGAACAGGTGCTTCACAAAATTTTACTTCCCTAAGCTATTCACCGCTGCAGTAGAGGCATTGTATAGTCAACCTTCAGCACAGGCTCTATATGCTGGATTCTTATTCAACACTATAAGCATTTGTAACGGAGCTCCGTGTACTCCGACTGAGTACCCTCCGTTGATGGATGCTCCTAGCGCTCTCAGAGGACTCCAAGCACTGCAGACGACACCACAACCACCGCAGGCTCCACAACCGCCGTAGCTTAACTGGAGCCGCGCCGTCTTCCTTCCACCCTGGATCGGCTTCTGTCCTCCAGGACCGTGTGGGGAAGACCTCTCCTCCAGGAGAGCGTATCCGGAACGAGCTCTTACAAGAGCTAAGTGATTAAGAGCTCAGGGGAATATGCAGCGCATAGCAGTCCCCAGTGAGATATAGCAGTTCCCTCCAATAACGAGACACGGCTACGTATTGAGGGTCAGAAGAGGTCTGAGGACTGGAACACCCAGCCTGCTTTTTATTAGGATAAGGTACACGCAGGACACTCCCAGGGGGAGGATGAAATTAACCAATCACATGCATAGTACAGCCCACAGGTTCCCTCCCCTCAGATAAACAGTTAAACCAATTATTACATACAATAAAAATACAGTTTTCACATACACACTGTAACTTTAAAACCATACATTCAATTTCAATAAAAGTTACATATTCAGACTCAGCATACATCAAACATAAACACTTCCAAAAATCAGCCAAATCCCTCCAGTGGATCAAAAGTTAGCTGGAAGTCCTTTATGACCGACCGCAAGCACAATTTCCTGCCCAAAACAGTTCCATAGATTTGGGCTGTGCGGTCGGTCAATTTCATGCGAAAAAACGACCATTTCGAACGGGACTTAGTCTCTGGAGCTGCAAGTTCAGTATGGGAGAAGGTAAGGGTCAGCGGTGTTCGGCAGAATGTGTAGCCGATTTCAGTTCCATAGAATCTTTAGCATACACCGCTGACCGCATTCGAGGAAACCAAGATGGCCGCCGCCACGTGCAATTAACCGGCAGTAACCTCACAGCCTGGGAGGTAAATTGCCTGCACACTTTAGCTTCTGGGTGGTCTGCCTGTGTGGTACTTGGTTCAGTAAGCCCTATTTACTGAACCAAGTGGGAGAAAGCCAGGGGCAAGTTATTTTACCGGTCTGGGGACATAGTCTTAAAGGGGCATTGTTCAGCAAAGTCACAATATGTCCCCAGACGGTTCTTAAAGGGCCATACACACCCAATTAAAGTTAATACATTTTCAGGGGCACAATCTTCCAGGGGCCATAGTCATGAGGCAGGAGGCTGGCAAACATGCTTCTCCACAATCCAGGGAAGCAGGGCACTTTCTCATTTAAAGGGCCAGTTACAAATAGCGATTTGTAACACATCTCCCCTTTGGGGGGAAGACTAACCAGGCACCTGACCTTCTGTCGGTCAGTGCCTCCGTTAGTCGATCCACCAACCCACAATAACCAAATGCCAGAGTAGCCCACCCACAACAAACAGGTACAAGGGTGACCCACCCACAAGACACAATTACTGCACCTGGGTATTTTGCTGTGGTAATGAGGCCACATGCCGAGGGTACTTGAAGGGCAGAGGCCAACTGCACTCTGCCCAGATGCCAGCTCTTCTGCTGGGGTAGCCTGCAGGACATCAGGCTCTGGATCAGGGACAAAGGTAGGGCAGAGGCCGACTGCGCTCTGTCCAGCTGCCAGCTCTTCCGCTGGGGTAGCCTGCAGGACATCAGGCTCTGGACCAGGGACAAAGGTAGGGCAGAGGCCGACTGCGCTCTGTCCAGCTGCCAGCTCTTCCGCTGGGGTACTGAGACCATAGTCCGGCTCAGTAGTCAAGGGAACATGGACGTCAGGAGGGGTTAGCATCGCCTCCGTTAACCCTGGTGCCACGCTAGGAGTTAGCTGGGGAGGGGAATTTGTACTTACCCCCTCCTCTGGGTGTCCCGGTGAGGGTAGTTGGGGATCTGGAAAGGCTGTCCAGCATCCCTGTAGGTCAGGCACAGAGACCACGGTCCCATCTGCGCCGTCTGGAGGATTGGTGTCTCCCCTTGTTGGGGGAAGCTGCCGCTGGGGAGAGGGGGTGCTGTGCTCCTCTCCTGGAAACACAGGCTGCCGCTGGAGAGGGAGACCGCCTGTCTCCACTCCCTTACCATGGCCCTGTTGCTGTAGAGAGGGACCAACTGTCTCTGCTCTCTGTAGGACACACTGCTGCTGGGGGGGAAGAACGGCACCTTCGGCCCCCTGGGGTACACACTGCCGCTGGAGAGGGAGACCGCCTGTCTCCGCTCCCTTACCTTGGTCCTGTTGCTGTAGAGAGGGACCAACTGTCTCTGCTCTCTGTAGGACATACTGCTGCTGGGGGGGAAGGACGGCACCTTCGGCCCCCTGGGGTACACACTGCCGCTGGAGAGGGAGACCGCCTGTCTCCACTCCCTTACCATGGTCCTGTTGCTGTAGAGAGGGACCAACTGTCTCTGCTCTCTGTAGGACACACTGCTGCTGGGGGGGAAGGACGGCACCTTCGGCCCCCTGGGGTACACACTGCCGCTGGAGAGGGAGACCGCCTGTCTCCACTCCCTTACCATGGTCCTGTTGCTGTAGAGAGGGACCAACTGTCTCTGCTCTCTGTAGGACACACGGCTGCTGGGGGGGAAGGACGGCACCTTCGGCCCCCTGTAACTCACGCTGTTGTTGGGGCGCAGGGACGGAATACTTTGCCCGCACTGCCCGATATTCTGCTTCCATCTGCAGATACTCCGCCAGTTCTCTCCTCATTCTTGGTATCATTTCCTCGGTTAGAAGGGGCCCGTAGATAGCCAACCGCCGCTTCAGCATAGCGTCAAACTGTACGTGACTATACCAATAGTCCAGTTTTGCTGGGTGTTCCCAGGATGCTGTTCCTCGCCCTAGGGAAGCCATCCTGTTGTAGCCAGGGGCGCTGCCCAATGGCTAGCGTTGCCCTCAATTGTAACTCCAAACGTTACCAGTGTCTCTGAGCTGCTTCTCCTCGCACTAGGACGCCATCCCACCGCTGCCACCAATGTAACGGAGCTCCGTGTACTCCGACTGAGTACCCTCCGTTGATGGATGCTCCTAGCGCTCTCAGAGGACTCCAAGCACTGCAGACGACACCACAACCACCGCAGGCTCCACAACCGCCGTAGCTTAACTGGAGCCGCGCCGTCTTCCTTCCACCCTGGATCGGCTTCTGTCCTCCAGGACCGTGTGGGGAAGACCTCTCCTCCAGGAGAGCGTATCCGGAACGAGCTCTTACAAGAGCTAAGTGATTAAGAGCTCAGGGGAATATGCAGCGCATAGCAGTCCCCAGTGAGATATAGCAGTTCCCTCCAATAACGAGACACGGCTACGTATTGAGGGTCAGAAGAGGTCTGAGGACTGGAACACCCAGCCTGCTTTTTATTAGGATAAGGTACACGCAGGACACTCCCAGGGGGAGGATGAAATTAACCAATCACATGCATAGTACAGCCCACAGGTTCCCTCCCCTCAGATAAACAGTTAAACCAATTATTACATACAATAAAAATACAGTTTTCACATACACACTGTAACTTTAAAACCATACATTCAATTTCAATAAAAGTTACATATTCAGACTCAGCATACATCAAACATAAACACTTCCAAAAATCAGCCAAATCCCTCCAGTGGATCAAAAGTTAGCTGGAAGTCCTTTATGACCGACCGCAAGCACAATTTCCTGCCCAAAACAGTTCCATAGATTTGGGCTGTGCGGTCGGTCAATTTCATGCGAAAAAACGACTAAGTCCCATTTCGAACGGGACTTAGTCTCTGGAGCTGCAAGTTCAGTATGGGAGAAGGTAAGGGTCAGCGGTGTTCGGCAGAATGTGTAGCCGATTTCAGTTCCATAGAATCTTTAGCATACACCGCTGACCGCATTCGAGGAAACCAAGATGGCCGCCGCCACGTGCAATTAACCGGCAGTAACCTCACAGCCTGGGAGGTAAATTGCCTGCACACTTTAGCTTCTGGGTGGTCTGCCTGTGTGGTACTTGGTTCAGTAAGCCCTATTTACTGAACCAAGTGGGAGAAAGCCAGGGGCAAGTTATTTTACCGGTCTGGGGACATAGTCTTAAAGGGGCATTGTTCAGCAAAGTCACAATATGTCCCCAGACGGTTCTTAAAGGGCCATACACACCCAATTAAAGTTAATACATTTTCAGGGGCACAATCTTCCAGGGGCCATAGTCATGAGGCAGGAGGCTGGCAAACATGCTTCTCCACAATCCAGGGAAGCAGGGCACTTTCTCATTTAAAGGGCCAGTTACAAATAGCGATTTGTAACAGCATTACTAACGGCTCCCGCCAGGGCTGCCCACTCTCTCCGCTGCTCTATGCGCTGGAGCCATTGGCATCGAAAATTAGGGCAGACCCAAACATACATGGCATACCCCTAGGGAACCGGGATTATAAATTAAACATATTCACGAATGACATTGATGCCCAATCTTATGAAACCAATTTTCACTTTCGTCCTGCATTCCTATTAAAAACTGAATATCACGAAAACACAGGCGCTGACGTTGGGAGTGGAGGGTGGGGAGACACTGAGACTGATAGAGGCATTCCCCCTGGATTGGCGAACAGACTCTCACATACCTAGGAATCAAAATCACAAAAAAAAACAAAACAAAAAAACTCCAAGCCAACTACACTAAACTAATCAAGGAATTAGAAGATACGCTCAAATCATGGGAAGGAAAATTCCTCTCATGGTTGGGTCGCATAGCAGCAATTAAAATGTCACTGCTGCCCAAGCTCTTGTACCTCTTCAGGAGACTTCAGATAACCATACCTACCAACTATTTACATTCCATCACGAAATTGTTTCTGAAGTTCATATGGCAAAACAAAAAAATCAGGGTAGCCACTAAACTTCTACAAAAGCCAGTGGTGGAGGGTGGACAGGGCTTACCGGATTTACATCACTACCATAAGGCAGCTGCTAAGTACGATGCTTACCCTACACAGGGCCTCCCCATGTCCCCAATGGACTGAGATTGAAACGCATTGGCTGAAAATATCAGCTCCACACTCCATATTCTGGACAGACCAAAAACACAGGCCAGACATGACTGACTATCTACCGGCCACTCGTTTGCTTATAAACGCATGGAATGTAGTAAGGAAAACACTGACTGTTTACTCTAAAACACCAATGACAACCCCATTGCAAGCTATTGCCATTATAAATCCCTACATTTAACCACAAACCATGGGATATCACACACATCTTCCACTTATACCAGGACAGGTGCCTCAAAGCGTTCCCAACCCTAAAGGAGCCTATATGACCTACCTTCTAGACTCATGTTTTCTTCCAACTAAAATCTCTGTTAGCCAATAACCAGCCCGCTAGATCTCTCATCAGATATATGCACGGTCTCAGAGTTTGAAAAAGTATGCATGGCATATAAAGCCCCCCGAGAAACTACTGTCTAAATGCTACTCTATGCTACTTCACAGCCATCCACCACCACAAGAATCATACAAAGAGGCATGGAGCAGAGATGTGGGGTTCGAGCCATCCACCAACCCAGTGTAAACGATCATTTAGGATTCACAATGGCTTAACCACTTGCTCTCAACACTTAGAAATACAAAGGAAGATTCTGTACTGCTGGTATTTGGTACCGGAGAGGATACACAAGATATGGCCAAATTCCCCCAGCACTTGCTGGCAATGTGACCAATAAATAGGGTCAATGCTCCACATATGATGGACGTGCTCCCGCATTCGGCCATTCTGGTCCCAAATAGCAAAGCTCCTATTGAAAATGCTGCATACCCCAATTCCGTTCACACCAGAAACATACCTGTTGTTCTTTCTACCTGAGAAACTGACCAAAACACAACTAGCAGTCCTTTATCATAAACTTATCACGGCGAATCTTATCATCGCACGGCACTGGAAATCTACCAAAACACCTGACCTCCCACAACTAATTGACCAAATAGCACTCACCTGGACATACAAATCCATGCACCAACACCAATTCAGACCTAAACCGGTGTTAGCAACCACGAAGGCAACATGGGACAAATTCACTCTGGAATAAACATAAATCAACAATTTAGACAACGGTATTGAGACGATGCATATTTTATTATAAAAAAAAAAAAGAATAAAGAGAAAGATTGAACACTTACATCGGTGCAATCGATATCCACACTGGTGGGTTGAGGAATCACGGGGGTGGGGAGGACTCCGGTGCTGGCGGGGTGGGCCTCTGAAGCGAACATTCTCCTCCTCACCCATTCCCCCCCCCCCCCCTTACCCCATCTATACTCCCCTTGTTCTGTTCCCTTCTTAGTCTCTTCCCCCTCCTCATGCCTAAACCCCTCTCATCTCACTTCTCTTGTTTCTCCTCTTTGGTTCTTCTCTCTTACACTTCGTGAAAATACAAATTGGTTAATGCAATAGGGAAATGTGCACACACATGGTATTTGAAACGACACATGACTATGCCACAATGTAACTGGAATGTATACATTATGTGATAATGGCACTAATCAAACTGCTGTACTGAGTACTTGTCTGCTAGAACCAATAAAAATTGTCACAAAAAAAAGTTACCAACGACCTAATCGCAGCTAAATCCAAAGGCCACTACTTCATACTAATTCTTCTTGACCGCTCTGCTGCCTTTGACACCATTGATCATGCTCTCCTACTTCAAACTCTTCAATCACTCGGTCTCTGTGACTCTGTCCTCTCGTGGTTTTTCTCTTAGTGACGTCCTGTCTAATTTGGAGTCTCCCAAGGCTCTGTCCTTTATCCCCTTTATTTTCTCTTCATACTGCCCGTTTTGCCATTCCTCCTTCTAATACTGATCCTCCTCTTTCGCTCTCCCTTTAACCCCTTAAGGACCAAACTTCTGGAATAAAAGGGAATCATGACATGTCCTGTGTCCTTAAGGGGTTAAGGGATTAAGTTAGTGGTGTCCACATCAGTCCATCCTTGCAAGACTGTTGTGTCGGCTTCATACTTTATTCTGGCCTCACCTTTAAGCCTCACATCCAGTATGTTACCAAATCCTGTAGATTCCATCTTAAAACCATAGCCTGCGTCCGCCCCTTTCTTACCCAAGATTCTACTAAGGAGCTTGTCCATGCTCTAATAATTTCTCACATGGATTATTGTAACCCTCTCCTATTTGGTCTTCCCAAAAGCCATATTGACCCACTACAGTCTGTAATGACTGCTGCCGCCAGACTGATTTTCCTCTTCAGTGGGTCCTCTTACACCTCACCCCTCTGTCAGTCCTTACATTGGCCTCCTGTATCCTATAGGAGTCAATTCAAAGTACTAACCCATACCTATAAAGCATTGAACAATTCAAGCCCCTCTTATATCTCTTCACAGATTCATAGGTATGCCACTTCTCGGTCTCTCCACTCTGCCCATGACCTTCTCCTGTCCGCTGCTTGCACCCGTACGGCCAACTCGCGCTTGCAGGGCTTCTCGCAGGCAGCTCCTTTCCTTTGGAATAGTCTGCCTACCACAATGAGACTCTCCCCTAGTCTTCAATTATTTAAGAAGTGCCTTAAAATCCATCTCTTCAGGAAAGCTTATGGCCTCCCAGAGTAACCTCTACCTCACATACCTGTCCCTTGTGTCCCTCTCCTCCAGCTCTGATTCACTCCCACCTGGTTTGACTGCTCTTCTCCTATCCTATTGTGTTTTATACCCCACCTCCTCTAGGCTGTAAGGTCCTTTGAGCAGGGTCCTCTTCAACCTATTGTTTCTGTAAGTTTTTGTAATTGTCTCATTTATTGTTAAATCTCCCCCTCGTATATTATTGTAAAGCGCTATGGAATATGTTGGTGCTATATAAATGCAGAAAATAATTTAATACTTTATTAACTTTTACAATTATTTAATATTTTGAAAACTATTTTAATATTTTGATATTTGGTATTAATATTTTATACATATGCTATATTTTAACCCCTTACGGACACATGACATGTGTGACATGTCATGATTTCTTTTTATTCCAGAAGCTTGGTCCTTAAGGGGTTAAGATTGAAAAAAAAAAAAAAACATTTTAAAAGTGTTTTCAAAAAAATACTTTAAAGGCCTATATTAGTTATGTCATTACTGTCTATTCTTATTATTGACTATTATATTAAGCTTTTTTTTTTTTTTTTTTTTTTTTTAATTCTTTATTTTTGTTGTGCATGGTATAACAATTGGCTTGTTCAGCCACAACAGCAGTAACAAGCAGTGATGTAACAATTAATGGAAACATAACGTGGCATAAGAGTATAGCATATTTTAAGTTTTTAAGAGAGCATTATCGGGTAACCGTCAAAGTATGGCTGATCATCTGGATAGCGGAGTAAGTAGTAGTATACAAGATATTATTTCTTAGTCATGTCTGCTTAACTTTTGAGAGACTTCTTTATGTTTCGTGCCTGTAGTGGACATGCAAATCTATACTGCCATAGCAGCTGGTGTGAGGAGATTAAATGCACCTGGTAATACAAATATGGCATCTATAACCTTGTGCTTTTGTGTTTGTAGATAAAGAGTAGCTAGCTCAATTCAAGCTCTTTAAGTTAACTCCAGGAGGTACTACATTTTGACACGTTCTGTTGGGTTCGTTCTACCGTGATGGCTAAACAGGAAGTTGTTAAGTAATTAGGCGTATCAGTTGTTAAGTAAGTTTGGACATGTTCTTTTGGGTGCGTTTTACCGTGAGGGCTAAACATTAAGTGGTGACTAAATAGGCGAATCACTGACGTGCAGCAGCGTTTAACAAGTATCGGTACCGTCTAATGTATGTAGCAACTTGCTTGGTCTCACTAAGTGCATGCCTGCGTTGTGGCTTATGCGGGAGGCTAGTGGGCTCTTAGATCCCTTGCGACCTCTTGGACGGCATGATGTTAGGTGCTCCTGGGGGGGTGCGATTGCTGATGCCCGTAGGTTGCGGGCAAGGGTGTGCTGATGTGTGGACATCACATATAAGGGGTCCTGAGTGTGTTACTCTTGTGGGTAGGGTCGACTGGTCGTTGTTTTATACTCTGGTGGTCTGCTACCGCATGGTGCAGACTGTGCTAAACTTACTTAAGAGAGGGCATATCTAGATTGGGGCCCGTGGCTCCCTATGTGTGCGCATTGTGTGCCCCCAAGCCTCTATCTCCGGGTATGGCAGCGGGAGTCAGTGTCGGTAGGTGAGGGAGGTGTGGACGAGTCTGCTGCCCTGGTGTCGCGGGAGTTTGTGGATGCCGGGGGGCTATGTGTGGCTAATTGCTGTATAGTGGCAGGGGTGTCTCGTATGTTGTGTGAGTACCTCTGTGGAGTAGGTCTAACCGGAAAATTCAACCATAAGACATTTTCAACTGTAAAACATTTTCAACCGTAAAACATTTTCATTTGCAGTCCTCTGACAACACCGAGGCTGCGGTTAGAGTGGTTGGCGGGGCCCCACATGATCTCCAGGGTTGTTCAGGTGGGGGCCGTCTTCTGCGCAGCGTGGTTGTGCCCTCTCGGGACAAATGTCTCTGAGGTAGCTGGGTTACACTTATGGGGCTTTAGGGTTGAGCAGGGTTGCTGCATGGAGTCCTGTGGTAGGCCTAGGGTTGGTAGGTCTGCTATTAAGTATGTAGTGTCTCCATGGAATACTTGGAGCTTGTGAGACGAGCGCCATTGGTACTTGATATTGCGTGTTCGGAGCAGGGAGGTAAAGGGCCGGAGGGCTGTGCGCCAGGCCATAGTTCCCCTGGATAAGTCCGTATAAAATGTTAGGGCCATGCCCTCAAAAGCATACGGTGCGTTTCCCCTGGTGGCGGTCAATGCTTCTTTATCCTGACGCTTCTGAAATCTTACAATTAGGTCTCGAGGTGCTGCCGCTGGGGCCGTTGTTGGTTTGGGGAGTCTGAACATACCATCGAGGGACACTCCCTTAGCCTGCTTCAGCGGGAGTATGTTGCTCATCAGGCGTCTCAGAAAGTGTGGTAGCTCAGTGTCCAGGACCGTATCTGTTATGCCTCTTATCTTGATGTTTTGGGCACGGTACGAGTCCTCCATTGCCGCCATCTTTTGCTCCATAGTTAGGCGCTGTTGTTGCATCGATTGTAGCTCCTGTTGTATCACGGATATTTGCCGTGTATGGTTGCGGGCGTCTTGCTCCAGGCTTCCCATGCGGCCTGTCAGGCCCTGGATATCTTTCCGTATGTCCGCCACATCAGTCTGGATGTGCCGGCAGAGGTCCGCTAGCAGTTCCTGCATGACCGCCTTCATTACCGGGGCTGAGTCCGGCTGCGGTGGTATCAACGCTGTGGGTAAGTATGTCTCTTCGGGGTCCGAGAGTTGTTCATCGGAGTCCTCGTTGTCATCAATATAGGCGGCCATGTTGGGCTCAAGGGCGCCATGTGCTCGCCTCCATAGGTCCCCAATGCTTGTGCCAGGTCGGATCTGATCTGGTTTTAGTTTTTTGTTTTTTCTGCCCATGATTGGCGAGCTTGCCAGGTGAGTTCAGCTTTGTTTTGCAAGTTGGGGGGTAAGTTTTATCGCTTTTTTCGGGAATTTGTGCTGAAAATGCACGGAGCTCTTAGTGAATGCAACCTGTCTGCTCGGCTGTCGGCTCCGCCTATCATATGAAGCTTTTTATTGTGGGCATATCACTTTTGTGCATTACAGTTAACATAAATGTTATTTTCAATGGATATCTAAACACAATGTGGTTCAAATTAAAACATAACATTTAATAAATGACCACTCAAAAGGACAAATAATATTTTCAATAATATAGTGTCATTGAATTAACATAGTGTTACTTGGTGAATCTGAAGTACATCCATAGAGCCTTAAATACTTTTTTTATTTTTTTTTAATCAAAGATTTCACACAAATATTCAGTGTTTTGTGGGATTGCATTCATATATATTATGTGTGATTTGTCCTATGTAGTGTAATCAGTGGCGTACTAAGGGGGGGCGGGGGGGGGGCGGTCCGCCCCGGGTGCCATCCAGTAGGGGGGTGCCACACTCTGTACCTCCTGCTGGTCGTCCTCTCCCTCGCAGCTCAGGCGCTCAGTGAGTGAGTCAGAGCACAGGGAGGGGATTCCCAGCCTGTGTTCTGAGTCATCACTGAGCACCAGGGATGCTGTTATGGAGTGTGCCAGCAGGGGGCGCAGAGCGTGTATTCTGCAAGGTTTCTCCCCTGCGGCCACTCTGCCTGCACCTGCTGCACTGCCTGGGCTGGGATGGAGAGAGACAGCCCCTGAATCATGGTAAGTTAATATAATTGTAAATTCACCCTCACCCCCTCCCTCATTCACCCTGTCATCCCCCCTCAGTCACCCTCTCACCCCCTCCCTCAGTCACCCTGACACCCCCCCACTCAGTCACCCTGTCACCAGTCACCCCTCACCCTGTCACACCCTCCCTCAGTCACCCTGTCACCCTCCCTCAATCACCCTGTCACCCCCTCCCTCAGTCACCCTGTCACCCCCTCCCTCAGTCACCCTGTCATCAGTCACCCTGTCACCCCTCAATCACCCTGTCACCCCCTCCCTCAGTCACCCTGTCATCAGTCACCCACCTCAGTCACCCTGTCACCCCTCAATCACCCTGTCACCCCCTCCCTCAGTCACCCTGTCATCAGTCACCCCCCAGTCACCCTGTCACCCCCCAGTCACCCTGTCACCAGTCACCCTTTCATCCCCCTCAGTCACCCAGTCACCCTGTCACCCCCCCTCAGTCACCCTGTCACCCCCCTTAGTCACCCTGTCACCAGTCACCCCCCTCAGTCACCCTGTCACCCCCCTTAGCCACTCAGTCACCCCCCCTCACCCTGTCACCCCCCCTGTCACCAGTCACCCTGTCACCCCCCCTCAGTCACCCTGTCACCCCCCCCTCAGTCACCCTGTCACCCCCCCTCAGTCACCCTGTCACCAGTCACCTCCCCAGTCACCCTGTCACCCCCCTCAGTCACCCTGTCACCCCCCCCTCTGTCACCAGTCACCTCCCCAGTCACCCTGTCACCCCCCTCAGTCACCCTGTCACCAGTCACCCCCCAGTCGCTCTGTCATCCCCCCTTAGCCACTCAGTCACCCTGTCACCCCCCCTCACCCTGTCACCAGTCACCCCCCAGTCACCCTGTCACCAGTCACCCCCCAGTCACCCCCCCTCAGTCACCCTGTCACCAGTCACCTCCCCAGTCACCCTGTCACCCCCCTCAGTCACCCTGTCACCCCCCCTCAGTCACTCTGTCACCAGTCACCCCCCCAGTCACTCTGTCATCCCCCTTAGCCACTCAGTCACCCTGTCACCCCCTCAGTCACCCAGTCACCCCCTCTCCAGTCACCCTGTCACCAGTCACCCCCTCCCTCAGTCACCCTGTCACCCCGTCACCAGTCACCCCCCCTGTCACCAGGTTGTTAGGTTGTTTAGTAGATAACTCACTTATTTGTTATCCTTATGTGGGATTGACATATTTAAGGACACCAAATTAGGGAGTTATCTACTAAACAACCTAAAGATTAAAATTAAGAAAAAGGCTTTTTAAATTTTGATCTTTTAGCTGTTTAGTAGAGAATTCCCTAAATTGGTGCCCTTATGTGAGATTCCATATGTAAAGATACCAAATTAGGGTGCTGTTTAGCAGATAGCTCCCTTATTTGGTTTCCTTAAATATGGCAATCCAACATCTCAGCATCTTGCCAACACTACACACAAACACATCCCTGCATTCCAGTGTAAACACTACATACAAACACACCTCTGTATTAAAACATCACCATTATATATAACCACACCACTGCATCTCGCCAACACTACACACAAAAGCATGCCTGCATTAAAATGCCAACACTACATACAAACACACCCATTCATTCACTCACACTTACTCCATACAAAAGCATGCTTACATTGAAACATGCAAGCACTGCTCAATGCTACATACATTAAAAAAATTGTGGGTGTTTTGTACATTTTAAAGTGCAGGGGGAAGGGGGGATGCCAAAACTAGGACCCGCCCCGGGTGCCATATGCTCTAGGTACGCCCCTGAGTGTAATTTTATTTAATCAGCGTTACTTGGAAATACCACTGATAAGTATCACTTTATTTAAAAGAGCACACCCCTTTTTACAGCTGGTTATGTATTTATTGACCTATATTTCATCACATTAAATGACTACTTTAATATATGTTTTTTATTTGGACATATTGAATTACTCAAAATTCTTTAAAAAAAACTTCTTCTCTGAAACCGACTGATAGAGCAATGCTAAATTGGGCACACATGTACACAGCTATGGTTGTTCAAAGCAAGATGCCATAGTTTGTCAAAGCAAGTTGATTTGAGATTTGTTTCAGCAGGCTACAATTCTCCCAGACTCAACAACTGAATCGGAGGCAATATAGGCATCCTTCTTTCCCCCAGTGTTCACTCAACCAATGTTTCCTGTCCATGCCTTATCCTTTTTACTTAATTTGAGTTTCACACTTTCCACCTATTTAAACCCTCGCCTCCCCGGTAATCCTAAACTATTCATTGAATTTCCTGGCTACACCACTTCCTGTATTCTAGAACTCCTTACCTTCTACTTTAACATCCCAATCAACAACCCCAACTGCCCTAATGCCTTTCGTCTGCTCTCTGTCACTTTCTCTTTTGGCCTCACTCAATGGTCTGATTCAGCAACTCATACATTGGGAAACACTCTTGATCTCATCTTCACCAATCTCTATACCACTTTGAATTTCTCCAATGTTCTGGTTTCTCTATCTGACCACCATCTGCTGACCTTACCCCATACCCAAATTATACTACCCTTGGCACATCAGTCTCACAGACACTCCACTGTCTTGACCTACAGCAATCCTCCACCAATCTCCAAACTCTTTTTACCTATCTGAAACCTTACATGCCATAACTCTGCTACCTCCCCTACAACTAGATATCATGGCTCTTCCTACATTTAAATGTAGCAAGCGTCCCAATTACAACCTTGGCACACCAAGTTGACCCGGTACCTCCAAAAATGATCCAGATCTGCTGAACGTTGTTGGAGAAAGTCTCATTCTGTGTCGGACTTCCGTCACTAAAAATGTATGCTACTCTAATACAGCAGAACTGTTTCCTCTGCAAAAGAAAACTACTTCAATACCCTCAGAAAATGCCTCTATTACCCTTTTAACTCTCTTCTGCACCTTGTTGCTCCTCCTTCTCCTACCAACTTGACCTCCACAAACTTCACAACTCACTTTACTGAGAAGATTTCTTCAATCTGGAAAGAGATCTCTCATCTCTCATCTTTCCCCACCAATACTTCTCCTAAACCCACTGTTGGGGGAAGTATTGCCACTCTGCTCTGTTCCTCCCACCCCACCACCTGTTCCCTCGATACTATTCCTCGTATCTCATTCCCACTCTGTCTCCTTTTCTTGCTCTGTCTCTCACTAAAATATTTCATTTCTCTCTCTCTCTCTTCTGGCCTATTTCCTTCACCTTTCAAATATGCAACCGTAACCCCAATTCTGAAAAAAGCTGAACCCATCCAGCCACCGCCCTATCTTACTACTACCATTTGTCTCCAAACTCTTTGAGAGAGTTTTGTACTTTTGACTACTGCAATCTCAGTGGTCTTACATGTTCCCAACGTGCCCCATTACAGTCTGTAATGACTAAGGCGACAAAGCTCATCTTCCTTCCACCCGCACCTTCCACGTCTCCCCCCTCGATCAGTCCCTACATCTACATTTGCTTCCAGTAAGATATAGGGCTCAATTTAAAATTCTGATACTCCCATACAAATCTCTACTCAACACTCGTACTCCCACCTCTTGATGCTCACCTTCAAGACTTGTCTAGAGATGCACCATTCCTGTGGAACTCCCTTCCCTTCTCCATTAGACTCTCACCTGTCTGCCTCAGAAAGAAAAAATAAAAATCATGCAATCCCTAAAATCTACTGTGCAGGATGTATCAGATATATTTCAGATATATCACAGCAGACCACAGAATGTCATGAAGGCCAGAGGCAACTTAACAGACCATCTAGAGAAGAAAATGAGTTGTGAGTTGTGTTCAAATCACAGTGAGATGGTAGATAAGGTGACTTACCTGTAAGATTCACAATCCTTCTGTCTACACAACTGACATATGTGTATAATAGAGCATGAAGGAACAATGTTTGTATTCAAGGCATACCTGATTCGTTTGCAGTTTACAAAACATGTTATTTCCTTTTTCAAAGAGAATGCCCACACCTGGCGGATGCTGACTGTCTACTTGAAAGAGCACACAGGCTACCTGTCCACTGTGGCCTTCTCGAGACCGCAAAATGAAACACCACGATTAGGCTTCATTATTTTCATGCAAAAAACAGACAGCCTCATGATGGCAGCACACAAGCTGTAAGCATTCCTGGACCATCATTTGGATCTCTCCCTCTACACAAATACAATAAATTATATAGCATCATCATATTATAAAGTGCTATACAGGCAACATTTTAGGTAAAATGGCAATAGATAAAAAAAGACAAACTATTAAAGGGACACTCCAATACCCAAATACAAAATAAATGAAACCACAGTTTAGCAAATATACTATAATGAAAACATGTATGTGATTAATTATGCATTTTTTTTTATTGGGAGCAGATCTAAAACAGCTTACAAAACCTGAAAACCTGAAACCTTTGCAAGCCCTCCCCTTCTAACCCTACCCAGACATGTGGCTGTCCAATCACAGACTTCCCAATGCAGCTAGATGAGAAGTCTCTCCAGGGCAGGTGCTGGATAATTGCTTTAGTTTTGCTCCAGTAGGCTATTCAAACCAGGAAGTAACAGGACATGTTGTCTGCTTGAAAGCCATGTGGAGTTACCAGGTGTATTTATGAAAGTATCAATTTCTACTGAAATCTGCACTTTTTGCGAAATCAAAAGAAAAAAAAGGACACACTCCTTCTTACATAAAGATTTTTAGCAAGCTCTAGGGGTCTGGAATATCCTTTTAATTTTAACAACACATGTTCAGTATACAGGAACAGTAGCTAGAGAGGCGCCTGCCCAAACAAGCTTAAAATCTTAAATGATGATGGACAAATATAAAGAAAGAAGTGAGGGAATCAAATAATCTGAATATCAACAGCCAATGCTTCTCTAAAATGTGTTTCTAAGGGGGTTGTGAAGGCATGCAAAGACTGGGAGAGCATTCCATAAGAAAATAAGAGTAACAGGTCATTGGTGGAGTGAAGAGACCAGTCTGGAACAAATCTGGTAATGAGCGAGGATATATACGCAGGGGTACAGTTATGGAGAGCTTTGCTAGTAAGAACGAGATCTTTTAACTGAATCCTAAATTAAACAGTAAACCAGTGTAGAGACTGACATAGGGGTGAGGGTTAAGAGTTGTGGAATGTAAGGTAAATGAGTGTGGCAGAGGCATTCATTATGGACTGGAGACAGACAATGTTTACACTTTTCAGGTCAATAAGCAGAGGAATACAATATTAAGGCAAGAAACAATGAGATCATGGACAATCATGTTGGTCCGGTCCTTAATAAGAAAGAGGGGGACATGAGAAATGCTTTTAAGGTGATAACGGTAGGATTTGGAGATATATTTTATGTAAGGGGTGAAGGAAAGGTCTGAGTTAGTGAACATACCGAGACAAACACCTGCGTGGTAGAGGTTATGATAGCTATTTTGACCAGATGGGAAACAGGGACAGATGGGAGGAAAGAGAAGGAGTTCGGTCTTAGAGAGTTTGAGTTTTAGAAATTGTAAAGTAATCCAGTCACATAGAGAGAGAGAGAGAGAGAGAGAGAGAGAGAGACTATAGGTAATCGGTAACGCAATCCAGCTGAGGGGTCAAAGATCAGGAGAGGAATGGTAGATATGGGAATCCACAGTGTATGAAAGCCTTAGGATGATATTAGGTCCTAAGAGAGGTAGTTTAAATTAAGAAAAGAAGAGGTTCCAGTACAGAGCTTTGGGGTACTTCAAACAATAGATGTACTTAGGGGAAGGAGAAACATTGAAGGAGAGACCAAGGTTGCAAAGAGTGAGCAGGAGAAGTGGGAGGTCAAAAATGTCTAAAGTAGCAGGAAGATCAAGAAAGTCCATGCCAGGGAAATACTCCTTTGCTCCTGTCACTAAGCTGTTGAGAAGCTATAATATAGCATACTGATTCACCACTACAAAAGGCAAAATAATATCATGGACTGCAGAGGGGCAATATTGGTGTTGGCACTGAAACGCCAACTGTAATCATGCCTTTAGCACCATGTCCTTAATGCATAAGTATTGCACCTGCTTCATTGTTTATTTTCCACTGTATATAGCTTGTTTTATTATGATTTCTACCCCTGTGACCTGCGATCTTCGACCTGCCTAGGGTTTTACTATCCTGCCAAGCAAATAGCAAATGGGTGGCCTATTCTTTGCCCCTAAATGATACACAAGTTATATATCTCCATTATACATGGTTTTCTCATGTAAACTAAGATGACACCTAGACTAGAAAGTACCTGTTGCACTTGCTTCATTTGACCTACACATAAAGATTCTAGAAATTGAGCTTCTGTTGACCAGGTCTGTTTGTGGTGTTGCATGTAAGAGGTTGCTTGTGCGTTTGTGTGCATGTTTGTGGATTGTCAGTGGTGTTGTACTTGTGGGAACTGTGTGTGTGGGCTGTTTGTATTATTGGTATGACAGGGAGGCTTCATCTGCAGCTCTGTGTGTATCTAGCAGTATGGGTAGCTTCCCTGGGGAACAGTGGGGACCGGCTTGGGCAGGCACATGATAGCTGCTCTTGGCTGTTCTACTCCAGTGCGGATTCCCATTCACAAGTGCTGAGATCTCCAAGATCACTTCCTCTAAGTGTTACAATGCGTAAATTAAAGATTGTCCCTCACCACCTGCAATCACTGCTTGGGTTGCACTAGCAAATATCTGAAGACACACTAGGACTCCTGATAGGCCAGAGCCTGATTGCCTCTGGCAGTCTTGAGTACTGTGCAAAAGCACCTCGATCCCCATGCATGGCAAATGTGCCATATGTTGCTGACCCCTGCACTAGTGGTTGCGTTCTGCTAATACATGTCACACATGTTCTATACTATTTCCAGTTCACAGTGTCCAATTATATGTTTATGCAGTTGAAATGTGATGCAATCAAGTAGTAGTGTTGAATAGTTGCTATCTCTGTGTCACTCTCACATATTTAGGACAATATGTTACAATATGTGTTAGCAGGGCCGGCCTTAGGCATTTAGACGCCCTGTGCGAAAAATCTTCACAGCGCCCCCCCCCATCATCCATGTATGCTGTAATGTTTGTGTTGTCTGTGTATGTGATAGTAGGTGTGATGACTGTGTGTGATATGTATGCTATGTGTGATATTTGTAATGGGTGTATTAACAGTGTGTGATATGCGTGTATTGGTTGTATGTGACACACACACACACAGAGTCAGACGGCCATACACACACAGGAAGACATCCACACACACAGGCAGACAGTCATACACACACACAGACATACACAAAGACACACACAGGCAGACAGTCAAACACACAGACACACAGAGGCAGACAGTCATACACACACACAGACAGTAATACACACAGACAGACAGTCATACACACACACACACAGACAGTAATACACACAGGCAGACAGTTATACACACACACAGACAGTAATACACACAGGCAGACAGTCATACACACAGACACACAGACACACAGAGGCAGACAGTCATACACACACACAGACAGTAATACACACAGGCAGACAGTCATACACACACACACACACACACAGACAGACAGTAATACACACAGGCAGACAGTCATACACACACACACACACAGACAGTAATACACACAGGCAGACAGTCATACACACAGACACACAGAGGCAGACAGTCATACACACACATAGACAGTAATACACACAGGCAGAGAGTCACACTCACCTGACAATCACTCATTGTGGAGGCAGTGCAGCTCCTGGTGACTGTTTGGTGGGGAAGCAGGGACTCCTTCCTGCTTCCCCTGCAGCAGTTTTCCGGCGCTTTTAGCTCCGCCCCCGCCGCACGGTAAGCTCCGCCCCCGCCGGAAATGTAAAAAAATAAATAAAAAACATTTTTTTTTTTAAATTCCGGCCTAAGGCTGGCCCTGTGTGTTAGTTTCAGTACATATAAAGTTAGTGTGGCATATATAGCTGCAGTGTGATAGAACTCAGTTGCAACATTATTGGTTGGTATTTCCATATACAGTGGAACCTCGGAACTCGAACTTTGAGTAAGGCTATGGTAACAATTTTTTTTATGTACAGTTGCCTTTTGCCTAATGAATACAATATGGCAGTTTGAAATTCATAGGGATCCATTGAAATTTCATGGAATATTCCTCCTGACCAAGAGAGCCACTAATGTAATATGATTAATTATGTGCTTGTTATAAACAAAATAAATTTATTTGTCTTAACAGCACTGTACTTCATTATTAACATTTTGATATATTTATTTTAACAGGGACGCTGTGAAAAAATGTTTTACCATGTGCATATCATAAACAACACATATGAAGACGGCAATTTGGATTATGTTATCAGCCATCACAATTTTCATCAATCTTAATTATGTTACCAGCCATCATCACTTTTAATTTTTTTATAAACTGGTTCATTTATTATTTTTTTACATCTGATCAGCAGTTCTTTTTTTTTTTTTCTTTGTTTTAATTTCTAGCTAAGATGAATTTATATGTATTCATAATAATATGGAAAACATGTATTTCTTTCTCTCAGTGATGCCAAGAGGAAACCAATACAACTTCTGAAATAAGATTGATTGCCTTCTGAAATAATATTGACATTATTATGAGTATATATTGGAGTTTAAAAATTGTGTTACAGTACCAAGGTGGAAAACTCTGACAAAAATCACCATAACTGGTTTGTCGCATATCATTCCTACTTTCTCTTCCTAATTACATGCACACTCTCCTTTCAGCTGTGGGCCCTGCTTCTCTTCTTTCCTTCTCCTACTGCATAGTTCTTAGATACTCTTACTGTTGCTAAAAAGTAGAAATTGCGTTGGTATGCCCTCTGTCCTTTCTACTTCAATGTATTGGGTTTGTTGAATGTAGAAGATTGTCACAACTTAAACTGAACTGTACCGTTTCTACTTTACTTTTCTACTTGTACTTTTGTACTTCTATCATACTTAAAATGTTTATATAAATACAAAAAAATGATGATCACAGATGAATGTATTGTAGCTTAGCTAGATTAAAAAATTAAAGTTATTTAAATCTTTTATCTTGTTACTTGAGTTTGCATCGTGTAAGTTAATGACCAGGAATATATCAGTACATCATGCTAAACTGAAAACCAGAGATGTACCAGTAAGTACAAAACCACAGAAACTGGCTTGGTACTTGCCAAATCTACACCTAAATGCAACTGCAACTGCAACTGCAAATAAGTAATATGTATTAAAAAACAAAAAAAAAAACAGAATGAGTGTGCAAAGAATGTGTATAAAAAACAGACAACCCAGTTAGAAATAAACATAAAATACTCTGATGTGACAAATCAATTTGTGCAAACAGTGAATATACACTAAAATGCATTACACCATGCAGACATTCAGATGTCAGATTCCATTGGTTAAATTACATTTGATTGACATTTAAAACAAAATGAAAAACAAATCAATGGATACTGTTTGAAGATAAATAAAAGCAACTTACAAGTGTGCACTTACTAATCTGTAAGTGTTTAACCCCTTAATGACACGGCTTCAAAAGCTTGTCTTACCCTTAAGGACACAAGCCATTTTTGCATTTTTTGCAGTTTGTGTTCAAACGCAATTTGCATCTGTGTCATTTATTGCACCAACACATATTATATTCCGTTTTTTAGAGGACAAACAGGGCTTTAATTTTTGGTCACATATTCAAAGATACATTATCATTAATTATAAAAAAAAAAATGCCAAAAAATGAAATAAATTAAATAAATATTTTTTTCCCCCCACAGTTTTGGCAATAATAGCATGTACATAATATGTCCAGCTTAGAAAATAATTCAAAATAAATTAAATGTCTTGATTGTTCAGCTTATTTTTTTTTTTTTTTTTTTTATTAAGTAGTTTTCAAGTTCACAGAGTACATTCTTATGACATATTATACATTACAACACTTGTACAGAAGGGAAGTAGCTTAGTTAATCTGTGATACATACAACCAGTATTTTGTACTATTATGAACAATTTTTTTTTTTTTTTTTGTTTTTTTTTTGTTTATTAATTTGGGAGTGAACTGGGGGAGGAAGAGGAATGAGGGAAGAGGGGATAGAGGGAGAGAGAGCCAGATGTGGAGTTCTATGCTTCCGGCTTTGTGAGTGGGTGGTGCGACTTGAGCTGCTTGGGACGGTCAACGCCCTTTTTAAGCAAGTAATGGGTGTATTTGGTGTATTTGGTATCCTGGTGCGACCTATCTCGGATGTTTTGCAGTCGTCATACCATATACTTCAACAAACGTTATACATTATACATCGGTTGTATTATTATCCTGGCGTGAGCCAGTCTGGTGTTATGAGCTCGGCTGGCGAGACTTCGGAGCAGATTCGTTCCCTGGGGGTGTTGGGTCATGGCCTCTGGATGTGTCCCACTGCTGCCAGGCTTTACTCCAGAAAGTTGCCTTTATTGGTTGAGATGTTCTGCATGATGATTCATAAAATTTGGTAGTTTCAATTAGGTCTAAACATTGTGCTAGTGTAGGTGCTTCTAGTTTTTTCCACATTCTGCTTATCATGGTTAGAGCTGCTATGTTAATTTGGTAGATCAAATATTTTGTCGCTTTGGTTATTTTCGGTGGGTAGTTATGTAATAACATACAATCTGGTGTGTAAGGTAGGGTAACTCCTGTGCTGCTATGGATCAGCGAAGCTATCGCTGTCCAGTACGGCAGTAATGATTTACAGGTCCACCAGACATGGAGCATGGAACCTGTCTCCGTCGTGCATCTCCAACATTTGTTGGATACTGCCGGGTATATTTGTTTTAATCGTGTGGGCACTAAGTACCATCGGTATAATATTTTCCGTGATAATTCTGTGTGGTTTGCGCTAAGTGTTAGTTGTTTGGGGGTGCTAAATATCTTTCGCCAAGTGTCATCTGGGAAAGACTGACCCAGGTCTTTTTCCCATGTTTCCACAAAGGGATATCTGATAGTTAAACTGTGTGTTAGTATACTGGAGTATAACATGGAGAACGTTTTATGCGCTGGGGTTAGTTGAAGTAAGGTTCGCTCGAAGCTCGTCAGCCGATGCTCATTTACATTTGTATCTGCTGTCACGCAGTATTGTTTTAACCATGATGTGATTTGTAAATATGAGAATTGGGCTACCGTTGTTAGGTTGTATTGCTGTTGCATGTCCCTAAATGTTAGTAATCTAGAACCTTGGTAAAATTGAAATAGGGAGTAGATCCCATGTCGTTCCCAGATTTTGTAATTCAGATCCGGTATTAATGAGCCCAGGGCCAAAATTGGCATGGCCTTCGAGTATTGGTTCAGCTTATTTTGAAAGTTACAGGTCACAAAATACAAGGACTGAAATAAATTTTTTAATGTGAAACAATTTTAGAAGTTGGTATGTTTGTCTTGTAGGTTTAGTAGCCATCACAGAAAACAAAATTGCCACACAAAAGGATATATTTATATAAAGTAGACATCACAGGCCATTTACCTAAGGTTAATTTGACACTTTTTATGTAACCATTTCCTCGCCAATCTCTGCTAAATATTGGAGTAAAATTGTGTTTTTTCTCTATTTTGGCATATACACATATAACAAGGTTTTAGTAATGTGTATTTCGTAAAGCTGGTGTGTGCTATCCTGCACAGAACCCCATATTGTGTTCAGCTACATCTGCTGAGTATAACAATACCCCCATTGTATGCCTTTGGCACTATTCTGTGAAGCTACAATGCTATAAAATAGACAAGGATATTTCAGTTTCTATAGTTAGAATTTTCGTAGATGGATTTGACAGGCCTATGTCTCATTTTAGGGTATTAAAGCAGTGTTACTATTCAAATAACCCCATATTTGATAAAGCAGACAACCTTATATGGTGTATATTGTACCTTAACTTGTCACCAATTTATGTCAATGTTTGTGGTGAGGGGGGGGAAAAAAATGATTTTTTACATGTATTTCTTACACTTGATATTTACCACTGTCATAAAAAAAACCCAAATTATGCTCAGTTGCATCTTCTGAGTAAAACAATATGCCCAATGTATGACCTAGACTCTATTTTGTGAAGTTACAGTGCTGTAAAAGAGGCGTGACAAGTTCAGGTTTTTAAGTGTGAATTTTCATGGAGGGTTTTGATGCGTCTGTGTTCCACTTTGGAGCACTTGAGCAGGCTTCATATTCCAACTACACCATAAAGGCATACCATGTATTAAAGACATCCCAGGGTATTTCAAAAAGCATATTTTGAACCTTCGCGTGGGATACTTTTTCCACTAGCTTGTACGAAGCCTTTTTGACACACAAAGTGAGTTTGCACAGTATATTTTGCAAACCTTATGTGTGCTACCACTGTATAACACTTCATATGTTGCTCAGCTATGTCGTATGAGTACAGCAATATCCCGGTATGTACCTTTGCCAGGTATATGTGGATGTTGAAGGAGCACATTTGAGCCATTCAGTTTTTTTCTAACTTTGAAGTTTTACGCTGTGTCCATGTTCCATTTTGGAGTAGATTAGCTGGCTGGTTATTCAAACTTCCCCACAAACACATACTATTTATTAAAGAATACACCACGGGATAATTCAAAAGGCATATTTTGAACCTTAGTGTGGGATCATTTTTTCGCTAGTATGTTCCAAGTGTAGTCGTAATGATCATTTTGAATGTATTTTTTTACTTTTTAAAAATGTTTTACTTTTTAAAACTCATTTCTAATCTTTTTTACTTATTAAATGTTTTAAACTAACTTTTTTACACTTTTAAAACATTTTGCAAACTTTTTTTTTTTTTTACCGTTAACCACTAACTAACAGTAAGCAGCACTAATGGTAAATTCCCCACTTTCCAATAACTCCCACCCACCCCAGCTAGCAAAATATATAATTTTAAAATATTTAAATTAATTTAAAAATAAATAAGTTAATCCTCAGGTGTTACATGAAAATTAGATCACAGTATAATACTGTGATCTGTATTTTGATCACTGTAGGCAGTGATCAACTGGCAGGGAAGGGGCTAATTTTTATTTGTACTTGGTAAAGGGGGAGGTATTTTTTTTAACTTAAACGTTATTAAAACATTTTTGAAAACTTTTTTAAAAAAACTTTTTAGGGAACACTGGATTATGGATTATGATTCTGCTGTGCCGGTCGGTTTTGTTTTACAACATTTTCTTGAAATATCATGCTAATGATCAAAAGTCTGTCCTTAATTAAAAATTTCAGCTTAACCCCTTAAGGACACATGACATGTGTGACATGTCATGATTCCCTTTTATTCCAGAAGTTTGGTCCTTAAGGAGTTAAATCAAAATGAAATTCTTTATAGCATACATGCATCCCCATGAAATAAATTAAACGCCACAAACAATAAAAAACACATTATTTTGGCAAATACAAATGGCCAAATTATACAATAAAATAGCTTTCATTAAGTGTCAAGAGAATGAAAAATTTCTATTGCAACACTCATCAAAATTGTGAATTACCAGTTCTAAATGCATATTCTTTAAACGGTTCAAGCTTTATGAAATTGTCAGGGATCCAAAAACAAGGCACATTACTTAATAATAACTAGTTCACCACCAATGAAATTGCTGGTGCCCAATTTCAATAAGGCTCCAACAAGAGATCAATCAAAGAGTAATGGTCTCCTAAATTCTCTCTTGGTTCAAAAAAAGAACAAAGTAGACATGCAACCCTCTCATAAAAATAAAAATGTGTTGGATACGACCACGATTAAATGTGAAACTAAGCACTAATGTGGTAAAAAGGAAACACAAATAACTCGAGTAACTATATAATTTGATGGGGCTTTCATATAAGGCAAAAGAGTTGGAACCCGAGAAAGCCAAACATTCTAACTCTTTCTAATTCTAGCACATCATCATCTTCAAAAGGGAACATACCTGAGTCACCAAAGGAGGAACCTACTGTTTACACAATCTGATCTTTCTTTGTGAGACTTGGTTTTAATGTACAACATTTTAATGTACCCCTTCACTACCAATTGGTTTGTATAAAAACAAAACTAAAAAAAAAAAAAAAAACACTAGCTATTTGGGTGTCATGGAAATCATGGAAAGCCATGTTTAAATGTATTTTTTGTTTCAGTACACATGTTTAGCATATTATTTAAAGGACAAACAAATTGGTTGGGAAAAAAAAAACTATAAAAAACATGTACCAAATAATTAAGTTACAGATAATGAAACTGTAAATAAATATACATGTATTGTATAATTATTATATATGTTGTCACATTGCCATGATGTTGCCTATAACATAAACCATACCCTTACCCTGCAACTATGTTGCCTTTTTCAGCACACACTAATGCATATATGTATATACTCACCCTGCTAGATATAGGCTCTCATGTGCACACACACACATATACACAGATATATCAGACACACTCATACTCAGTGACACACACTGATAGGCAATGTCAGAGAATTATATATATATATACACACTGACAAATGCCAAAATATGCTGAAAGACACAGTCACACATATACATGCTGACAGGAACACTCTCACACACATACATACACTTTCATAAACACACACAAATTCACCATGGTACCCTTATTCTGGTAAGAGGCTGATAACTGCACACGTCTTTTCTCTGTCAGCCACCCTCCAGTTACCTTCTTCTCAGTGAGGGAGTGTGGCTGGCATCTCTGCCTGCAGCTCACCATTGCCTCCCTGTATGTGAATGTTTGTGTTTAAATTCAGTCATGCATTTGTAGTGTATACACCAAGCATGTCAAACTCGCGGGCCGCATATGGCCCACAAGGACCATCTTTGCGGCCCGGCGAGCCGCGAGTGCATGCTCAGTGTAATAGCAGAGTAGTCACCTGCTTTCCCCATATTGCAGGTGCCTACTCTGCTAACACTTACCCGGCCGGGGAGGAAGCAGTACGCTGGCGGTCAGCGAGGGAGCTCAGTGTTCCTGCTCTTCTCTGCTCCCTCGCACACGCTGACTGAAGTGAAGCCGGGCGCCGGAATATGACGTCATCTTCCGGCACCCGGCATCACTAAACAGCACGCGGGAGTAGTGAGGAGCAGGAAGGACCCCAGGGACATGCCCCCCATCGGCTCCATAAGATAGGGAGCAATAAAGAAAAGTATGTGTGTGTGTCTGTCTGTGAGTGTGTGTGTCTATGTCTGTCAGCATGTGTGTGTCTCTGTCAGTGAGTATATGTGTCTGTCAGCAAGTATGTGTGTGTCTGCCAGTGAGTGTGTGTGTGTCTGTCTGAGTGTGTGTGTGTCTGTCAGCGTGTGTCTGTATGTGTGTGACTGAGTATGTGGGTGTGTCTGTCAGTGAGTATGTGTGTGTGTGTCAGTGAGTGTGCGGCCCACATACACTTAAACCTTGTTTATGTGGCCCGTGCCACACATTGAGTTTGACATGCTTGGTATACACTGACACACACACTGACATACATGCAAATACACTTCACATGTGTCAGAGCCATGACTCTTATAACCATATTTCTCATGGTCTGGTGGCCATATTGATTTATATTACTAATGATGCAAAATGTAAAACTATATTGACAAAATGGAAATCTTTGTAATCTACTGCGTTATATGCAGTGTAATTGGATAACATCTAATTCAAAAGATTACATGCATCTTCCAATTTACATATTCTAAATTCCAAAGACCATGGACTTTGATGCAGCGTCATCTATTGGTTAAAGCCTAGGTACATACATATCTGTCTGTGAGTATGTGTGTGTCTGCCAGTGTGTCTGTCTGTCAGTGAGTGTATGTCTGTGTGTGTGTCTATCAGCAATTATGTATGTGTCTGTCAGTACATATATATGTGTGTGTCTGTCTATGTGTGTGACTGTCTGTGAGTGTGTGGGTGTGTGTGTGTGTGTGTGTGTCTGTCAGTGAGTATGTGTGTGTGTGGCCCACATACACAAACTTTTATGTGGCCTGTGCCACACTTTGAGTTTGAAATGCTTGGTATACACTGACACACACACTGACATACATGCAAATGCACATCACATGTGTATGAGCCATGACTCTTGTAGCCATATTTCTCATGGTCTGGTGGCCATATTGATTTATTGATTTATATTACATAGCTTGTTCGCGTTCGCCACGGACGGCGAACATATGCGATTTTCGGTCTGCCCCTATTCGTCATCATTGAGTAAACTTTGACCCTGTACCTCACAGTCAGCAGACACATTCCAGCCAATCAGCAGCAGACCCTCCCTCCCAGACCCTCCCACCTCCATGACGAATAGGGGGCGGACCGAACATCGCATATGTTCGCCCGCCGCGGCGACCGCGAACAGGCTATTTTCGCTGGCGAACAGTTCCCGGCGAACTGTTTGGGACATCTCTAAACAGAATATAAAATCTTTGAAAAAAATAAAAAAATTAACTCTCTAGAACTGAACTTCCTGCTACTTTAAATGGATTAATCCAACTATCAATTAACCTTGAGAGAAGAATTCGTGAACGTAAGGCAGAAAACACCCCCCTGGAGAACTTCATCCACTACTTCTAAAACCCTCGACAAGGTCAAGAGTCAAACCTATGGAAATTGGCATAATGAAGGGTCCGCTGTCTACTGAAGAGAAAACCAGAAAAAGAACCTATGCATGTATTGTGCCTCTTCTGATCATATCCTAGACAACTGTCCTAGTCTCAGACGCCTAATAGGAGGTAAGAGTATCTCTCATCCTTCTATCTTAAAAATGTCCCCGATTGTTCTATCATCTCATGGTGTTATTTCTATCCTTCTACAGTGAGATCAAGAAAGGATATCAACTAAGGCCATCATAGATTCCGGAGCTGAAGTTGTTTATTTAGATTCAGATTTTGTTGGAATGAATAACATTCCTTGTGTTCAAAAAGATATCTTTATACCTTTTAATTCCTTATCTAGTTTTATATTTTTTGTTGTTGTTTTGCTTGTTTAAAACATATGCTTAACATTATCTTCCACATAAGCCCAGCCAGCTCCTCAATCATATATGATATCCCTCTTTCTGTCCAGATATTAGGCGCAATCGACAGTACCTTGTGAAGTTAGGATATGCAGGCTGGGATAACTAAATGTTATGCTCATATGGGTTCTGACGCTACTTTAAACATAAAATAACAGTGCAGTATGTTTTGACTTCTTATGCAAACTATCAATGTATATTATCAATGAACCCGTGCTTACTCATACCAATACCAAACTATGTAATCACTACTGCACTGTCAAAAATAAACAAGAAAAAAAAAAAAAAGAGATATCTTTATATCTCTAAGATTTGTTGACAGTTCTCTTATGTCTTCAGGTCCCATTAAAAAATAAACCATACCCTTAAGAATGATTATTGATCACAATCATTCAGAATTCATTGTATTCGATATAGGTCTTAAATGGTTACAAAGGCACAATCCCACTATTCAGTGGGTTCCCTTCTCTATCAATTTTAAAGGGACACTCTAGGCACCCAGACCACTTCTGCTCATTGGAGTGGTCTGGGTGCCAACTCCCACTACTCTTAACCCTGCAAGTGTAATTATTGCAGTTTTTTATAAACTGCAATAATTACATTGCAGGGTTAACTCCACCTCTAGTGGCTGTCTATTAGACAGCCACTAGAGGTCACTTCCTGGGTTCTAGCACAGGAAACCTGTGCTAGAGCGTCGCTGGACGTCCTCACGCTGTGTGAGGACCTCCAGCGTCGCTCAAAACCCCATAGGAAAGCATTGAAATGATTTTTCAATGCTTTCCTATGGGGAGACGTAATGCGCATGCGCGGCATTGCCGCGCATGCGCATTAGGTCCCCTCGGCCGGTGGGCGAGATCAGTCTCGCCCACCGGCCGACGCAATGAAGAGGAGGAGCGTCGCGGAGGCGGAGGCGGAGACAGCGACGAGGGACATCGCCGCTGCCTCAGGTAAGTCACTGAAGGGGTTTTCACCCCTTCAGTAACCGGGGATTGGGGGGTGGGAGGGAGAGGGACCCTCCAGTGCCAGGAAAACGGATCGTTTTCCTGGCACTGGAGTTTCCCTTTAATTCAAAACATTGCAAAGATACTTGTTTCCAACACCTTCCTATACTTCAATCTACCTGTTACGGTAACGGTAAAAGGGGTTAAAACCGTATAAGATGCTTTTTTCCGGATACAAAGGCAACTATCGATCACTCCAATCAGCCGAACAGGAACCATACGAATTATACACCCTCCAAACATCCGAACGAGGATAACCATATGAATAAATCCCCCCAAGTACAAGACAAAGCTCCGTATTGAGGGTCAGCAGGAATCTGTTTAATCTGGGCTACCTGCCCGGTATTTATGCAGGTCTTCCACCAGATGGACACTCCCATAGGGGACCTGGTGGAAGACTGAGACACAAATTGTACACTGACTAATAGAAACAGTTTAACAGTAATCACTCCCACATGCACATTGTAATCCCTCCTCTCTATCCTGGAGATAATTGGGAAGTAACTCAATTATCTCCAAGGATATAGGCTAAACTCCATTACACACGGCAGTAAAAAGACATAAAAATATATAATGTTGCAACTACTGCATAAAACATATACATTCAACATATCCCCAGATAGCTTAGATCTAAGCGCACATTATTACCGAATGGCGCTCAGATCACATACATACAGTTCAATCGCCATGGAGCCAAAGTCTTTCACATAGTCTTTCAGTATACGAATGGGCTCCATGGCATAGCTATCTGGGGTAGTACTGTTCACTCAATCAAAGTACCGAATGGACTGGTGTTCGTATGAATGAGTGCAGGAGAAGTGGGGTCTGCGGCTCAGCGTTGTTCGTAAATATAACTGTCCGTTTTCAGTTCCATAGTTTTGTAGCTGAACACCGCTGGCCATTCGGCAGTTCGGCTACACGAACAACGGCCACCCAGCGTTCATCAATTAAGCTGCAGTTCACCACAGCTTCTGGGAGGTAAATTACTGGCACACTCCATACCAGGTGGTCCGGTCATTTGTCTGTTTGTTCAGTAGATTCAACCTACCGAACGTCCGGGCAGAAAGGCACGAACAAGCCTTTCTACAGGGAAAAATCAAGGTTTTTCACACGGGGCCATAGTCCAGGGGCAGCAGGCGGGCAACCAGGCTTCTCCAGAACATGGTGGCGAGGTTGGTTTCGCCACACTACTGAAGAAGTTCCTATTTCTGAATGTTATATAGAGTTCAAAGACGTCTTCAATAAAAAAGAAACTGAGACTTTTTCCCCTCATAGAATCTATGACTGCCCCATTGAATTGGTTCCTGGTTCATGTGTACCATTTGGCCGTATTTATCATCTATCTGAAGCTGAATTAAAGATCTTAAGAGAGTACCTAGACGGAAATTTATGTAAAGGGTTCATAAGACCATCCACCTCTCCTGCTGCTTCAGGGATGTTTTTCGTTAAAAACAAGGATAAAACTATAAGATGCATTATTGATTACAGAGAACTAAATAAAATAACCATTAAAAACCGGTATCACCTACCTTTGATTCCAGAACTCATTGAAAGACTAAGAACTGCCAAAATCTACGCTAAAATTGATTTAAGAGGTGTCTACAATTTTATACGCATCAAAAAAGGACACGAATGGAAAACAGCCTTCAGTACTAGATATGGCTTATTCGAATATCTTATGCCTTTTGGGCTCTGCAATGCCCCTGCTGCTTTCCAACATTTCATCAATGATATTTTTGAAGATTTATCAGATTATTGTGTAATCATTTAGATGATATTTTGATCTACTCTAACAATATCCATGATCATCGAAAACATGTCAGATGGGTCTTATCCAGACTTAGAACATACAACCTCTATGCCAAACTTGAAAAGTGTCTATTTGAGGTTTCCCAACTTTCGTTTCTTGGTTACGTGATATCCCCTCAACAGATACATATGGATAACTCCAAAACTGAATGTATAATTAATTGGCCCATTCCAAAAAATATCAAGGAAGTACAAAGCTTTCTAAGCTTTGCTAACTTTTATAGGAAGTTCATAAAAAAAAAAAATTCTGCAATAGTACGCCCCTTAAACCAACTCACTGGTAAACGTCCATTTAAATGGAAAACAATGAAGCCTTTAATCATCTAAAAGATAAATTTACTACTGCTCCCATCTTAAGGATGCCTAACCCTGTTTTGCCCTATATTCTAGTGGAGGCCTCTGATGAAGCAGTAGGAGCCGTCCTATCTCAACAAGAGAATGCACAACATCCCCTCCATCCAGTGGCTCATTTCTATCGTACCTTGACTTCTCCAGAACGCAATTATCCCATTGGGGAGAAAGAATTATTGGGAATCAAGGCAGCATTTGAAAATTGGCGTCACTTATTAGAGGGACAGGAAACTCCTATAATAGTCTATACAGATCACAAAAATATTGAATATTTAAATAACAACAAAACATTGTCCTCCAGACAAGTCAGATGGAGTCTCTTTTTTTAATCGTTTACATTTTCATATTGTTTATCGACCAGGTACCAGGAATAAGAAAGCCAATTCATTATCAAGAATCCCTCAACCTTTTCTTCATGAAGAAAAACCCCTACACTCCTAAATCCGGAATCTTTCATTGGATTTTCGTATACCTTATTAGATCGGATAAAAAGAACGCCTTCTTCTAGATTGGAACTACCAATTGAACCCTCTTTGTTAAAAAAGAATGGTCTTCACTACATGGGTGATACAATTTATATTCCCCCATCGTTAAGGAAAGAAGTTTTAAGAATGATTCATGATTCCCCTCTTGCTGGCCATCCCGGTATACAGAAAACCTCGGAATTACTAAATAGATTATATTGGTGGCCCCAAAACAATAAAACCATTTTATCTTATGTCTCATCATGTGGAATTTGTCAAAAATCCAAACCTGACCTTCATCACCCTTATGGTCTTTTAAGGAATCTACGAATTCCTGAAGGACCATGGAGATAGATGTAGGATAGGATAGATGTAAAACAGGACTTCAGTAGGTGGTAAAAAAAAAATGTCAGCAGCTTTATTGGAATGTGAAACAATCACCCATAAGTAATAAAATATAAAGTATAAGCAGCAAAAGTCCTACGTGTTTCGTTCCCAGTACTGCAACTTCCTCAGGGACCATACAAGTTAAAAACAAATACAAATAATAATAAGAATATGAAAGCAGCCTAAGCTTTTCAAATTTTTCAAATCAAATCAATACAGTTAGAAAGATTTTCAAATGATTAATCTACAAATCTTCCATAGACCTCTGTTGGGTGGGGCCTAATGTAGATAAATCACTTGGAAACGTTTCTAATAGTATGAAATCATTTGTAAAGCTTATTTAAGCCTGAATTTGTCCAGGTTTTATGACTAAGTTCTCAATTTAATTTTGTTGGATAAGCGTTCCAAATGATTTAAAAATATAGTTGTATAAACGTAAAATTATGTTTTCAATAGCTTAGGCTGCTTTCATATTGTTCTGTTCAATAGCTTAGGCTGCTTTTATATTGTTATTATTATGTGTATTTGTTTTTAACTTGTTTGGTCCATGAGGAAGTTCCAGTACTGGGAACGAAACGCATATGACCTTTGCTGCTTATACTTTATATTGTATTACTTATGGGTGATTGTTTCACCTTCCAATAAAGCTGCTGACCTTTTTTTACCACCTACTGAAGTCCTGTTTTACATCTACCCTACCGGATCAACAGGAGGGAAAAAGAGAGCCCCCCAACAACATCGGGGGAGGCACCCTTGAGTGCTATTACCATTCATATCCTGTGTATCCTGTGAGTGCATTTCATTGAGCGCATAATTGCTCACCAAATTGTATTACACTATATATTTGTTTTGTTTCCTATATTTAGATTTGACAGACATATCCCAAACGGATTTGGTTTTTCTATATTGCTGAGCAAAGGTCATTTTGGCTGGGTAATGACCTAGGGAGGCTGTTTCATTCATTGTTAAGATAAGTATAATTTATACTTTGTATTTACTAAACACATTCACTTTGTGGTGATACGTGTTTCTGTATCTGGCTCATACACCATGCGTCGACACAAGCTGGGCACCTGAGGAATGGAGGGGAGAGCCTAAGAACTTGGCTGGTGGAATGGTCTTCCTTCTCTTTTAATTTCCCAATTATTGAAAGTTATTTAGTATATTTGCTTTGATGTTACACACACTCACTTTGAACATTCTTTCTCCCAGAAGGAGAGGGTTAAAATCATCCATGTACTGGCTAATTTATGATTTGACGTCCCATTAGACCCACTTACTGGATAAAACCATACAAATTCCTAGTGACACCTTAAGCCACCATATATACATGCTTCCTACTTAGAAGATTAAAGTTTGAGAGAAAGGCTTTTAATTAATTCTGGGAAAAACTATTTTCTTTTAAATTATATAATGAAGCATAATATTTTGCAAAAGCCTTACCTATATTGTGAGGGGATATGCAGATTTTATCTCCATCAATAATTTTTTTAATTGTAAACTTTATCCGCTCTGGTTTGAGTTTTTTGACATAGGCTTCCCTACTCTGTTATTACTGCTATACCATCTTTGATTCAAAGATGTAATCGAATTCTTGATTTTATTTTCCACAATTGTTTTTATCTGATACTGGAGGGTTTTAATTTGTGTAACTGTAAGGGCATTTGGATTTGATTTGTTACTAAGTTCAAGGTTGTACAATTGTATATAAAGATCTGCTAAATTCGCAACTCTACTTTCCCTTATTTTTTGACCCCATTTGGATTAAATTCCCCCTCATAACACACTTAAAAGTTAGCCATAAAGTTTCATTAGACACTTGTTCATTATCAGTTATTTTAACAAATTAATTTGCCATA
Organism: Pelobates fuscus; assembly: GCF_036172605.1. Taxonomy (NCBI): domain Eukaryota; kingdom Metazoa; phylum Chordata; class Amphibia; order Anura; family Pelobatidae; genus Pelobates; species Pelobates fuscus. Next base: position 195,688,624 of record NC_086317.1, read on the forward strand.
TTTTCAAGAGGCTTCCTATTTTTTTCAGATGTTATAATTGATTCGTCTAAACACCACTGGGGTCCGAGATTGTATTCTGGGTTATTTTCCATTACAACATTAATGGGGGCATGATCTGACCATACAAACGGTCCAATTTCCGAACTTACACATTTTTTAAAATTTGCCATGTCTGTTAAACATTTTTTTATTCTGGAATAGCTTAAATGGACTTTAGAAAAAAAAGTAAAATCTCTTTCACTCGGATGTTGTACCCTCCATTTATCATATAACCCATTGTCACGACTAACTATGTGGTCCAGCACGCAGAAACTATGTAAATATATACATAAGTAAGAAAAGGAAAATAACAGGATAGAGCGTAAACCGGACCTTAGAATGGCCGGACTAATACGCTAGAGACAGAGAATGGTCAAAGGGAAAGCCGAGGTCAAGGAAGCCAGAAAATACTCAATACCGATAAAACAAGCCAAGTCAGGGAAACCAGAGATCAGAATAATCAGGGAAACGCCAAGGATCAGGATACCAGGAAATCAGAAACACGGAAATAGCACTCTCGGGAAACCAGGAAACTGAAACCACGACAGGGCAAAGTTCTGGGAAAAGCTAGGGGTTTAAATACCCCTCTCTAGGCTATGATTGGTCAGAGGGCGACCTCTGACCCCAAATGTGCGTGTGCGTTGACGTCGTGACGTCACGCACACGTTCGTATAACTCTCGGGGGCGGGGCTATCCATAGACGCGACCACGTGGTCGGCGCCATATTGGATTCGGGCGTGATGCCCGGAAGAAGTGAGTGCGCGGTTCCCGGCTCGCCGACGAGCAGGTAAGCTCGTGTAGTCGGTACGGTCGTGCCGGTCGGGCACGGAAGTGAGGCTCGGCGGGCCGGTGATCGCAACAGTACCCCCCACTCGAAGACCGCGCACCGGGCGGGAAGGACCCGGCTTAAGAGGAAAGCGGTTGTGAAATGACCGGATAAGACGGGGCGCATGGACCCGGTCAGCAGGAACCCAACAACGTTCCTCGGGGCCATAACCCTTCCAGTCAACGAGATAGGACAAGACACCTCTGGATAACTTGGAGTCCATGATAGAACGGACTTCATGTTCTTCTTGATCACCTACTACCAAGGGCGGAGGAGGAGTGGATAACTTGGTGTAGCGATTGCAAGTAAGGGGCTTGAGCAGAGACACATGGAAAGTATTTGCAATTCTCATATGAGCCGGTAGTGCCAAAGAATAGGTCACTGGATTAATACGTTGGGTAACTCGAAAGGGACCTATGTATCGAGGGGCAAATTTCATGGACGGGACCTGGAGCTTGATATGTTTTGTGGAGAGCCACACCCTGTCACCTGGAAGATAAACAGGATTAGCACCCCGTTTTTTGTCAGCTTGGACCTTTGCTCGTAATGAGGCTTTTTGCAGAGCTGAATGGACGGAATCCCAGGTATCATGAATAGATTCTAAACGGGTGTTCAAAGCAGGAATTTCCGTGTCTGAGAATTCAGAAGGAAAAACAGTGGGGTGAAAACCCTGATTTACAAAGAATGGACTATGATTAGAAGATTCATGAGTGGCGTTGTTCCTGGCGAACTCAGCCATGGGTAAGAGTTCATACCAGTTAGACTGATTGGCATTTATAAAGCAACGTAAATAGGCTTCTAAAGACTGATTCGCCCTCTCTGCTGCTCCATTTGTTTGAGGGTGATATGCTGATGAAAAGGAGAGTTTGATGCCCAATTGTTTACAGAAGGAACGCCAGAACCTAGAGACAAACTGGGTGCCTCTGTCAGATACTATGTTTTTGGGTACATCGTGCAACCGAAAGATTTCTCTCAAGAATATTTGAACTAGATCTTGAGCAGATGGTAATTTTTTAAGTGGGACAAAATGTGCCATCTTCGTGAATCTATCAATAACCATAAGGACTGTATTAAACCCGTTTGAACTGGGTAGATCCACAATGAAATCCATGGCCAAGTGGGTCCATGGAGCACTAGGTATGGGCAGTGGTTGTAACAGTCCAGGAGGTGACCTAGGAGGAACTTTAGAAACAGCACATATTTGACATGCCCCAACATAATCTTTGATATCGTTTCTAAGAGCAGGCCACCAAAACCTCCGGGAGATGGCAGAGAGAGTTTTATGGACTCCAGGATGGCCCGCTTTGAGGTTGTCATGGAACATATCTAATAACTTTTTTCGAAACTGAGGTGACACATACAGTTTGTCCGGAGGTTTTCCCACAGGTGCCTGAGTTTGATCTGCTATTATGGCACAGAAGAGTGGAGAAGACACTTCGGAAACTGTAGTGGCAATGAGGCATTCAGGAGGTATAATAGGATATATCACCTGTTCCGGAACTTCATCTGTCTCAAACTGCCTAGAAAGTGCATCTGCCTTGGTGTTTTTAGTACCAGGCCTGTACGTAATTACGAAATTGAATCGGGAGAGGAACAATGACCACCTAGCCTGACGAGAGGACAATCTCTTAGCGTCCCCAATATAAGCCAAATTCTTATGATCAGTAAAGATCAAAAGTGGCTCTTTGGAACCTTCCAAGAGATGCCTCCATTCCTTAAGGGCAAGTACAATGGCCAAAAGTTCCCTATTCCCTATGTCATAATTCTTCTCTGCAGGTGTGAGTTTGCGAGAGTAAAATCCACAGGGATGTAAAGGCGTATCAGGATTTTCTCTTTGAGACAGAATGGCTCCAACTCCTGTTTCTGACGCATCCACCTCTAGGATAAATGGTTTGGTTGGATCAGGATGGGTCAGGACAGGTGCTGAGGAAAATAAAGATTTTAACCGTTCAAATGCCTCTCTTGCTTCTTTGGGCCAAGATATACAATTTGCTCCTTTTTTGGTTAAATTTGTTATAGGGGCAATCACGGAGGAAAATCCCTTTATGAATTTGCGGTAGTAATTCGCAAAACCTATAAAGCGTTGAGTAGCTTTAAGGCCCTTGGGTAATGGCCACTGTAAGACTGCCTCCAGTTTGCGGGGATCCATCTGGAAACCAGACGGAGATATAACGTATCCAAGGAATTGTATCTCCGTTTGGTCAAACTGACATTTCTCCAGTTTACAGTAAAGGCCGTTCTGTAACAGGGTTTTCAGTACAATTCTCACATGTTCGTGATGTGTCTCTAGGTCTGGGGAATAGATGAGAATGTCGTCCAAGTACACTAGAACGAACATGTGAAGGTACTCTCTTAGGACATCGTTAATAAAATCCTGGAATAACGCTGGAGCGTTACATAATCCAAACGGCATAACCAGGTATTCGTAATGTCCCATTCTGGTGTTAAATGCGGTCATCCATTCGTGACCGTCCTTAATTCTGACTAGATTGTAAGCACTTCGGAGATCGAGCTTGGTAAAGACTCAAGCTCCTTTCAATCTGTCAAACAGCTCTGATATAAGGGGAATAGGGTAGGCATTTTTTATGGTAATCCTATTCAAACCCCTATAATCGATACAGGGGCGTAGGTCTCCTTCTTTTTTAGAGACAAAGAAGAACCCAGCCCCGGCTGGTGAGGAGGATCTACGGATATGACCCTTTTTGAGAGCATCCTTTATGTATTCTTCCAAACAAAGATTTTCTTGGGGGGACAAGGCATAAACTCCTCCCTTGGGAGGCATAGTCCCTGGTAATAAATTTATAGTACAGTCATAAGGTCTATGAGGAGGTAACCCTTCTGACTGGACCTTGTTAAATACCTCTTTTAAATCCATATACTGCGGTGGTATTTGTGTGGTCAAGGGAGGTGTAATAGGAACATTAATGGTGCCAATAGGTTGTGGGATTTGCTTCAAGCACACACCTTTGCATCTCTCACCCCAACTCACAATCTCTCCTTCAATCCAATCCAAACGTGGATTGTGTTTCAGGAGCCAAGGGAAACCGAGTATTATCGGACATGTAGGGGAAGATATGATTTGAAAGGTCATTTCTTCAGAGTGGAGAATACCCACTGAGACAGTGATTGGCAGAGTTTCGTGTGTGATGAAAGGATGGGAAAGAGGCCTTCCATCAATGGCCTCGACTGCTATAGGTTTCTCTTTTTGTCTTAAGGGCAGGAGATGTTTAGCAGAGAACTCTTTGTCTAGGAAATTCTCCGCTGCCCCAGAGTCAATCATAGCCTCACACTGGATAGTAGTCTTTTTAAAAGACAAGGTAACTTTGACAAGGAAACGGTTCTTAGTCAATTTAGGGGACATATACATCACACCTAAGGTCGGTCCCCGTACGTGCCTTAGGTGTGCAAGTTTTCCGGCCGAACCGGGCATGACCATCTTTGATGTCCCTTCTTGCCACAATACATACATAGCCCCTCGTTACGTCTGTGTTGTCTCTCTGCCTCAGTGAGTTTAGCGCTACCCAATTGCATGGGTTCAGGTTCTGGAAGAGGCGCTTGGCTACTCACCACTGGGTTAGAGAAACGAGGAGCTATGGACAAATTAGAACGTCGGTTACGTTGCTTGTTTTTCTCTCTCTCTCTGAGCCGGTTATCAATGTCTATCATGTAGGCAATAAACTCATTAAGATTAACTGGAAGGTCTCTAGCTGCAGTCTCATCTTGTATACTCTCAGCTAGACCTTCAGAGAAAGCAGCCACCAGACCGCTATTGGTCCAATCAACCTCAGACGCCAATGTCCTGAACTCTATGGCATAATCGGCTACAGAACGACTGCCTTGCTTTATTCTCATAAGGGCTTTGGCAGCGTTCTTCTCCCTGCCTTTAGGTTCAAACGTAGCCTTAAAAGCTGTGAGAAAGGCACTGTAATCATGGGCTACTGCGTCACCACTTTCCCATAAGGGGTTAGCCCAGGTTAAGGCTTTTCCAGTTAATTGGTTCATCAGATAGCCTATTTTTGATCTATCTGTTGGGAATGAACCTGGGGATGCCTCAAAGTGGTATTCAATTTGGTTTAAAAAACCTCTGAATTCTTTAGAATCACCTCCATAACGAGGGGGAGGTGACAGGGTTATGGACGGTGGTTTATGTGGTACGGGAACCACTACAGGTGGCGGAACCACAGGTGGTACAGGAGGGACCTCTAAATAGGCAGTCCTCTGGAGCAAGGTCTGAAATGCCTGGGCAAATTGGTCTAACCTGTGGTCCATATCCTCCACCCTATTTTCACAGGCGATCATATGTTTGCATAGTTCTGCAGGATCCATGGCCCTGTCGTAATGTCACGACTAACTGTGGTCCAGCACGCAGAAACTATGTAAATATATACATAAGTAAGAAAAGGAAAATAACAGGATAGAGCGTAAACCGGACCTTAGAATGGCCGGACTAATACGCTAGAGACAGAGAATGGTCAAAGGGAAAGCCGAGGTCAAGGAAGCCAGAAAATACTCAATACCGATAAAACAAGCCAAGTCAGGGAAACCAGAGATCAGAATAATCAGGGAAATGCCAAGGATCAGGATACCAGGAAATCAGAAACACGGAAATAGCACTCTCGGGAAACCAGGAAACTGAAACCACGACAGGGCAAAGTTCTGGGAAAAGCTAGGGGTTTAAATACCCCTCTCTAGGCTATGATTGGTCAGAGGGCGACCTCTGACCCCAAAACGTGTGTGTGCGTTGACGTCGTGACGTCACGCACACGTTCGTATAACTCTCGGGGGCGGGGCTATCCATAGACGCGACCACGTGGTCGGCGCCATATTGGATTCGGGCGTGATGCCCGGAAGAAGTGAGTGCGCGGTTCCCGGCTCGCCGACGAGCAGGTAAGCTCGTGTAGTCGGTACGGTCGTGCCGGTCGGGCACGGCCGTGAGGCTCGGCGGGCCGGTGACCGCAACACCCATGTTCAACAAGAAGATCCTGGAACCAAGTATAGCCCTTTTTATGAGGATTTTTTTTTAATTGTTTGAGATCTCTAAATCTTCTATCCAACTTTAGGTCCTGGATGGTGTTCCAATACCCTCCAATCAATAATACCCCTTTTAAAAATGTTTCGAATAATGAAAAACTTAATGAAAAACTAATGTCCTCCCCCCAGCCCCCACCCCTGAGCGGTGGGTGGGGGCCCTACAGTAAAATAAGGGGGGGCCCTAAATTGAAATAAGAGGGGGGGACCTAGTGTCCTCCCCCCTGACCCCCACCCCTGAGCGCCGGGTGGGGGCCCTAAAAAAAATCCCCCACGCCCCCAGGTGACTAGGGGTCCCCAAACCCCTAGTCACCCCTTCCCCCCAATAAAAATGATCCCCCCACCAATCAGAGAGTTATGAGTCAAATTACACATCGTGGGGAAATTCCAAAGAACTTTCCCACGCTGTGTAAAATGACACAGAGCACTCTGACTGGTGAATTTCAAACCAACCAGAGTGCTGTGACAGGTAAATGTAGAGACTTACTTGCCAGTCTCTTCATTTACCTGTCAGAGCACTCTGATTGGATGGCTTAAACCCACCAAAGTGCTCTGAGCCTAATTGCAGGGCGGGGCAAGGCTTTATAAGCCTTACCCCGCCCTGCAGAGCTCAGTCTGCGCGGAGTCCTCCATGGGTGAAGAAGGATTCTTTTTTTTTGCACTCGTTTAATTTTTTTTTTTTTTTTTATAATTGCGTCGGTTATTATGTTTTTTTTATTTGGCCTCTTTGGGGGCTGAAAAAAGAAGATTTTAGAAGAAAGAAAACATCGAATGGTAATTTTTTTTTTTTTTTTTACAGGTACTTAGTTAAAGGTACCCCCCTCATTAGTTGTTAAGGTGAGGGGGGTAGGTAGGGGATAATTTTCTTTTTTTTTTTTAATTCTTTTTTTTTGAAGTGCATATAGGAATCATACGTATTACATATCAGTAAGAATTTCAACAAGGATATCAATTGACAGTTATTAGCATAAGTATTATATCACTGCACTTTTTTTTTTTTTTTTTTTAACAGAATAAGACTGCGACATCTTGCGCAAACAAGCTTTGTAAAAATACTAGTTTAAACTGTGCCTGCCAAGTCAGGCTTGCATCACATAAGAGTTGAGTGGAGTGTGGGTAAATGTCAGACATTTAGTGGCACTAACACCACCAGTCATGAGGGTATGCCAATTACGTAGTAAGGGCTGTATTATAAGGCTAGGCTGCGAGAGTTACCGCTGGGTAGTGATACTCACAACAAATGACAGCCCGTTTGGCAGGGCGGGGAAGTGACAATCAAATACATTAATGCTAATTCAACGGGATGAGACTATAATAAAATTACTAGGTCGCTGCAGCCATAACCGTGGGTTCGCACGTTCACGGTAGGCTGTTGCGGTTAGACAGGGAGCCAGTCAGCCTCCTCCCTGTCTGGGCAGTATGCCACCTGTTGGTGGGCCAGGTATTTAACCGTCAAGTAGCCCTCCCGGCTAGCATGACCCGTGTGTTGCATGGAATGTGAGATTGCGTGGAAAAAAAATATTGGCTGCCTGCCTGGGTCAGTTAGATCTCTCAGGCCTTGTAACATGAAGGTAGATGCCAGGTCGGGGTGTGAGGGTTGGGGATAGTGCTTCCCATAGGTTGGTATATTACTCCAGTGAAGCTGCGGTGCAGCGGGGTAGTGTATGGTTCTTATTGCATGAGTGTGCCCCAAGTGGGGGACATTAAAGCTATGTGGTGTAGCCAAAGAGGTGGGGGGGATGAGCTCTGTTGTGATGGTAAACTGGGTAGCGAGCCATCTAAGGTGGTGTCCCCATAATGTATCTGGTCGGTATGGGCTGCTTTTGGTTAGTGGGTAATCGCAACGCTGTTTGGGTGACCCCTTAGTCTAAGAGGCATTGTGGTAGTGGGAAAATTTGTACTAGACATCATATAATTGTGAAAAAAAAAAAAAAAGGGAGAGGTGTTTAACTAAAACGTTTGCCTTGGGAAAACAGTCCATGGCCGTATGTGGGCCTCTGGTGTTCATCGTTAGGGGATAATTTTTATTGGGGGGGGGACGGGGTGACTAGGGGTTTGGGGACCCCTAGTCACCTGGGGGGGACACTTTTTTTAGGGCCCCCACCCGCCGCTCAGGGGTGGGGGCCAGGGGGGAGGACATTAGGTCCCCCCCTTATTAGTATTTAGGGCCCCCACCCGCCGCTGAGGGGTGGGGGCAAGGGGGGAGGACCTTACGTCCCCCCCTTATTTTACTGTAGGGCCCCCACCCACCGCTCAGGGGTGGGGGCCGGGGGGGGAGGACATTAGGTCGTCCCCCTTATTAGTATTTAGGGCCTCCACCCACCGCTCAGGGGTGGGGGCCAGGGGGGAGGACATTAGGTCATCCCCCTTATTTTCATGTAGGGCCCCCACCCACCTCTCAGGGGTGGGGGCCGGGGGGAGGACATTAGGTCGTCCCCCTTATTAGTATTTAGGGCCTCCACCCACCGCTCAGGGGTGGGGGCCAGGGGGGAGGACATTAGGTCATCCCCCTTATTTTCATGTAGGGCCCCCACCCACCTCTCAGGGGTGGGGGCCAGGGGGAGGACATTAGGTCGTCCCCCTTATTATAATTTAAGGCCCCCACCCACCGCTCAGGGGTGGGGGCCAGGGGGAGGACAATAGGTCCCCCCCTTATTCTGATTTAGGGCCCCCACCATCATTTTACGTTAGGGCCCCCACCCGCCGCTCAGGGGTGGGGGCATACTATTTTTTTTAAAAAAACAGTGAGCAGTCACAGGCTGCTCACTGTTTACTAGACATGCCCCTACTCGCGGTATAGCGAGTAGGGGCAAAATTTACTAATACTAAGTAATTTTTACTTAGTATTAGTAAATTTGGCTGAAAGACCAATTTAGGTCTTTCGGCCTTTTGGTAGATAACTCCCTAATACCGTGGGAATTAGGGAGTTATACATTGCCATAGATAAATGTGGATCAAAAATGAGACAGAGGCCTAAAACCCTTGTCTAAATACTGAGTATGTTTTATGATTAACTACCTGGCCATAGATTACCACCAGCGATTGAATTTTCCCTGAGATCTTTATTTTTTATTTTTGAGATTGTTTGTATGTTTAGATCTCTCAGGGCAACCACCTATATATGATATGTATTATCTCACTTGGGTGGTATACTGTTTGTCTGTTATATTATACTGTAATGGTATGATAGTTTGTGTAGTATGTGTAGGGTCGACTATCGAGAATAGGTGTGAACGAGTCTATATGGAAATCTTGGAGCCATCTTTTGGAAAGATATTAGATACTGCCGGTAATGATGTCAACTAAAATTGCATCTATAAATGCACAGGGTTTGAACTCTCCGGCAACAGAAGAGGCCTTCTTTATAGAATGTTGCTTGAAGACTATATTGACTTGTGTTTTGTTCAAGAAACACACTGGAAATAAGGGGGAATAAAATTGGAAGTTTTCTAGATTTTCAAATATTATGAACGCTAATATGTTAGATAAAAAGAAAAGAGGAGTTGCCATTATCTGCTCATCTACATAGAAAAGGATCCACTAGGAAGATTTTTAATCCTTATTTGTAGGCATGTGCATGGGGCAAATTTTCAGTTCGGCATTCCAAGATTTGGGATTTTCGCAATTCGGGACTTCGGCAACTTTGGCAACTTCTCTTGCAGCCGCTTGGTAGAGAGGAGAGGTACAACGCTTAAGAGAATAGAAAGGTTACATAATGAAAATCAAACAGAACATTTTGTTCCCTAAAATATACCCATTTATTTATCCAAAGAAAAGAAAAATCAAAAAATATATTAATACGTGAAGCTTAATGTGTATTCAATCATTATACCTTATGTTTGTTTGTTTGTTTTGTATATTCCAATATTATATGAGGAGTATATTTCCTCTTCTCTTTTCACTTTCAATCACACTTCTATAAATAGAATATTATTTTTCCTCCTCCCCCCCCCCCTTTCTTTCGCCTTTGTGTAAATATAAATTTGTGTTATCATGTTTATCATTAAGGTGAACCTTCATTGCTTATTTCTTATACTAATAAAGTGAGTTTGTATAAGTTTTTTGTCCCTATATTCTGAAGGGTTATTTCTCACGACTCTTCATCTTATCGCATGTTTCTGTGTGGAAAAATGAACACATATAAAAGTGTTTTGTATCTTTTGCTTAAGTGACGTGAAATATTCAGGTATTAATACATTTTAAACAAACATATAAGTGCATATCCACCAAATTCTTTAAACACTACGTAAATATTAAAGGACCACTATAGTGCCAGGAAAGCAAACTATAGTGCACTATAGTGTTAATAGGTCCCCCCCCCACCCTCATGGCCCCCCTCCCACCTTACCTTTCTCCAGTGCCGGGCTCCCTCTGCGCTGAGGACTCTCCTCCTCCTTCCAACATCATCGGCTGAATGCGCATGCGCGGCAAGAGCCGCGCACGCATTCAGTCAGTCCATAGGAAAGCATTCTCAAAATTCTGAAAATCACAGTGAGAAGCACGGAAGCGCCTCTAGCGGCTGTCAATGAGACAGCCACTAGAGGCTGTATTAACCCATATGTAAACATAGCAGTTTCTCTGAAACTGCTATGTTTACAGCAGGGAGGGTTAACCCTAGAGGGACCTGGCACCCAGACTACATTTAGCTGAAGTGGTCTAGATGCCTATAGTGGTCCATTAGTTAAAGTTTTATTATATAATCTCCAACATTATAGAGTTTCATATTTTCCTATATTCTCAGGATTCACCATTATTTCTACTTTTGTTCCTCTCTCTAGTTTCATTGCTTTTCCTAGTCAAATGAAATTTTTAAAGTCAATCTATTATTCCTAGATTCTTTAACTTAGAAAGATCTTTAATAGGATCTTTGATAGACAGGCTCTTACCATTATGAAAGATATTTATTTTAGTAGGAAAGCCCCATCTGTAGCTTATATTTTTAGATCTTAATTGCAGATAGATCAAGGAAAACTAACAAACTTTGGAACTTCTCTTTATTCAAATTGGGATGGAATCTGAGCTGTTTTATTAAGTCGTCCTTCACTGAGGAGTTTAAAAACCTTACTATCACATCTCTAGGGGTTGAATTCTCTATTTCTCTGGATCTAAAGATCCTATTGTAGACGGCGTTAGAAGTGAAGGATTGATGAATTGAGTAGTAAATTCTTTAGTGCACTCAGTTAAGTTCTCTTGTTTAATTTCTTCCAGTATACCTTCTATTCATATATTATTTCTACATGATCTATCTTCAAATTCTGTTACTTTATTATCCATATCTTTAATTTGATTAAGAGTTATATTTTGTAATTGCAATAATGTGATCTCTGATTTAATTTTTTCAAATTCTTGAATTTGTTCAGCTAATTTAACATAAAGAGTAGAGATCTCTTTAATTACCTCTGAAATATTTTGATTAATGTCATTTTTGATTTTCCCATATAGGTCGTCCATCATTTTAATAAGACTTTGGTTTGATATAGTTTCCTTAGAAAAGTTGGAACTTTCTAAGGTTGTATTTTTTAAGCCTAATTCCACCAAAGATGGAGGAGATATAGATCTCCTTTGAGATTTGTTAGGGTCTGCTCTTGGAGAGTAAAATGTGCTAGTAGGTTTATTCTTTTCTGTCTTATCTGCTGGAGAAGGTTTTTAGGGTGACATGTTAGTATTGTTGTTAGCTAAACAAAAGGAAGCAAACAACAGGCTATAGATAAAGATGTAAAATCACTTAATTATTTAGTTTTTTTTTTTATTCACGCTTTTAATAGCTTTTAGGAACAATTGCTCCCAAACTTCTGTGCTTTTAAACAGCTAACTTAATCAAGGAAATAGAATTAGGACAATAAGTATCTAGGTTACTATCCCTTAATCTAAGGGGATATTGTACTCTAGAGAGGCAACAATTGTATCTTAAAAATCACGATAAAAAGATATATATAGATACAACGTAAACTTTTCCTTATTCTGGTTATTTCAAATGCAAGAGACAGACCAAAGAGAATTAGTGTTGTAGCTGCACTTTGAGGTTAATATCTATAAAGATAAAGGATCTTTGTTCACATTGATTACTGGTTTTACTGGTTTAACTCACGATCAGCTCAAATAAATGCAGCTTGATTATATTTTAGATTGCTTGTAGATCTCTATATTCTAGAGTCTCTGGATATCTTAATCTGTTATAGCAGAGCAGACCCAGCCAAGATAAATTTCAAAATAGATTAGATATAAGGATTTCCGTACTTGATAGCTGTTTTATGGAGCCTTTGCAAGCTGATCTGGCTAAAGTAACTTAGGGAGGTAACAAAGTGTCTTTCCGCAAAGTAATAAGGTTTGTTGTTTGAACGCCTGTTTTACTGGATTCTCCGCAATAGTATGCAAGTGAAAAGTACACAGAAAGTAGACATTAACAATTTCACTCGCAGCACAGGTGTCAGCTGGCTCTCAGGTGACAGCTTAAACTTCCCAAATCTACAGCACCAAACTCACAGCAGAAAAGTCTCAGTTATCTCACCAGAGGCAGCCAAGGTTCACTTGAACGGAGCCCCAAAGTGCAAGCGTCATGCACCCGAACTCTGTCTCACTCACAGTTCACCGCCCGGCTGATTCTCGGGTAGTAGAGGGTCTGCAGCATCAAACAGTAAGCATGCACCTCTATCTGCTAGATACTGTTGTTACTTTCGTCCACGGTTCGATATTCAGCTGCCTCCCAGATGGTACCATAAATCCACTGCGGCCACAGTGAAAGGTAGAAAAAGTAAGTATCCACGGATGTGTATAAGTTCAGCTTCCCTCACGAAATGTGCATCAATCCACTTTCAAATTCAGGTTGGCAGCGTGTAAGTAAAAGCAGCTTAGTGTTCCTTGGTACCTGCTTAGTTTCACCTGACCATAATTAACCACATCTGCGATCACGGCGTAACGTCACGTTACGTGAACATCCCGCTCCTGTGTGCGGTGAGGTTCGAAATTTAAAACCTCTGTGGTATCACAGTTCATCTGAATGGGGCTAGTGAAAGTAACTTTTTTTTGTTAACATATGATTTTTTGTTTTAACTTAACTATGTATGAATAGGTTGCGTAGTATTCACTGGCAGATGTTGCCATGATATCTTAAGATATATGCCTGAACTACCTCATTGCAGGGCCGGATTAACATAGGGGCTGATGGAGCTGCAGCTCCAGGCCCAGGCCCATGGAATAGGCCCATTTAAAAAAAAAAATTTTTTTTATTTTTTTTTACTACACACACTACTCTTGGGTTTGCCACCTGACTGGTATTTTACTGGCACAGCCGGTATTTGAGGCTGCCTGGCCATGCCGGTATTGCAGTAATACCGGAAATACAAATGCACGTATTTTTTGCAGAATAAATGTAGATTACTCTGCAATACCAGCACCGGCCAGCAGGGGTCACTGTATGTGGAGAGAGGCAGGGATAGGAAGTTACAGCATATCCCTGCCTCTCTCTACTACTCACTGATCTGTGGGGGAGCAGCAACACAGCACAGAGTCCAGACAGCAGCTCTACAGCTCAGGTAAGTGAGGGATGGGGGGGAGGGAAAGGCAGCAGGGAAACATGGGGACACTGAGACACTAGGGGACACAGACACACTAGGCGACACAGACACTGGGGGACATATGGGGACACAGACACTAGGGGACATATGGGGACACAGACACTAGGGGACACAGACACTAGGGGACATATGGGGACACTGAGGCACATGGGGACATGTGGAGACACTGAGACACTAGGGGACACACACTAGGGGACACTGAGACACTAGGACACATGGGGACACAGACACTGGGAGACCTGGGAACACAGACACTTGAGGACACTGGAAAACATGGGGACACTGGAAAACATGGGGACGCTAAGACACATGGGGACGCTGAGACACATGGGGACGCTGAGACACATGGGGACGCTGAGACACATTGGGACACTGTGAGACATAGGGACATTGGGAGACACTTAGACATTGGGACACGGAGACACTATGTCCCCATGTCTCCCAGTGTCCCCATGTCACAGTGTCCCCTAGTCTCCCAGTGTCTGTGTTCTCATGTTTCTTTGTCCCTAGTGTCTTAGTGTCCCCAAATGTTTCAGTGTCCCCATGTCTCCCAGTGTCTGTGTCCCTAGTGTCTCAGTGTCCCCATTTCTCCCAGTTTCCCTAAATGTCTCAGTGTCCCCATATCTCCCAGTTTCCCCATGTCTCTCAGTGTCCCCATGTCTCTCGGGGACACACTGAGACATTGGGACACTGGGAGAAATGGAGACACTGGGAGACTAGGGGACTGGGAGACATGGGGACACTGACACTGTGATACATAGGGACACAGACACTGGGTGACTTGCGAGACTGAGACACTCGGAGCCAAGGAGACACTGGGAGCAATCCATCTATACAGCAGAATCCAACTGTGAGTAGTTTGTTGGTGATTTTACAGAATTTCTCTGATGTCACTCCTTGTGATTTACATCATGTGATGTAATGCATAACTAATTATACAAATGATTAATGCTGGTATTTTTTCCAAGAAAGGTGGCAACCTTAACTACTCTTCACATACTCTTGCTTAAAGGAGCACTATAGGGTCAGGAACACAATCATGTATTTCTGACCCTATTATGTTAAAAGCACCATCCTGGCCCCTTCTTGCCTCCCTAAATATAGTAAAATATTACTTGTATTCAAGACTGCAGCTGCTGGCTCTGCCTCTGAACTGACTGTCTGCTGACATCATCAGAAGTGGTGGTCTGAGCAAATTACAATACTTCCCCATAGGATTGGCTGAGACTGTCTAGAACTAGGCAGATCAGAGGCAGAGCCGGCGCAAGTCCAACATAGCCCTGGCCAATCAGCATCTCCTCATAAAGATAAATTGAATCAATGTATCTCTATGAGGAAAGTTCAGTGTCTGCATGCAGAGGGTGGAGACACTGAGTGGCAGTGCTGCACACTAGGCAGTACTGCCCCAGGAAGCACCTCTAGCAGCCATCTAAGGAGCGGCCAGCCATCTCTGAAAAGACAGTGTTTACTGCAGAAAGCCTGAATGGAATCATTCTACTTACCAGAACAAATACAATAAGCTGTAGTTGTTCTGGTGACTATAGTGTCCCTTTAAGTTTGGAAGCTTAAGAGGGATGTCTGGGAACAAAACTTGTGTGGACTGGCTGACAAAATTAGTTTAGGTAATGCAGACGTTGGTCTCTCTAACACTGTGGCATGTCCCCTTTCTTCTACACTCACTACATACACATTTTCTCTGTCTCAGGAATTTCTGCCTGCTAGTAAGAAGGTAAGGAGACAAGTGGACCAGCGAGTGCTAGGGGACAGTCCTTAGAAAGCATGGAGTGAGTGCATCATTAGACGCATTTATGTCAAGCTCAGGGTGCTGCCTGCATAGTATGCCCTTAGTTGGACAGCCCCTCAACATTGAAAGTCAGAGCCGTGAAGGAGTGGGTATGGCAAAGAGCTACTGATTAGCATAACATCAATATCCGTTATAAAACCAGGAAAAGGTGGGCATGGATGGTGAACTGATTTGGTGGCGCAATGGGCCACTTGACTGGTTTTGCCCCCCAGGCCTAAGGCTGCCAGCCCTCCCCTGGAGAAAGTCATGGTGTGGCCTCCATCCTCCCCTGACCTCAATCCTATTGAGAACTAGTGATGTCGCAAACACAAAATTTTCGGTTCGCGAACGGCGAACGCGAACTGCCGCAAATGTTTGGGAACCGGTTAACCGGGCGAACCGCCATAGATTTCAATGGGCAGGCGAATTTTAAAACCCACAGGGACTCTTTCTGGCCACAAAAGTGATGGAAAAGTTGTTTCAAGGGGACTAACACCTGGACTGTGGCATGCCGGAGGGGGATCCATGCCAAAACTCCCATGGAAAATTACACAGTTGATGCAGAGTCTGGTTTTAATCCATAAAGGGCAGAAATCACCTAACATTCCTAAATCACAATGGATATGGATTGACACCTGACATATGACATATTGACACCTTGACATATGGATTGACACCTGTCCTCAGAGACCCTGATACACACTGACACAGAGCAGAATAGGGACTGTTCCCTGTACATAGGTTCACTTGGCAGATATGGATTGACACCTATCCTAAGGATCCCTGATACACACTGACACAGAGCAGAGTAGGGACTGTTCCTCCTACATAGGGTCACTTGGCAGATATGGATTGACACCTGTCCTCAGAGATCATGATACACACTGACACAGAGAAGAATAGAGACTGTTCCCCCTACATAGGGTCACTTGGCAGGTATGGATTAACACCTGTCCTCAGGGACCCTGATACACACTGACACAGAGCAGAATAGGGACTGTTCCTCCTACATAGGGTCACTTGGCAGATATGGATTGACACCTGTCCTCAGAGATCATGATACACACTGACACAGAGCAGAGTAGAGACTGTTCCCCCTACATAGGGTCACTTGGCAGATATGGATTGACACCTGTCCTCAAAACCCCTGATACACACTGACACAGAGCAGAATAGGGACTGTTCCCCCTACATAGGGTCACTTGGCAGATATGGATTGACACCTATCCTAATGATCCCTGATACACACTGACACAGAGCAGAATAGACACTGTTCCCCCTACATAGGGTCACTTGGCAGATATGGATTGACACCTGTCCTCAGAGACCATGATACACACTGACACAGAGCAGAATTGAGACTGTTCCCCCTACATAGAGTCACTTGGCAGATATGGATTGACACCTGTCCTCAGAGATCATGATACACACTGACACAGAGCAGAATAGAGACTGTTCCCCCTACATAGGGTCACTTGGCAGATATGGATTGACACCTGTCCTCAAAGACCATGATACACACTGACACAGAGCAGAATTGAGACTGTTCCCCCTTCATAGGGTCATTTGGCAGATATGGATTGACACCTGTCCTCAGAGATCATGATACACACTGACACAGAGCAGAATTGAGACTGTTCCCCCTACATAGAGTCACTTGGCAGATATGGATTGACACCTGTCCTCAAAGACCATGATACACACTGACACAGAGCAGGATTGAGACTGTTCCCCCTTCATAGGGTCACTTGGCAGATATGGATTGACACCTGTCCTCAAAGACCATGATACACACTGACACAGAGCAGAATTGAGACTGTTCCCCCTTCATAGGGTCATTTGGCAGATATGGATTGACACCTGTCCTCAGAGATCATGATACACACTGACACAGAGCAGAATAGGGATGGTTCCCCCTACATAGGGTCACTTGGCAGGTATGGATTGACACCTATCCTAAGGATCCCTGATACACACTGACACAGAGCAGAATAGGGACTGTTCCCCCTACATAGGGTCACTTGGCAGATATGGATTGACACTTGTCCTCTGGGACCCTGATACACACTGACACAGAGCAGAATAGGGACTGTTCACCCTACATAGCGTCACTTGGCAGATATGGATTGACACCTGTCCTCAGAGACCTAATTGTGTAATAATGGTAATACTATTACCTATTATATAATATTGGCAGGGGCAAGGAAATTCCCTCTAAATAGATGGGTATAGGCAGAGAGTATGGAGACCGGAGTGATAAAGTGTCAATAAGGTGATATAAAGTTAAATGTATCACAGACACACAGCCACCCTTTCTCTTAGCTAGTTTCCAGAAATGCTGGATAGGTAGAAGGGCTATAAAGACTCAGAGAGGTCTAAGAAGAATCCTCTAAACTAGCCCTAATCTCCTTCATAGGCGTGCGCAGCCTATTGCATTAGGGTGTGCACCCTAAAGCACAAGCACACGCAGCGTATATATATATATATATATATATATATATATATATATATGTGTGTGTGTATGTATATATGTGTATATATATATATATATATACACATATATACAGACACAAAGCTGTGTGTGTGTGCTGTGTGAGGGTGCTGTTAGTGTGATGTGTGTGTGAGGGTGCTGGTAGTGTACTATGTGGGTGTTTGTGTGTGCGTGCTTGTGAGGGTGCTGTGAATGTACTGTGTGTCAGGGTGCTGTTTGTGTGTGTGTGTGCACTTGTGAGGGTGCTGTAAATGTTCTGTGTGTGAGGGTGATGTTAGTGTGATGTGTGTGTGAGGGTGCTGGTAGTGTACTATGTGGGTGTTTGTGTGTGCGTGCTTGTGAGGGTGCTGTGAATGTACTGTGTGTCAGGGTGCTGTTTGTGTGTGTGTGTGCACTTGTGAGGGTGCTGTAAATGTACTGTGTGTGAGGGTGATGTTTGTGTGCGAGGGTACTGGTAGTGTGCTGTGTGTGTTTGTTAGGGTCCTGTTTGTGTTTGTGAGGGTACTGTTAGTGTGCTGTGTGAGTTTGAGAGTGCTGTTTGTGTAATGTGTGTGAGAGTGCTGTGTGTGTGGGTGCTGTATGAGTGTGTGGGTGCTGTATGTGTGTAGGTGCTGTGTGGGTGATGTGTGTGTGTGTGGGTGCTGTGTATGTCTGTGGGTGCTGTGTATGTCTGTGGGTGCTGTATGTGTGTATGTGCTGTGTATGTGTGTGTGTGCTGTATGTGTGTGTGTGTGCTGTGTGTGTGTGCTGTGTGTGTGTGGGTGCTGTATGTGTGTGGGTGCTGTGTATGTCTGTGGGTGCTGAATGTGTGTTGGTGCTGTGTATGTCTGTGGGTGCTGTATGTCTGTGGGTGCTGTGTATGTGTGTGGGTGCTGTGTGTGGGTGCTGTGTGTCTGTGGGTGCTGTGTATGTGTGTGGGTGCTGTGTGTGGGTGCTGTGTGGGTGCTGTGTATGTGTGTGGGTGCTGTATGTCTGTGGGTGCTGTGTATGTCTGTGGGTGCTGTGTATGTCTGTGGGTGCTGTGTATATGTGTGGGTGCTGTGTGTGGGTGCTGTATGTGTGTTGGTGCTGTGTATATGTGTGTGTGGGTGATTGTGGGGGGTGGAGGTACATTACTTAATATCCCCCCTCCCTTCTTACTTTATGTAGGGAGGGGGGATCCTTCCTTGCTGCTTTCCCTGGTGGTCCAGTGGAGGTGGGGGCAGATCAGTTATCCCCCCTCCCTTCTTACCTTATGCCTTGTAGGGGGGATCCTGCTGCTGCTGCCGCCATCCATCCCTGGTGGTCCAGTGGAGAGTGAACTCTAGCCCCGCAGGGCTAGAGTTCACTCACGCGAGATCTGAGCGTTGCCGCGGCAACACTCAGATCTCGCGAGAGGAACCCGGCGGAGCTGCTGGCAATAGCTCCCCGGGTCCTCTCCTGCCTCCCTCCCTGCCTGTGAGTCGGTGAGGGGAGGCTGAGAGCAGAGCCGGCGCTCGGATAGCTGAGATCTCCCCTGCCGGTCTCAATACATAGCGCGGGCCGCGGGGATTAGGGTGTGCCCAGGCACACCCGGCACACCCCGTGCGCACGCCTATGATCTCCTTAAACACCTTCAAGGGTGTTCTAAGCTAAAGCTCAATCTAAACGTTTAGATGACTGCCTGATTTCCCATCACAGATGCTGGCTAGGAATAACAGTGCGCAAGACAAAGAGTGGGTCTAAGTGCCCATAGTGCAGTAAAGTGTCCCTAGTGAAGTGAAAAAGAGAATAACGAGCTGGCACACAAGAGAATAACGAGCTTGCGCCCTATCAGGGGACGTGTATATGGCATCGATTTTAGGAACTGGGAGATGGAAAAAGATGCTTGGTCGGTCCTCCTACTTCAAATTTGGGGCACTGCGCGTGCAATCTAATGTGCCACCAGATAGGAGTGGTGTGCTAAGTAGTACTATTCCTATCAGTTTAATCCCTGTTATGTGCCTTTTTTTTGGTTTGGTTTTTGAAGCCACAGTGCAGCACCAGAGGGCCGTAAAAAAATTAGGCATGTACACATGCCTGAAAAATTAGGTATTGTTGCAGCCGCTGCTGTAGCAGCGGCCATAAAAATTTGTTTTTTTCCCAGGCAGAAAGTGCCCTAAAACATTGCGGCTTGAACCCTAGTTGGTGGTGGATAAGTCACGCAAGTCAACCGGCATTCAGAGCTAAAATACAGCAGCGTGTGGACCATTTTTAGCCCAAGGCAGCTCATCTCATCAGGCCTTTTTTTAGTCGAATGTATCGCCCACTGTCAGTCCCTTCGGGATCCATCCCTCATTCATCTTAATAAAGGTGAGGTAATCTAGACTTTTTTTACCTAGGCGACTTCTCTTCTCAGTGACAATACCTCCTGCTGCACTGAAGGTCCTTTCTGACAGGACACTTGAAGCGGGGCAGGCCAGAAGTTCTATCACAAATTGGGATAGCTCAGGCCACAGGTCAAGCCTGCACACCCAGTAGTCAAGGGGTTCATCGCTCCTCAGAGTGTCGATATCTGCAGTTTTTGTTTTAGTCTGCTACCTGTCGGTCGAGTCGTTCTCTGAGGGTGGATCCCGAAGGACTGTGGCGATGCGTAGGACTTAAAAAGCTCCACATGTCCTCCATCAACAGCAAGTCTTTAAAGCGTCCTGTCCTTGCTGGCGTGGTCGTGGGAGGAGGAGGATGACTTTCACCTCTTCCCCTGTTAGATTCCCGTTGTGCTGTGACATCACCCTTATACACTGTGTAAAGCATACTTTTTAATTTATTTTGCAAATGCTGCATCCTTTCCGACTTGTTGTAATTTGGTAACATTTCCGCCACTTTCTGCTTATACCGGGGGTCTAGTAGCGTGGACACCCAGTACAGGTCGTTCTCCTTCAGCCTTTTTATACGAGGGTCCCTAAACAGGCACGACAGCATGAAAGACCCCATTTGCACAAGGTTGGATGCCGAGCTACTCATTTCCCGTTCCTCCTCCTCAGTGATTTCAATGAAGGTATGTTCTTCCCCCCAGCCACGTACAACACCACGGGTACCAGATAGGTGACAACGAGCACCCTGGGATGCCTGTTGTGGTTGGTCTTCCTCCTCCTCCTCAAAGCCACATTCCTCATCTGATTCCTCTTCCTCACAATCCTCTTCCAGCGTTGCCGCAGGTCCAGCAAGCGATGCTGATAAGGCTTTTTCTGGTGGTGATGGTGACCACAACTTCCTCTTCACGCTGATCTACGAACTCTTCGCAGGGCACGCTCCAGGAAGAAAACAAATGGTATGATGTCGCTGATGGTGCCTTCGGTTCAACTGACTAGGTTTTTCACCTCCTCAAAAGGACGCATGAGCCTACAGGCATTGCGCATGAGCGTCCAGTAACGTGGCAAAAAAATTCCCAGCTCCCCAGAGGCTGTCCTAGCACCCCGGTCATACGAATATTCATTAACGGCTTTTTCTTGTTGGAGCAGGTGGTCGAACATTAGGAGTGTTGAATTCCAACGTGTCGGGCTGTCGCAAATCAAGCGCCTCACTGGCATGTTGTTTCGCCGCTGGATATCTGCAAAGTGCGCCATGGCCGTGTAGAAACGCCTGAAATGGCCACACACCTTCCTGGCCTGCTTCAGGACGTCCTGTAAGCCTGTGTACTTATGCACAAAGCGTTGTACGATCAGATTACACACATGTGCCATGCACGGCACGTGTCAACTTGCCCAACTTCAATGCCGCCAACAAATTTGTTCCGTTGTCACAAACCACTTTGCCGATATCCAGTTGCTGCGGAGTCAGACACTTTTCCACCTGTGTGTTCAGGGCGGACAGGAGTGCTTGTCCGGTGTGACTCTCTGCTTTCAAGCAAGTCAAACCCAAGACGGCGTGACACTGCCGTATCCGGGATGTGGAATAGTATCTGGGGAGCTGGGGGGGTGCCATTGATGTGGAGCAAGATGCAGCAGCAGAAGAGAACTCAGCCGAGGAGGTTATGGAAGAGGATGGAGTAGGAGGAGTAGAGGAGGTGGCAGCAGGCCTGCCTGCAAGTCATGGCGGTGTCACCAACTCCTCTGCAGAGCCACGCATTCTATGCTTGGCAGCCGTCAGCAGGTTTACCCAATGCGCAGTGTAGGTGATATACCTGCCCTGACCATGCTTTGCAGACCAGGTATCAGTGGTCAGATGGACCCTTGCCCCAACACTGTGTGCCAGACATGCCATTACTTCCTTTTGCACAATCGAGTACAGGTTGGGTATTGCCTTTTGTGAAATTTCGTCCGGGTACCTTCCACTGCGGTGTCCCAATAGCTACAAATTTTTTGAATGCCTCAGACTCCACCAGCTTGTATGGTAAAAGCTGGCGGGCTAATAGTTTAGACAAGCCAGCTGTCAGACGCTGGGCAAGGGGGTGACTTTCTGACATTGGCTTCTTACGCTCAAACATGTCCTTGACAGACACCTGACTGTGGGCAGATGAGCGGGAACTGCTCAAGGCGAGAGAAGGAGTGGCGGATGGTTGAGAGGGGACAAGGAGGACAGCAGTGGTTGACGTGGCTGAAGATGCTGGACCAGTAGGAGGATGGCGGCTTTGAGTTTTTGTGCTGCTTGTACTCATGTGTTGATCCCATAGGCGTTTGTGATGTGCGATCATGAGCCTACGCAAAGCAGTTGTACCTAGGTGTGTGTTGGACTTCCCACGACTCAGTTTCTTTTGGCACAGGTTGCAAATGGCATCGCTGTTGTCAGAGGCAGACACACAAAAAAAATGCCACACTGCTGAGCTCTGCAATGACGGCATTCTGGTGGTGGACACAGCATGCGTTGATTGGTGTGCTGTCGGGCTGACCCCGGGTGCCGATGCATGCTGTCTGACTGTGCCACTAGCTCTTTGCGACGACCTCCCCCTGCTTCCAACTCGTCTCCTCCTCCTCCTCTCTGTCTCCCCATCTGAACTTTTGCCCTGTTCTTCTTCTTGCCGAGTGGGCACCCACGTGACATCCATGGACGCATCGTCATCATCAACCGCTTCACTTGTATCTGACAACTCAGCAAAGGAAGCAGCAGCGGGTACAACATCATCATCATCACACCGTACGTCCATGTGTGTAATGCTGCCTGCCTGAGATATATCCCTGTTATCTACATCCTCTGGCAATAATGGTTGCGCCTCACTCATTTCTTCAAACGGATGTGTAAATAACTCCTCTGACATACCAAGTGAAGCGGCTGTGGTGCTAGTGTTGGTGGTGGCGGCAGGCGGGTGAGTGGTATCTTGAGAGGTGCCCGAAGCTAAGCTGGAGGAGGATGGTGCGTCAAGATTCCGAGCGGAAGCTGTAGAAGATTGGGTGTCCTGTGTTAGCCAGTCAACTATGTCCTCAGAACTTTTCAAGTTCAGGGTATGTGGCCTCTGAAAACTGGGCATTATTCTAGGGCAAAAGGGAATCACAGCACCATGACCACGATGGCCCCTGCGGGGTGGCCTGCCTCTGCCTGTCATTTTTTTTTGGATTAGTGGCACTATGCGTGCAAGCTACTGTGCGTCCAGATATGAGTGGCACTGTGCAGTGACAGAGGTTGGTAGAGTACACGCTGTAGGCCTGACACACCCGCTTGAAGACAACTAACGGCTATTCAATCTATAACAGTGAAAAAAAAATTTTTGTTTTTAAATCAACGCTATTGTGACACCAGATATGAGTGGCAATGTGCACTTGCAGAGGTTGGCAGAGTACACGCTGAAGGCCTGACACCCGCTTTAAGGACACTGACTGCTATTAGCTTACAGTGAAAAACTTTTTTCTTTTTAAAGGCACGCTATAGTGACACCAGATATGAGTGGCAAAGTGCACTTGCAGAGGTTGGCAGAGCACACGCTGAAGGCCTGACACCCGCTTTAAGGACACCGACTGCTATTAGTTTACAGTGAAATTTTTTTTTTCTTTTTAAAGGCACGTTATAGTGACACCAGATATGAGTGGCAAAGTGCACTTGGCAGAGCACACGCTGAAGACCTGACACCCGCTTTAAGGACACTGACTGCTATTAGCTTACAGTGAAATACTTTTTTCTTTTTAAAGGCACGCTATAGTGACACCAGATATGAGTGGCAAAGTGCACTTGTAGAGGTTGGCAGAGCACACGCTGAAGGCCTGACACCCGCTTTAAGGACACTGACTGCTATTAGCTTACAGTGAAATACTTTTTTCTTTTTAAAGGCACGCTATAGTGACACCAGATATGAGTGGCAAAGTACACTGGCAGAGATTGGCAGAGTACACGCTGAAGGCCAGACGCTTGCAGACAACTAACTGCTATTCAATCTATTACAGTGAAAAATATTTTTTTGTTTTTAAATGCAAGCTTAAGCTATTGTGACACCAGATATGAGTGGTGGCACTGGGCAAGTGGGCACAGTATCCACTGTGAGCCTGACACAGAAGCTGGCAGGCAGGCATCTGCAATTACATTACACAGAAAAAAAAAAAGGCAGACTGATGTTCTAGCCCTAAAAAGGGCTTTTTGGGGTGCTGTCCTTACAGCAGAGATCAGATGAGTCCGTCAGGACTGTAGTGGACACTGAATACCCTAGCCTAGCTATCAATTTCCCTATCAAATGAGCAGCAGCTACACGTTCCCTCCTCTATCTAAGAATGCAGCTTCAGAATGAATATAAAATGGATGCTGTACAGGAGGTGGGAGGGTCTGGAAGGGAGGGTCTGCTGCTAATTTGATGGAATGTGTCTGCTGACCGTGAGGCACAGGGTCAAAGTTTACTCAATGATGACGAATAGGGGGCGGATCGAACCGCGCATGTGTTCGCCCGCCGTGGCGAACGCGAACACGCTATGTTCGCCGGGAACTATTCGCTGGCGAACAGTTTGGTACATCACTATTGAGAACCTTTGGAGCATCCTAACGGCAAAAGGTCTATGAGGGTGGGAGGCAGTTTACATCCAAACAGCAGCTCTGGGAGGCTATTCTTACATCTTGCAAACAAATTCAAGTAGAAACTGTCCAAAAACTCACAAGTTCAATGGATGCAAGACTTGTGAAGCTGCTATCAAATAAGGGGTCCTATGTTAAAATGTAACGTGACCTGTTAACATGCTTAAAAAGTTAAAATGTTGTTATACGTTTTTATTGAAATAGCTTTTGATTTCAGTAAATATCCTGCAAACACAACAAATGACAATTTTCAGTTCTTTACAACCTATAAAGTGTTTTGAAACTTACTGTGCATAATAATTTGTAAGTTTTTTATGTTTAAAAAAAAAATACTGTTATCATTAGGAGGTTTGTTCTCGCCTCGTGGCTGACTGTTCCATAACTTCATTCGAATGGCTTTTCCATTCTAACAAATGGATCTGAGCGGTATTTTGCCAGACTGGGCACTCAGATCCCAGCTATTCAATGAATTACGTGAAGTTCAGGCACATATTTTAGGAATTATGTATTTTTAAACCATATTGTGTAATTTTCTGTATGGTGAGATAATGTAATTAAAGGTGTACTCTGACGCAATTATCTCTCCAGTACAGAAAAGGATGATGGGAAATTCTTGTACACTACATTTTCCACACAGTCCACCAGGGAAATACCCCTGGAATGTAATTAAGGAAACCCCTTGCATGGGGATGTGTATAAAACCAGCTGTGGTGCAATAAAAGTTCAGTTGACTCCCAAACTGTGTGTCATCCAGTTCTTGGGAAAAAGGGATTGGAATTACTACGCTGCTTGGATTTCGTATGCTGACTACGTCTACCAGCGGAGATATCGTGGTTATACCTCTACTCCACTACAATTACCAATGGAACTGCTGAAGCTCTCAACCTCCTGGCCAAACAGAATAACAATATGAGATCAGCAATCTACTAAAAATAGGCTGACTCTTATCTATTGGTGGCTGAAGGAGTGGGGGGTGCTTTTTATAATCAGTCTCTGTCTCTTAATACCCTGCTTAATTCCTTGGTTATAAGCCCTATATGTAGTATCATTGATAACACCATTGAGAGAAAAACAGCCACCCATGTTATGGCCATTTGGAAGTATAAACCTCTAGCCTAGAGAGAGGTCACATGTAATTCAGTTTTCGATAAAGCTTATATGGGGGCCCCAGGGGCAAGCCAAAAGTCCTGTTGGTCTCTCCTGTCCTATTATTACCTGATTGGAATTGGCAAACTCTGGTAAGTGATGCAACCGAGTATATAGTAACAGAAGC
Organism: Pelobates fuscus; assembly: GCF_036172605.1. Classification (NCBI taxonomy): domain Eukaryota; kingdom Metazoa; phylum Chordata; class Amphibia; order Anura; family Pelobatidae; genus Pelobates; species Pelobates fuscus. Next base: position 195,714,562 of record NC_086317.1, read on the forward strand.
ATCAAAGGGGTGAATGTGACAGGATCTCAATTAGGCCAAAAATTACTAGGCCTAAAATCTTCATGTGGCATATACAAGTACACCTATCTTTAAGTCATACATAACTAAGATACTGTCATCAATGTAATGAGCATGCGCACGATCTGAAACCACATTCCATTCTCCCCTAGTGCCATGTTGCCTAGCCATATAAGGTAATACTGGTGTAAGGGTACAGATGGGTCTATAAAAAGCCTATAATTCAAAACTCCAGTGCTCAGACTTTGGACACGAGTCAGCTGAGACACGGCCGGTTACAATAAATCTGTTTTTGCTTCCTGAATTGACCTGCGTCTGGACTCTTTGTGTGTGTCTTCTTCAGTGTTTTCCCACAACATTTATACAACGTATAAAGTACCAATCTCAATAAGGGTAGATTAAAGACATTAACCTTTACAGTTCCATGCACCATACATTTAATTAAAATTACATGTATTACAGCAGATAGTAATTGCATATACTACAAAGAGGCTTAATTAATTTAGCAATTAAAATTCAAGACTCAAAATTCATAGGTTAACTCAAATTAGTGAACATATTTAGCACAAATTAATATCATTATTGGACTTTACAGATAAACTGCAAATGCATTCTATTTCTATAATCACAGCAGCTTATTACAGTGGTTATGGTTCTGTAGGTGCTGAGCCTCTGGTTTTTAAAAAAGATATGAAAGTACTTCGTATTGTTTGACAAAAATGAAAGGTTGCCCCTGTAGCTAAAGTTCATAAGCTCGGTTTGAGAAAACATAAGAAGGATGTATCACTGTTAACCCTTTTGACACCACCAAATTGTAACAAGGAGCTTATTTCAAGTTGGTGGAGTCAAAAGGTTAACAGGGTTTTACAAAGGCTGCAATGGCTGCAAAGACTTATCAAATCCAAACCACCCTATACTTTGCATAAATGTTTCTGATGCATAATACAGAAGTGAAACTTTCTCGTTCTGTCATACTAAGCAGTAGACGTGTGCTTTGGGCTCCAGGAAAACCTTTGCTTAAAAACAATTTAACAAAAACTGTATAGACTGCACTCATAGCTTCTACGATCCACAACTACAGCAATAAGATATTTTATTTTGGTACTTGGAGAGTTCCCTTGATGTCATAAACAGAGTGAATAAATGTAGTAATTATATAAAGTACATTATGCAAAACACAGTCAAAGATTTGATTAGGTCTGATCAAACAGGCCAAATATTTGACTGTCTGCCTTTTCCAAATTAGAAAGTGATTAAGTGAAAATCCGTCAACACTTAAAAAGTTCCCCATCCTAGGCACCCAAATTCAGATAGTATGATTATTTAAATAAAATAAATAATTTCAGCCTTGAGAATGAAATTTTTATTATGACTCCCAAAACCGGATCAATCTTGATCGAAGTCAGCAACTCAAATTCCAAAGGTCTCTTCAGACAAGTTTAATGGATAGAAATGTGAGCAGAGAACCAGCCAACGTAGCCCAGGAAATGGCTATAAAGAGATTGATATAGTTATCACCATGAGAGTATATATTATTATTTATATAGCGCCAGCAAATTCTGTAGCGCTGTACAATGGGAATCACGTAATGCATATAAACCTTTAAATTCTATCAAGGGATAAAAGATTGTATTCTCACAGGCTATCTAGCTAAATATCTTGTATTAAAAAAAAGCTTCAATGGCTCAATTTCAGCTCAAGGCAGGGCCTTCTTTACCTTTTGTATTGGTCTGTGTATATTGTTTTGTCTTTTTCGCTAATTGGACAGTGCTGCACTTTATAAATGCCAATAATAATAAAAGCACCTCACATGTCTACATAATTGTATAGAATGTGTGTGAGCACTTACAGAGTGATACTCACACAAGAAAAAACATCCTCTTATGAGTGCTGTTAAGAAATACTTTTTTATACTTCGTATACTGTATACTTCTCACACTGCAAATCTCCAATCACTTCAAATGCAAATCTTCTATATCACCCAAAACCACACAATGTCAAGAAATGAATACATTCTTTATCATATTAGTCTTTGCACTATAGTGTCAATAACCTTATACATTTCTTGACATTGTGTGTGTGGTTTTGGGTGAGGAGTTCAACAGAAGATTTGTGTATGCAGTGTTTGAAGTGTATACTAAAGTCTGTTTTTGTTTTGTTTAGCAATGGTAATCAGCAAGAATGTGCCAGAGCAGCACAAATATAATATTCAAAGTGAATTTAAAATTTTAGGCCAAAATAGCATAAATTAAAACATAGCTTATTTGAAATATTTTTCCATGTGGTTATTGTGACCTAAAATTTAAATTTAACTTTGAATTTCCAGAAATTCGCTAAAGTCTGAACAGGGCAAAGCCACCGGGCTGCATAAATTATTCACACTATTTAACAATGCAACTCAGGCTCTGAATGAGCCTGAATTAGGCCCGGACTTCAGTCGGACTGAATATCGCAGGACGGCTGAAATTCAGACTTAAATGCTTAAAACTGGGGAACCTGGATGCTTTAAAACTGAAAAAACATCTAGATTACAAAATATATATTTTTTAAATTGGGGACTTTTTATAGTTTGGAATCAGTATTATATAACAGTTATACTTGTTAAGAATTAATTCTACCTGGCTTGGATCCAAAGCTGGTCAATTCATTATCTGAAAGAAAGGAAAAACATTTTATTGATAATTATTATTAGTGATAAACTATAAAAATAAAATAAACAGAACATATAAATTGCAATACATAAAAAAAATGTAGTGGTAGTGGATATTGCAGTGAGAGTTCTAGATGAATGACATACAGAATGTGTCAGGTTATAGCTTTGCAGTACCTTGTAGTAGAATATTTAGATTCACAGTCTCAATGTTTCCATCTGTTGATCTCTGGACTTTGCACTTGGGGAAAGAAAGGGAAGACATTGTAATTTATAATGTAAACAAACTTAGTGGCTATAAGTGATACAGTTAGGATGGCAGCAGTAAATTAACATTTGTAATACAGTTAGGATGGCAGCAGTAAAATAACATCTTTAACTCCATTGAAGCTACAAGTAAATCACCTACAGCCTGTATAAACTAATCATGAATGATATCAGATACAAGCATTGGACACATTCATATTCATCCCAATTTGGGTAATTTTTTTATTCATCTGAATGACTACTTAACATTACATAACAAGAGATAATTAACACATTTAGCTCATGCAAATCTACATTCATTTGCAGAGGCAAAAGGCAAAGCTGGAATGGAAGGAGCTGAATCCAAACAGCCAATCATATGTTGCGTCTATCTATATTTATTCCTTTGACTGTGTTAGCTCTGTTTTAGCTTTAATTTGTGTTAGGAAACAGCATTACCCTTTCTATGAGGCTTGACTATTCATGACGAACATAAAACAGTCTAAAGAACTAATGTGTAATAATTTATACAGAGAGAAATAGGTAACTGAATTGAAACGAAAACTGTACAATCAGTGCACCAGCAGGACACACCAGGGATGTCCAAGGGCATAACCCTATCAATATGAGAGAAAAAAACTCATGCGCTTTTTAAAAATCTTTGGAAATGTGCAACCTGGTATTATACAAAAGATGAGTAAACCCAAGAAGTGAGAAATGAGTTACTAATTATTAATTATTCAACCCAGTGATTAATTACAATAAGTGTGAAACCACAAGAAAATAGACTATTCTTTCTACTTTTCTATATACCATATCTATCCTTGTCTTTACAGGGTATATTTATCTATCTTAAATGAATCTTAGTATGAAATACTATAGAGCTGCTTAGCTCCATTCTATTTCTGCCTCCTATCTTGGGAGTATAGGGCCTGATGTTCATGTGCTCCCTACAGACCAAAAAGGGTGCTTCTTAAGAGGGGGCGCCGGTGTTACTGGCAGTGGCTTTACTGCTGTTTAGCCTCCCCTTATGTTTATTTACAGCGTGCCGCCGGCCATGTTACCAGGCGCTAGGGAGCCCTAACATGGCTGCTGACTAGAACCCGGTACAAAACAGGCATCTATCTCAGGACGCAAAACAGGCCCCACCACCCAGACATCTAATATGGCAACAGTGCAAGGGCACATCATTTGATCGCTCCCACCCCTTGCCCTGCATGTTGGGACAAGTGGGCAGGAGCAAAACAGGAAATGCTCCTCAGACTGACGAACACATGGACTGCAAAGTGATATGCCATGAAGGTAAGAAGGGACCTCACAATGTGTGCTTTAGAGAATGTTTGCCAGGCTGCTACAGTTTGTTTGTGTATGTCAGTCTGCTTGGGTCAGTGTGTCTGTTTCAGTCTGTAAGTCTGCTTGAGTCAGTGTGTGTCTTGATGGGTCAGTGTGTGTCTGCATGGGACATTGTGTATGTGCGTGTATATGTGTGTTTGTATGGATCAGTGTGTGTGTCAGCCTCCTTTTACAATGTCCAATATTGTGGTTCCTCAAAAAAATTATTTAAACATTAAGAATAAATCAGATGTAACCATATGTGTTTCCAATAAGAGTAGGGATGTGTTATCATCATGGATTCTAGTGATTATTTCACTAGAAGGGTCATAGACAAAGTATTAATGTTCATACATATGGCCATCATTACAGTATAGAATCTTTTGGTGGAACCTAATAAATTTAACCTTGATAAACTGTTGATAAGATATTGGCAAATTTTTTGATTGTCCCATGTTCAGTGATTGCAGTGTACCATCGTCTTAGGGTGACTGTTTAGAGCAGGAATGGGTTTTCTAAATTAGAGATTTGCAGAACTGGTGGGACATTTATCTACTGCCTTTTTGGACAACATACTTTCTAACCAAGTCTGTGAGAGAAATTTATGAAGTGGTCAGTTTGTTTGTGTATGTCAGTCTGCTTGGGTCAGTGTGCATGTCTGTGTATCAGCCTGCATAAGTCAGTGTGTGTGTGTGTGTGTGTGTGTGTGTGTCAGTCTGTCAGTCTGCTCGGGTCATTGTGTGGGTATGTCTGTATAGGTCAGAGTGTGTGTCTGCATGGGTCATTGTGTGTGTGTATGCATGGATCAGTGTGTGTTTGTGTGTGTCTGTATGGGTCAGTGTCTGTGTATGCGTGTTTGCATGAATCAGTGTGTGTGTTGGGGTTAGTGTGTGTCAATCTGCTTGGGTCAGTGTGTATCATCCTACATAAGTAAGTGTGTGTCAATCTGCTTGGGTCAGTGTGCATGCGTGTTAGTCTTCATAGATCAGTGCGTGTGTGAATGTGAGTAAGTCTGCATGCGTCGGTGTGTGTGTCAGTCTGTCTGCTTAAATCAGCGTGTGTCTATGTGAGTCTGCAGGTGTGTGTCAGTCTGCATGAGTGGATGGAGCAAATGGGAGGGCAACATTTTCTTTTTGCCTAGGGCGACAAAAATTCTTGCAACGGCCCTGTTCAGGTGCAATAGGACTCAATAACATATATTATACGTTCTTTAATGACATTTGGGAGTACCCTTTACAGTGACTGTCAAACTATTAGAGGGTAATATTAATATATTATTTCCTGTGTCTTTATTGTAAGACTTAGGATAGATTGATTTATTCATTCTGTATGTGGCTTGAGTCCTATCAGAGGGGGGAGGAGATCATTGCACCTTATCAATTTATTTCATGTATATTAGTACAAGGAACATATGCAAAGATTTGACTCTTGATACATTTACTCTCTATTTGCAAAGCTATTTGGAGCATTCTTCTGCACTAATAAAGCTAATGTTTAGGCTCCATCTAGTGGTTGGAACAAAGAATGCCAATCTTCTTTTTTATGGAGTTTGCAATTTTTTTGTGGTTTGATACAATTGTAATTAGTCACTGGGTTGAATAATTAACCCCTGTTTAACCGGCCTGTTTTTGCGATGTTGTACGTTAAGTACCAGAGCGGTTTTAACACTTTTGTGGTGTTTGTGTTTAGCTGTAATTTTCCGCTCTCTAATTTACTGTTCCCATACAAGTTATATATTGTTTTTTCAGGACAAGAAGGGCTTTCTTTACATACAATTATTTGTAAAATGTCATATATTTTACTTTAAAAAAATTAAATAAAAAATATGGTGAAAAATTGAAAAAAAAAAGTTTTTGGACTTTTACTTGAAAAATCTTTTACTTATCTACAAAAGCTAATGAAAAAAAACTGCTAAATAGATTCAAGATTTTGTCCAGAGTTTAGAAACATCCAGTGTTTACATGCTTTTTTTTTGCAAGTTACATGGCTATAAGTACAAGTAGGAAATTGCTGTTTCAATATATATATATATATATATATATATATATATTAAATGTATCAATAGTGACATTGTAACACTATTATCTGTCATAAATATCTGAATCACACCCCACATGTACATTTTTTTTTTAAAGGAACACTATAGTCACCTAAATTACTTTAGCTAAATAAAGCAGTTTTAGTGTATAGATCATTCCCCTGCAATTTCACTGCCATTTAGGAGTTAAATCACTTTGTTTCTGTTTATGCAGCCCTAGCCACACCTCCCCTGGCTATGATTGACAGAGCCTGCATGAAAAAAAAACTGGTTTCACTTTCAAACAGATGTAATTTACCTTAAAAAATTGTATCTCAATCCCTAAATTGAACTTTAATCACATACTGGAGGCTCTTGCAGGGTTATTATATATATTATATATATATATATGTGTGTAATTTAATTACATGTGTATTTTTATAGTAATATATATAAATATAAAAATACACTTAGTATGACATTATATATGATATATATACACATATATTATATATAGATATAATACATGTGTATATATATTTTATATATATACACACACACATATATATATATATATATATATATATATATATATATATTTTACACTGATTTATTTTATTTTACTTTTTTTTTAATTTTACACTTGCAGGGAGACTGCCTGTCAGCACAGACAGTCCCCCTGCAGGCAGATACACAGGCACCTATTGCGGTCAGGTGATCGAGCGATCACGTGTCCGCAGGGTCCTGATCTGCCGCGGGGAGACTGTCTGGGCAGACAGGCAGTCTCCCTGGACAGGGAGGAACGCTGATCGCCGGGGGAACGACGGCGGGGGAACGACGGCGATCAGGTAAGTATCCCCAGACCGTTATGACGGTTCAGGACCATCATCGGTCCTCAAGGGGATGTTTCCGATGACTGTCCTAAACCGTCATTGGTCGTCAATGGGGTTAATAATTAGTAATTAATTTCTTACTTCTTGGGTTTACTTATCATTTGTATAATACCAGGTTGCACATTCCCGAAACTTTCGAGAAAGTGCATTAGTTTATTTCTCTAATGTGTAATAATGAAGGACATTCAAGCCCCAACTGACTTATGAATAATTAAGTTCTGAAGGAGCCAGAATGCTACTTTATAGTTCTAGTAAGTTACCTGTATTTGATTTGACTTTTGGTTAGGTTACAGGAATTTTTAGTGTAGCCTGAATATTCTATACTGTGGCAGGTATTTTTTTTTTTTTTTAAGTTTATACAGTATATCAGTTAAAAGAAGAAAATACTTTTTTTGTGTGTGTGTTTTTTTTGTGGGTATGCAGTAATATCCTATGTTGTATGCAGAGATTGTTTTTAGAAGAAAAGAAAGTATTTGCTACCACTCTGTTACTGTCTTTAAAAGAAATGAAAATTAGTCAAACTTTTTTAAATTTATTTAAAAAACAGAAGCCATATGTAAAGCAAAGCCGTTTTAATTTCTATTTTTTTTAAAAAATAATTTTACAGTATGTAATTTATACATAGTAAGCCAGTTTTTTGGTAATGCCAATGGGCAAAGTTCAGTCCTAGTTCATCAATAAAGTGTCCAAATGCATTAAAAGTGCTGATGATTCATTAAAAACATTCTCATTCAAAAATTCTCCCCTTACATTATACGTGTATATCTACATGGGGGTCTTAACCCTGTTGCGGGTATGAGAGCTAGTTTTAGGAGTGGAGGTCTATTCGAGGGCGCTCAACAAGCAGTGCAGACCGCCTCTCTGTGTTTTTCTATCAGTGCAGTGTACCCAGTGGATTTGGTGCCTTGTTTCGGGTGTAGGGTGCGTCTCCCTTGTCTCAGAGGAAGGGCGGGGTTTGGTTTGGGGCGTGGCCATAGCAAGACCCAAGTGGAAAAAAAGGAAAAAGAAGTATGTACAAGTACCGTGCGCAGGGTGGCCTGCCACAGCGAAATAAAGGAATGGGTGCATGGGGGATGGAGAGAACCGTATGGGTGCATGGGGGATGGAGAGAACCGTCCTCCATGTTTGTGGCTAACAAGCTCTATAAACATTCTTTGAAAAAGGGACCAGAACCTAGCTGGAACATTGCGTGTTTGAGTTATACCTTTGCTAGCGTCTAACAATACCAGAAACATATCAGTTAACATTTAACATTGCATATTCTTATATCGTTTATTTTAAGCATCCCAAGCAACTCACGTAGCCTCCCCAACACTTCCTGTTAACCCTTTAAGGACAGAGCTTCAGAAGCTTGTCTTTCACTTAATGACAACAGCATTTTTTGCTGTTTGCGTTCAACTGCAATTTGCATTTTACTAATTTATTGCACCAACGCATATTATATACCGGTTTTTAAAGGACAGAAAGGGCTAAAATTTTGTTGTAATATACACATTATTATTGCAAAAACTGTAAAAAAACCCACAAAATCTTTCATTTTTTTTGCATTTTTCTGTATTTCTTTATAATAAATAAGCATATATATATAAGCATTTATATATATATGTATATATATAAATGCTTATATAATCTTTCAAAATCTTTCATTTTTTTGCATTTTTCTGTATTTCTTTATAATAAATAAGCATTTATATATAATAATAATAATAATAATAATAATAATGTGTGCACAATTAGTGCAGGTTAAGGAAAGTAATTAAAAATAAATTAATTTAGTTGTTCTGATTTACAGAATATATAATGTGTTTGGGATTTTAAGTTTTTTTTGGTAGTTACAGGTCACAAAGCACAAGGAGTAAAATAAACTTTTAATGTGGAGCGATTTTAGAATTTGGTATGTTTGTCTTGTAAGCTTAATAGCCATAAAAGAAAACAAAATTGCCATACAAAAGTGTATATTTATATAAAGTAGACACCACAGGCTATTTACCTAAGGTTGTTTTGACACTTTCTACGTAGCCATTTCACCGCTAACCTCTACTAAATATTGGAGTAAAATTGTGTTTTTTGGGGGTTTTGGCACACAAACTTATAACAAATAACTTCTCATGTGTATTTTGTAAAGTAGGTGTGTGCTATTCCTGTACAAAGTTTTATTTTGTGCTCAGTTACATCTGCTGAGTAAAATGACACCCCCATTGTATGTCTTTGGCACTATTTTGTGAAGCTACATTGCCATGTAGGAGACCTGTCCTTTTTGAGAGACGGATTTAATGAGCCTATGCTTCCATTTGGGGTATTATAGTAGTTTGACTGTTCAAAAAACCCCCACAAAGGCCTACCATTTGTAAAAGTAGACACTCCAGGGTATCTCATAAGGTGCATATTGTGCCTTAACATGCCCCCATTTTTTCACCAATGTATGCCAAAGTATGTGGTAAAAAATAATTTTGGTAATTTTTTACATACGGATTGCATTTTTGCTGGGCATTTTGTATATTTCATATGTGCCACTAAGTTCAAAACACCCAAATATGCTCAGCTAAGTCTTCTGAGTAAAACGACACCCACAATGAATGTCTTTGGCACTATTTCGTGAAGCTACAGTGCCATATAGGAGACCAAGCCATATCAGTTTTTACCGAACTTTGAATTTTGACGCTGGGCCAATGTGCAATTTCCAAGCATCTTCGCAGGTTTTAAATTCAAACTACCCCACAAAAGCCTACCATTTCTTAGAGTAGACACCCCAGGGTATTTCAAAAGGAATATTTTGAACCTTAGCGTGGGATCATTTCTCCGCTAGCTTGTACCAAGTGTAGTGGTAATAAGCGCTTTTTCTGCCTTTTTGACACACAAAGTGAGATGGCACAGTATATTTAGCAAACCTTATGTGTGCTACCACTGTATAATACTTCATATGTTGCTCAGCTATGTCGGCTGAGTACAAAAATACCCCCGTATGTACCTTTGCCAGGTATATGTGGACATCGGAGGGGCACATTTGGGACACAGCCATTCCAGTTTTTTTCAAACTTTACATTTTTACGCTGTGGCCATGTCCCATTTTAGAGTATTTTACCAGGCTATATAATCCAAATACCCCATAAAGCCATACCATTTCTTAAAGAAGACATCCCAGGGTATTTCAAAAGGCAAATTTTAAACCTTAGCGTGAGATCATTTTTCCGCTAGCTTGTACCAAGTGTAGTGGTAATAAGCGTTTTTTTCTGCCTTTTTGACACACAAAGTGAGTTTACACAGTATATTTTGCAAACCTTATGTGTGCTACGACTGTATAATACTTCATATGTTGCTCAGCTATGTGGTCTGAGTACAGCAATACCCCCGTATGTACCTTTGCCAGGTATATGTGGATGTTGAAGAGGCACATTTGAGACGCAGCCATTCAGTTTTTTTCTAACTTTGAAGTTTTACGCTGTGTCCATGTTGCAATTTGGAGTAGTTTAGATGGTTGGTTATTGAAACTTCCCCACAAACACATACTATTTATTAAAGAATACACCCTGGAGTAATTCAAAAGGCATATTTTGAACCTTAGCGTGGGATCATTTTTTTCTCTAGTTTGTTCCAGGTGTAGTGGTAATGAGCGTTTTTAAATGTATTTTGTAACTTTTTAAAACTTTTTTTACTTTTTAAAACTATTTTTTAAACTTTTGTTTTGCTTATTAATTTTTTTAAACTTTCCTAAACTTCCTTAAAACTTAGTTTTTTGCAGATTTAACATTTTTGTAAGCTTTTTTTTTTACCGTTAACCCCTAACTAGCAGTAAGCAGCACTAACAGTAAATTCCCCATTTTCCCATAACTCCCACCCACCCCAGCTAGCAAAATATTTAAAGGGAATCTCCAGTGCCAGGAAAACTATCCGTTTTCCTGGCACTGGAGGGTCCCTCTCCCTCCCACCCCCCAATCCCCAGGTACTGAAGAGGTGAAAACCCCTTCAGTCACTTACCTAAGGCAGTGGCGATGTCCCTCGCCGCTGTCTCCTCCTCCGTGACGCTCCTCCTCTCCATTGCGTCAGCCGGTGGGCGAGACTGATCCCGCCCACCGGCCGAGGAGACCTAATGCGCATGCGCGGCAATGCCGCGCATGCGCATTAGCGCACCCCATAGGAAAGCATTGAAAAATAATTTCAATGCTTTCCTATGGGGATCTGAGCGACGCTGGTGGTCCTCACACAGCGTGAGGACGTCCAGCGACGCTCTAGCACAGGTTTCCTGTGCTATAGACCAGGAAGTGACCTCTAGTGGCTGTCTAGTAGACAGCCACTAGAGGTGGAGTTAACCCTGCAAGGTAATTATTGCAGTTTATAAAAAACTGCAATAATTACAGTTGCAGGGTTAGGAGTAGTGGGAGTTGGCACCCAGACCACTCCAATGGACAGAAGTGGTCTGGGTGCCTGGAGTGTCCCTTTAATTATACAATATTTAAATTAGTTAATTAAATAAATTGAACTCCTGAGGGTTAAAAAATAAATAAAAGTTAATCGTCAGGGGTTAAAAAAAAATTAGATCACAGTATAATACTGTGATCTGTATTTTGATCACTGTAGGCAGTGATCGACTATCAGGGAAGGGGTTAATTTTTATTTGGACTGGGTAAAGGGTTTTTTTTTTTTTTTTACTTAAACGTTATTAAAACTTTTTTTTACTTAATTTTTTACTTTTTAAAGCTTATTTTAAAACTTTTTTTAACGTTAACCCCTAGTTAGCCTAACACCAAATCCCCCACTAACTTCCACCCTCCCCAGCTAGCTAAATATATAATTTTAAAATACTTGAATTAATTCATAAAATAAATTTAACCCCTGAGGGTTAAAAAAAAAAGAATTAACCCTCAGGGGTTAAAAAAAAAATCAGATCATAGTAAAATGCAATCCCAGCCAATTGATCACTGTGGTCAGTGATCAATTGGCAGGGAAGGGGTTAATTTTTTTATTAAAATGGGTAAAGGGGGGTGGGATTTTAATTTAACTTTTTTTTTTTACACAGGGGGCAGGATCACTGATGATCCGTCTCCCTGCACTTCACAGTGAACCCGGAAGTGCAGGGAGGCAGAAGGTGAGTATCCACAGCACATGTGCTTGCTCTGACAGCCTGTCAGAACGAGCACATGTGCTGGGTCAGCGCGATCTGGTGCTCCCGGTCTGCCTCTAATACAGAGGCAGACCGGAGCACCATTAACCCCTCGATCGCCGCAATAGCGGCGATCCGGGGTTAATTTTAACGGGTGACAGACGAGGTCCATCACTCGTCGTTATGGCAATCCCCTGAGTGACGGACCTTGTCAGTCACTCGTCGTTAAGGGGTTAAAGAGTATAATTTTCATGGAGGCTGTGTGAGTCACAGCTAGGGAAGGTGTGGCTGGGGCTGCATATAGAGAAACAATTGTACAACTTCTGCACCAAAACATAACCTAAGATGTGTGCCATGTGTTTGTTCCACCATAATTTAGGTGTTTTTCTTTAAGCTCTTTTGAATCAATACATTTATTGAAAGATTTCTCTGCAGCAAAAGTATATGATATTTTTTAAAGTGATACTAAGAGAAGCATGAAGATGTTGGTTTACATAGTTTAGTTTTGCTATTCCTCAATGTTCTGTGTGTTATGTCCTGTCATGACTGCTTCCGTGTATCATATCTTCTCTGTACCTGTATGTCCTGTCTTCTAATCACTGCTCTTGTGTATCATGTTATCTTGTATTACATGTGTCATGTTACATTATTACTGCCTCCCTAAGTTGAAATGTTGTTTTTTTAAATTTTGGATACCTGCTTTATTTACGATTGGTCTTTGGTGCTTCATTTGTGAGGTATGTAAATTAGACAATTTAGCTTTGTAAGGTTTCTTTATAAGGTTATTATTTATCATCAATTTATACCATTGAAGTGTATTTTTTAAGATTGTAATTCAATTTGTAAATATCTGATCTCCGGTTATATTTACATGGTGCTGTTTTATTATGATTTGCTACTCATTCATTTTTGAGTGATCTTTAATATTTGCAATTAGGGTGTATTTTTTTTTTTAGCAAGTGCTTGTTTTGCTCCTATGTCTTATACTGAACATTATTACTGCCTGTGGATCTATTATGTTATCACTGCCCAGTGAAGCAACAGTCTTGTACTGTGCCAATGACCATTTCACATCACCATCTCCTGTTAACTAGACACTAGGAATGATGGCCCATAGTCACTGAAGCTTTTATTCCTCCTCATTATTGACACAGGAGAGTTTAGGCAAAGGGTGTGTAGATATATCCAGGTCTATTGTTGGTTTTGTGAGAGTGGTTTAGAAGAACACATATATTAATATATATGTATGCACATATGTGTATGTCAGCACCAACATCTAAATTATTCACCAGCTACCTTTGAGCTGAACAAATCTGCTTTTGCTCTAATCTGATTATTTTTGAAAAAAAAAAGTAAGAATTTTATAACAAAATAGATCAACTTCAAAACTCTCCAATGCAGTCATATTTTAGCTCAAATACATCATTGCAACTTCCTTCTACTTCTAATTCTCCATAGTTATCAATTTAGGGACTATATCGTTATGTCTTTGTAAGGTGGAAATTCTACATGTCATAGGTCCTTACAACTGCATGCATTGTAACATTTTACTTACCCCTGTGCATTCATTTACTCCACATAGCATCACGTCACAGAAAAGATACACGCTCGGAAAGCCACTAAATTGGAAAGACTGAATTCTAATTCTTACATCCAGAGACACTCCATTTTCTAACACTTCTGTTTCAACCCCATTATTAGGTGCACAGCTGGAAATAAATCATAATGTTAGATGGTATATTTAGTAGATTTAGCAGATAAATCCCCACTGTATCCTTTAGATTGTAAGCTATCTAGCTAAGCACTTTGAATAAAAGAGCTTCAATGGCTAGATATCAGCTTACAGGTAGGGCCCTCTCTACCGTTTGTATATGTCTGTGTATATTGTATGTCCTCCACTAATTGTACAGCACTGTAGAATCTGTTGACGCTTTTCTAAATACCAGTAAAAAATAAAAAATTTGGTAGCAATTAAAGAAATGTTGGACAAGTATATATACCAAGAATATTTGAATAAAAAATAATTTGTTATTAGACCAAGGATCTATAAATATACACACTTACCCTTTAGTGACCAGCTGAACTGCATTTGTATCCGTACGATCATTGGTAGGGGCTGCAACACATTGAACAGCACTCAGAGCAAAGGTACTTCCATCAGCATCTGTAACTACCATTTCTAGAAAGATGTTTGATCCGATTTCAACATAATCATCTGCTTGAATTATATTAGTGAATTCAGAATCTTTAAAGGCAGCCATTGTAACAGTATATGAACCCTCTCCATTAACTGGTTTTAAGACTGCTGTACTGTAAACAAAATACATGATACTAGTCAAAAACTTAAAAACATATAACTAATTTGTACTGTAAACATCATCAACGATTAACATAATGCCACCAAAAATGTAACTATTTATTTGTTAGAATAGTATTATTAGACATGGGGTACATTTTTTTTTTAGTGTTCACATGAGAAAATAAATAGTTAATTTTTTAAGTATGGCACATTTAGAATCCAAATATTTAAAAACAGTCTTACATCTATAAAAATAAAAAAAAGAACAAAAAGTACAAGGAACAGAAAAAAAGTGTTATACGTGTTATAAAGTTGGCATGGCACATTTGTTACAGACAATGCACAAAATAGTTGTACTATTCTGTTACTTTATAGATCACTTTACTTCAATAATATTTCATCATTCTGTATCTGAAATTATCTGCTCTGTTTGAAATTTGCAATGTGAGAATACAAATTCACACAAGTAGTCTTAACTAATGTTGTGGTATAAATATTATGTAAAGATGACTAAAACAGTAATTTATATCATTCCACTAACTGAAGTGGTGATGGTAAATGAATTCTTCATTTAAAATATGGTGTTGACCTAAATAATAATATCGGCAAAATTTACAAATATAGAAAAATAAATGGTGCATATAATCCAATGATTACACTTTTAAATCAAACGCATGTGTTTTCCTAATTGTAAAAACCAATTGCATAGTTAGATACTAATCTAGATTGAAATACGTGCATCAAGTAAAACCCAGTCTTTTATGCTGTTAGTCCAAAATAAGGCAGAATATCTATACAATCTGATAACACAACCCCTTTAGGTAGAGAATTCCCCATCTTTATTGTTCTTACTGCAAAAAAACATTTCCTCTGCGATAAGAGAACTGTCTTTCTTCCAATCTCAATGGGTGACTTCTTGTCTGTTGTATATTTCTGCTAATTAACAGGTTAGCACATCGTGGTTTATACTGACAATGTATATGTTTGTATATAAGTGTTTGAGTTCCCTTGTTAACCCCTTAAGGACTGAGCCAAATGTACACGTTGTGATCAAAACAAAACCTTGAATTTGCGCTATATGTCTGTTCAGGCGTAATTCACCTCTTTCATATTATGTGCACCCACACTTATTATTTATCATTTTATTCAGGGGAAACAGGGCTTTCATTTAACATCACATATTGAGGTATGAAACATATTTTAATAAAATATAAAAAAAATGGGAGAAAATATGATTTTATTTTTTTTAATATTTAGTTCTATGTGACATTTTAACTGTGAATGTCATAATACTGTTTACTTTTACTGCAATAAAACACACATATTTGTATTCAGTGATGTCTCACGCTGCCTTTGAGACCGTATGGTAGCCCAGGAATAAGAATTACCCCCATGATGACATACCATTTGCAATAGTAGACAAGCCAAGGTATTGCAAATAGGGTATGTCCAGTCTTTTGTAGTAGCCACTTGGTCACAAACACTAGCCAAAGTTAGTGTTAATATTTGTTTGTGTGTGAAAAATGCAAAAAAAAAACGAATTTGAACGCTAATTTTGGCGAGTGTTTGTGACTAAGTGGCTACTAAAAGGATAACTCACACGAACGCTTAAATTATACAAACGAGAACCACACGGACGAACTACTATACAAACTTTTCCTCAAACCAATGAAGTCTCGTACCCACACTACCGGCCATCTACCGGCCAAAATCACTCATGACAACAACCACATAAATATGAATACACATGTCTACATAGGCAAACCTAAGTTACTTCTGATACATATAATGGTTAAAAGGTCCTGTCATTTTGAAGTCATGCTTACATAAACAGTGTCTACTTTGCGGAAACTTTATAATTATTCCAGCAGTTGTATTTTGTGTTTACCCACATACGTTGCATATGTTATTTCATGTCCTGTCAGATTTTGACTTGTACTCTCTGACTGTTCAGTCACGGTTAAATACCAATTCAGTAAAAAACGGTACATTAATATACACAGTACATTGATGAAATTACGGTATCCAAACAAGTATACAGGAGGGGGTACGGTAACAAACACAAGCATTGCAAGAAACATAAATCCAGCAGCATATTATACATACCAAACCAAAACATCGCAAGGGGAATAACTTGTTTTGGTAATAAATTAGGAATATCCCTATACGGTTTCGTTTCAGTTCGAACTACTATCAACATAACAATATCCACCCAAATGGGTATGCTAAAGCTCAGCATACGCTTTCGATTCTACAACCAAACTCGTAAATCACAGTAAATACATAACGGATATGACCAATAATAGAGAAACACTGCTAAAATCACTACCATCATACGTAACTACGATCTTATAAAACTCACATCATAAAAAATTTGACAAACACGCCATGGCTTACTAGGTCAAATAGTTAACTCTCACTTCAATCCCTCAATCTACTAGGTTCAAGACACCAACGTTATTACTACCCCTCAAGTGAAAGAGCTAAATACAAAGGTAGGTACAACCAAAAAAAAAAAAAAAAAACTTAACATTTAAAGAAAAGTGACATCCACTTTTAGGATTCTACAGGCAATCAATTCTACTCATTCAGATACTTAATCACGGAATAAGACACTCATAAAACTTTCAGGTAGGCATGCGCTCTCGTTACTTCATTTCATGCATGGTTAACAGGCAGGCAACACCAAGCTCAGGCTCAAAACTATCACCGCAAGACCAACACACACCCTCACACGGAGGTATTTTCGCCCTTTGACCCAAATCATAGTTAGAGTCTCGCACACTCCACAAGTGGAGCAGTCAGAACGTCCCTTTCCCTATCCTAGCCAGTTAAAATAAATATACTAACAGTATTACTACAATGCCTTTCATATGTCATTATAGTATGTCTCACCTATTGGACCAAGGAGAGGACTTCTCACTGCCAAGCACACCGGCTAGACCATCCACACCAACCATAGCCCCTTCACAGGTGACAACCTAGACACGTCAAGCCCCTGTTCAATGAGGTCGTGGACAATCCCTAAAATTGCCATAGAACTAAGGCGAAGAGGCATTTCATATCCAGCCACCGCTAGGAAGGCAGAATTAAATAGACTGCTGATGGCCAACTCAGACAATCCTCAACCAGGGTCTAGCACACAAGCCAACATCAAAGATACTTTAGCCGGGATTCAAGCCACAATGTCGGCAATGCTGGCATCCATAAATAGCTTGAATCAGAGAATGGAGAAGCTGGGATCTACAACCCCAGCTAACGTAACCTCCACAGATCTCTCACCCACTGTAACCACCGCACAAACGGTCACACAGGGTAATATCACCATTACGCTACCCTCAAAGGATTCAGCAACACACATCATCACACCCGCACACATGGTCCCTACCAACATAAAGGATATTTTAGAGGGTAAGGATGTTAATCTTATGTCACTACTGATAGCATCCCAGGACGTAATTGAGAAGAAAACATACAATTACGATGACCTGTCCGTTGTCCTTAAAGCCAAAGACCCCAGATTAAACAAAAAACTTTCCATACCAGACTTCGTGTTAGCATTCGGATTGTACAGAGATGTTATTTGCTTCAACTTGCTTCAACTTCCCACGGCACAGAATTAGACCTTTACATGCACAAATTGGTAGACCTGGGAAACAAGTACAGTTGCACAACTTTCTATGACTATCACAAGTCTTTCTCAGCCAAGGCGGCAACTTTCGCTCAGTTTAACATCAGAATAAACTGGAGCCACATGGATAATTTGAACTCTCACGCTACCAATTTGTGCTCCATCGAACCCAATTCACCCACCACTACCTACAGTACTCCTAGCACGTTTGAACAAAGAGGATTAAAAGACAAACTGGGTAGACCGATAGTCTTTTTAGGGAAGGCTCAGATATGCAACAACTTCACTGCAGGGGGTTGCAGTTTTAGTGCCTGCAGGTTGTTGCATGTCTGTTCCATCTGTTTTAGAGCCCACGCCAAGACCATGTGCCCTAATCGTCTCTTTCCTAAGAAATGACTAACGAAGATACATGTCGACACACTAGCCTTTTACCTCGTCACACACCCATCACCAGACCTAGTCAATTTCGACGAAGGGTTCCACACAGGGTTAATCGCACTACCAAGGGGCACGTTTGAATGTAATAACTTACAATTAGCAACATCAGATCCCACTACAGTGGATACGCTCCTCAGCACGTAAGTAGAGAAAGGTTTCATGATTGGGCCATTCCAAACACCCCTATTCACTTGTTAGCGAATCAACCCGATAGGTGTTGCTACCGGCAAGTAAAAAAATTAAAAACAATTAATCATAGATCGGTCGGCTTCTCATTCTGTCATTACGCCAAGCCTTAACTCACTCATACCTTCAGAAGAATTCTCCCTGCAGTATGCCACAGTAGACAATGCCATACAGGAAAGGCAGGGGAGGCTGCTTGGTTGGGAAATACAGACATTTCCAATGCCTTCAAACTGCTCCCAATACGCCCATCACTGTGGCATCTGCACGGAATAAAGTGGAAAGGCTCATACTATTTTGCTAACCGATTAACTTTTGGAGCTAAAAGCAGCTCAAAGTTATTCGATTTGTTCGTAGAGATGCTGTGCTGGCTGTTATTAAATATAAGTGGCTGTCCAGTTGTCATCCATTACCTAGATGACTTCCTGATCATAGAGAAACACGAGACCACACCGTTAAGCATAACTAAAACACTTGCACTCTTTTCAGCCCTGAGAGTACCAGTAGCCTTGAAAAAAACTGTGGGACCCGTCACCAGGTTGTCATTTCCGGGCATATGCCTACACTCAGTCACTATGCAGGCAAGTCTCCCCGCAGACAAAGTTCAGAGAATCAGGACAGAGGTAGAGTTGTTCCTCAACAGAGGTACTACAAGCCGGAAAAACCTACAATCCCTCCTTGGTTCTCTGAACTTTGCCATGAGAATTATCCCACAAAGTCAAGCATTTATATCCAGACTACTCAGACTTTTACCCAAACTACCAATCAACCACAGCATTTCCCCAGTTATATGGACAGACGCAGCAGCCCACTCAGGGTATGCAGCAATTTTCGGTAACAAGTGGTTCAGAGACACATGGCCAGTTGAAACAGTAACATTACCATCATTCAACAACACCAACTCCGCCCTTTTCGAGGTCTTCCCAATAGTGGCAGCAGCCCAAGTTTGGGGAAACCTTTGGAAAGGACAAGTAGTAAAATGCTACTCAGACAACGCAGCAACATGCAATATAATTAAAGGGAATCTCCAGTGCCAGGAAAACAATCTGTTTTCCTGGCACTGCAGGTTCCCTCTCCCTCTCACCCCCCAATCCCCAGTTACTGAAGGGCTGATGTACTTTCTCGCTCTAACTTACAGGTGTTCTGTCAAGAACATCCCACAGCCGAGACAAACCCATACAGATCTCCGCTATTCCAGGAACTCATCCTGGACTCAATACACTCATAGCTCATGACAGAATGCTAGTACAATCAGCACTCTCTGCAAACGCTCGTACAACTGAGCCCTAACAATATTCAATAGGTTCATCACAGAATACAGAATCAGTAACCCGTGGTCATTAGATACCATGGTGGCATTTACATCTTTTTGCCACCTACACCTAAAACTGGCACACAATATGATAAAATTATACCTTACAGGTATACAATATCACCTCACAAACACATATCCTAATCACAGGACATTTATGTCCACAAACCCCATAAAAAACATTCTGAAAGGTATCTTACGACTAGAAGAATACAAACCCACAAAAAGCCAACCGATAGACGCAAACAAATTCCGGGCATTATCCGACACATTGGATATACTGCCATTTGAAAACGAAACAAACAATACTTTAAAAATGGCTATTTATCTAGCCTTCTACGGGTTCTTGAGACCAAACGAGTTCACCATAGAACAAACCAGTCATACCACCAACATGCCAGTCATACCCCCTTAACAAAATAGGGGACCACCATGTTCTGACACTTCAACACTCCAAAACAAATCAAACAGGACCACCCGACAAAAAAACTATATACCCCACAGGCAACAAATGGTGCCCAGTACAGTTATATGCATGTATAAAATACAAGATTAAAAATGCCCCCCCACTAAATCTACATAGTAACCCGCTAACAAAATCCAAATTTATGATCTACGTATGGACTCTCTTTACAAAATAGGGTGCGACCCATGAGCTTCCACATAGGTGCAGCAACTGCCGCTTCTAGTCAGAACGTCCCAGTACACATTATTAAAAAACTAGGATGATGGAAGTAGTCCGCACACAACCGGTATGTACATCGACTGGAAAAAGAACTTAGAAAAGCAAGAAGCACGGGTTTAAACACAGATCTTGTTTTCAACTGATACGTAATAAAGATGTTTTGCCCATGCCTTTTTGCCTTCTTTATTTTACAGGCCTGCCCGTACATCGGGTTTCGGCACACCACAATCAAATTTAGCTAATAACACGATCAACGCTTACGCTCGGCTTATTTCCCTGACCACAAATGGGAAGGTGGAGCCTGTAGTTGTGGGAGAGAATGATCCGGCCTATATAAACACAAACTTACCTCCATACCAGGCCGACGTCGATTATTCACCCTACCCACCACTCCACATATACACATATCTACAAATTCAACCTTGGCGGGCCCTCTTTATTTTACAGGCCTGCTCGAACATTCGGTTTCTGCACACCACAACCGAATTTAGCTAATAACACGATCAACCCTTACTTGGCTAATTTCCCTGACCACAAATATATATATATATATATATATATATATATATATATATAAAACATGGGGGGGTGGTTGCACTCACCTAAACATGCTTAAATGGGGTGCTGCTGGGGGCCATATTATACAATAAACAATACACAAGATCCAGCGCACTCTCCTATCTACTAAACAGCAACTTCAAAGTTGACAGATTGTATTAGTTTTTAAAGGTTTTTTTCAAAAACACCTAATCTAGGCAAAAAAAATAATGGGGATTTAGTTACATTATATGATCATACATTGCATAAGCCTGCCACAACTTATGCAATGTATGATCATATAATGTAACTAAATCCCCATTATTTTTTTTGCCTAGATTAGGTGTTTTTGAAAAAAACCTTTAAAAACTAATACAATCTGTCAACTTTGAAGTTGCTGTTTAGTAGATAGGAGAGTGCGCTGGATCTTGTGTATTGTTTATTGTACAATATGGCCCCCAGCAGCACCCCATTTAAGCATGTTTAGGTGAGTGCAACCATCCCCCCATGTTTCATATATATATATATATTTGGGAGTCTAGCCAACTCCTTGGTTTTGCACCCCTCCCTGTTACAGGTGCCTCATCTCAGGTCCCTATTTAGCCTTGTACTGCAGAGAGCCTCAGATGGAATTTTTTCCCAAGTAAGTGGGTTAATCTCATAAGAGCAGACATTAGACTGTGAGAGTAGGACCTGCCAAAGATGGGGTGCATTGACGTTGTGGCAGGCTTATGCAATGTATGATCATATAATGTAACTAAATCCCCATTATTTTTTTTGCCTAGATTAGGCGTTTTTGAAAAAAAACTTTAAAAACTAATACAATCTGTCAACTTTGAAGTTGCTGTTTAGTAGATAGGAGAGTGCGCTGGATCTTGTGTATTGTTTATTATATATATATATATATATATATATATATATATATATATATACATACATATACATATATATATATATATACACACACACACATATATAAACAGCGCTCGACAAATTGCAGACACCAGGTGGCGACTACAAATATCGCCCTGGCATCTGGGATTTGTCAGCTTTTTCCAAAGCCGCAAAGGAAACATTGAAGCTGGCCGCCGCAGGGAGCTTTGAAGCTGGCCGCCGCGAGGAGCATGGAGGTGGCGCGCAAGGGAGCAGTAACCTGCCTGCAGGTCTGCAATTCCTCTCTGAACCCTTGCGCGCTGTTAAGTGACATGATGTCCCTCCAGCCCCAGCATCATTACAGAGAGTGCGCAGTGGAGCAGAGAGAGACTGCAGGAAGATTAGAGCAGAGGCCCACTGTATGCCAGGGAAATATCCACTCAGCTCTCCCAAAGGTAGGGAGGCTGGGTGGATTTAAATAAAAATAAAAATAGCAATTTGTGAGTGTGGGAGAAAATGTATGTGTCTGTGTGCGCATGTGTCTGTCAGTGTGTGTGTATGTCATATACACATATGAGATTCGGTGTGTAATGGGGAGAAGTATGTATGTGTGTTTGTGGGGGTGAATGCATGTGGGGATGAAGTGTGTAAGTGGGTGAAGAGATGATGTGTGTGTATGCAAAGTGTACTCTGTGTGAGTGGGAGTGTACTGTATGAGGGGAGTTCACTGTCTGTGATGGTATACTGTGTTCTGGGGGGTGTAGCGAGTGGAATAGGGAAGGCTTTATAACTTTGACTTTAAAAATTATAAAAAAAAAAAAAAAAGAATATTCCCCTTCCCCTGATCTTACCTTGCAGGGACAGGGTGGCACAATCAGCTCTGTGGTGATTGTGAGGCTGCTTATCCATCAGGCACAGGGGAGGACACGAGATGAGATGAACTCTCTCTTGGAGCTCAAGCACTTACAAAGACTGACCCATACAATCCCACATACTGACAACCCCCCCTCCCTCCCACAGACTGACCCATATACACACACACACACACACACACACACACACACACACACACTACCACCCCCCCACAGACTGACCCATCCATAAACACACAGACTGACACCCCAACACACAGACTGACCAATGCACATACAGACTGACCCCCCACCCACAGACTGACATTGACATACACACAC
Source organism: Pelobates fuscus (assembly GCF_036172605.1). Lineage (NCBI taxonomy): Eukaryota > Metazoa > Chordata > Amphibia > Anura > Pelobatidae > Pelobates > Pelobates fuscus. The sequence goes on from NC_086317.1 coordinate 195,737,967, forward strand.
ACACACACACACACACACACACACACACACACTGAGACTGACCCATGCACACACAGACTGATCCCCCCCCACACACACACAGAGACTGACCCATACATACACACAGACTGATTCATACACATACAGACTGAGCCATACACACACAGACTGACCCATATACACACACAGATTGACCCCCCCACACACAGAGACTGAACCATACACACACAGACTGACCCATACACACACACACAGACCTATACCCCCCACAGACAGACTAACCTCCCGCACACACACAGACTGACCTCCCCCCCACACACACAGACTAACCTCCCGCACACAGACTGAACCACTCACACACATACTGTATTGTCATATTTAATTTTGTAAATGAAAAATCACATGATAAAGCATGCATTCAATAAAAAAAAACATAGTGCCATAATACAAGAAGAAAACAAAACAAAAATGTTTCCTCCTGATTAAATAACGGTTATATAAGGAATAAAAAAAAAAAATTATATATATATATATATATATATATATATTACCTTTTTATATATTACCTTTTTTATTGGACTAACATAATTTTTTAATTACAAGCTTTCGAGGAGAACCTCCCTATATATGAACTCTCTCTCTCGAGATATACAGTTGCAAGAAAAAGTATGTGAACCCTTTGGAATGAAATGGATTTCTGCACAAATTGGTCATAAAATGTGATCTGATCATCATCTAAGTCACAACAATAGACAATCACAGTCTGCTTAAACTAATAACACACAAAGAATGAAATGTTGCCATGTTTTTATTGAACACACCATGTAAACATTCACAGTGCAGGTGGAAAAAGTATGTGAACCCCTAGACTAATGACATCTCCAAGAGCTAATTGGAGTGAGATGTCAGCCAACTGGAGTCCAGTCAATGAGATGAGATTGGAGGTGTTGGTTACAGCTGCCCTGCCCTATAAAAAACACACACCAGTTCTGGGTTTGCTTTTCACAAGAAGCATTGCCTAATGTGAATGATGCCTCGCACAAAAGAGCTCTCAGAAGACCTACGATTAAGAATTGTTGACTTGCATAAAGCTGGAAAGGGTTATAAAAGTATCTCCAAAAGCCTTGTTGTTCATCAGTCCACGGTAAGACAAATTGTCTATAAATGGAGAAAGTTCAGCACTGCTGCTACTCTCCCTAGGAATGGGCGTCCTGTGAAGATGACTGCAAGAGCACAGCGCAGACTGCTCAATGAGGTGAAGAAGCATCCTAGAGTGTCAGCTAAAGACTTACAAAAGTCACTGGCAAATGCTAACATCCCTGTTAGCGAATCTACAATATGTAAAACACTAAACAAGAATGGATTTCATGGGAGGATACCACAGAGGAAGCCACTGCTGTCCAAACAAAACATTGCTGCACGTTTACAGTTTGCACAAGAGCACCTGGATGTTCCACAGCAGTACTGGCAAAATATTCTGTGGACAGATGAAAACAAAGTTGAGTTGTTTGGAAGAAACACACAACACTATGTGTGGCGAAAAAGAGGCACAGCACACCAACATCAAAACCTCATCCCAACTGTGAAGTATGGTGGTAGGGGCATCATGGTTTGGGGCTGCTTTGCTGTGTCAGGGCCTGGACGGATTGCTATCATCGAAGGAAAAATGAATTCCCAAGTTTATCAAGACATTTTGCAGGAGAACTTAAGGCCATCTGTCTACCAGCTGAAGCTCAACAGAAGATGGATGTTGCTACAGGACAATGACCCAAAGCATAGAAGTAAATCAACAACAGAATGGCTTAAACAGAAGAAAATACGCCTTCTGAAGTGGCCCAGTCAGAGTCCTGACCTCAACCAGATTGAGATGCTGTGGCATGACCTCAAAAAAGCGATTCACACCAGACATCCCAAGAATATTGCTGAACTGAAACAGTTCTGTAAAGAGGAATGGTCAAGAATTACTCCTAACCGTTGTGCACGTCTGATCTGCAATTACAGGAAACGTTTGGTTGAAGTTATTGCTGCCAAAGGAGGTTCAACCAGTTATTAAATCCAAGGGTTCACATACTTTTTCCACCTGCACTGTGAATGTTTACATGGTGTGTTCAATAAAAACATGGCAACATTTCATTCTTTGTGTGTTATTAGTTTAAGCAGACTGTGATTGTTTATTGTTGTGACTTAGATGATGATCAGATCACATTTTATGACCAATTTGTGCAGAAATCCATATCATTCCAAAGGGTTCACATCAGGCCCGGACTGGCCATCGGGCAAACCGGGCAAATGCCCAGTGGGCCGCGATGGCCACGGGCCGGGGAGATCCAGCCGGTCTATGCAGGGCCGGCGCTATCCGAGCGCCGGCCCCGCTGTGTTGCATTAAGGGCCGGTGGGGAGATCAAAGATCTCCCTCACCGGCCCACATGCAATCAAACGCGGCCGCCGGCGGGGGAGAGAGGGAGGGAGCCAGCTTGCCTGGAGGAGGACCCGGCGGAGCTCTAACTTGCAGCTCCGCCGGGTTTCTCTCGCGAGATCCGGTCCGTTGCCATGGCAACCGGCCCGGTCTCGCGGGAGTGAACTCTAGCCCCAAAGGGCTAGAGTTCACTTACCACGAGGACCACCAGGGATGGATGTCAGCAGCCCCCCTCCCCTCCAGGCTATAGGTAAGAAATTAAGAGGGGGGGGGGGGTATAATGTCTATTTAAAAAAAAATAAAAAATGTATTATTAAAAAAAAAAACACATCAATATTGGCATTTACCTGCCTCCCCTTACTACTGGAGGGGTTAAAATATATGTTTATTATTATCATTGTATGAGGGTGATGTGTGTTAGGGTATTATTTAGGGTACACCACCCTCATACAGCATCCTAACACACATCACCCTCATACATCACAGTAACACACATCACCCTAACACACATCACCATCATACATCACCATCATACATCACCCTAACACACACCACCCTCATACAGCATCCTAACACACACCACCCTCATACAGCATCCTAACACACATCACCCTCATACATCACCCTAACACACACCACCCTCATACAGCATCCTAGCACACATCACCCTCATACAGCATCCTAACACACATCACTCTCATACATCACCCTAACACACATCACGCTCATACAGCATCCTAACACACATCACCCTCATACATCACCCTAACACACATCACCCTCATACAGCACCCTAACACACATCACCCTCATACAGCACCCTAACACACACACACAGCGCCCTCACAAATCACGCTAACACACACAGCACGCTAACACACACAGCACGCTAACACACTCAGCGCCCTAACACACTCAGCGCCCTAACACACATCACCCTCATACATCACCCTAACACACATCACCATCATACAGCATCCTAACACACATCACCCTCATACATCACCCTAACACACATCACCATCATACATCACCCTAACACACACCACCCTCATACAGCATCCTAACACACATCACCCTCATACAGCATCCTAACACACATCACTCTCATACATCACCCTAACACACATCACCCTCATACAGCATCCTAACACACATCACCCTCATACATCACCCTAACACACTTCACCCTAACACACTTCACCCTCATACAGCACCCTAACACACATCACCCTCATACAGCACCCTAACACACATCACCCTCATACAGCACCCTAACACACACACAGCGCCCTCACAAATCACGCTAACACACTCAGCGCCCTAACACACTCAGCGCCCTAACACACTCAGCGTCCTAACACACTCAGCGCCCTAACACACTCAGCGCCCTAACACACTCAGCGCCCTAACACACTCAGCACCCTAACACACACACACCACCCTAACAGCGCTCCAACACACAGCACCCTCACTCACACACACAGAACCTTCACACAGCACCCTAAAACAGACACACACACATCACCCTCGCACAGCACCCTAACACACACACACATCACCCTCACACAGCATCCTAGCACACACACACACACTGCACACCTCACACACACAGCAGCCCCCAAACACGCTGCACCACTCACACACACACACAATACTACACACCAAACATATATGTATATATACTACAGAACCCCTCACACACATACTGCACCCCTAAACACATTAAATTCCAGCCAAACAATAGATTCCTACCCAACTCTGGATATCTACAGATATACACACACTAAATCTCTATATACACTCTGAATCCTCTATACACGCACACACACACTCACTAGATCTCCTATACACACTCCTGAGTCCTTCAAACACACACTAGATCCCCTACACACAGACGCTGCACCACCTACACACACACACTACATTTCTGACATACACACTCTGGATCCCCTATGCACACACTAGATTCCATGTAAGCAAACACATAGCGTCTCCATAAATGGGATACAGAGAGTATCCCAATTATGGAAACCCCTGAGACAAGTTTCAGGCAAACAATGCAAGCATGTTATTAAATTTGCTTGCACTGTGCAGAACAAATACAGGGCCTTTTTCTCATGCCCTGGAAGAGCATTGAACCAACATGCTAACTTTGAGATGGGGCGTGCTTGTCATTGGGGATGACAAAACACACCCTATCTGGCCCCGCCCCCTTTTCAGTGGGCCGCTGTGAACAAAAAATGCCCGGGCTGAATTTTTTTCCCAGTCCGGCCCTGGTTCACATACTTTTTCTTGCAACTGTAGATATACACACATTTGTTACATACACATTGCATAACAAATTACAATTATTATATACACATTTAGAATTTGATAAATATGGTGAAAGTATGCAAGTATTTCTATTAAGCCCTAATTATGTCCATGCAGTATGTGATAAGCTTTTTGGTGTTCTAATACATGCCAGGAGAGGGGATGAAAAGCTTTTTTAATATTCCTAATTTTTTTTGCAATTGCTTCATTTGAGAATGTTTCTCATTCTTACTTGAGCTGCTTTATAACTGTATTTTTTGAAGCACTTTCCATTTTTCCAACAAAGTGAAAAAAATTCCTTCTCGACCCCAGAATGGCACAGATCTCTACTTGGAACAAGAAGCGGTTATCCTACCTATTAAAAATTATATTAATGGATATTATTTCTTGCAAGTATTCAGCCACTTGCTGTTGTCACATTTCTACAGACTGATAAAACCACCTCTTCAGACAGAGAATGCACATGCTTATTGTTCTTACTGTAAATCAAGCATGTCAAACTCAAAGGCTAACACGGGCCAAATAAACAAGGTTAACGTTTATGTGGGCCACAAAAAAACAAAAACCGTCAGTTTTTATAGAAACGTTTGTTTATATCGAAAAGTACAGTATACAAAAAGTTGCCTAACTGACACTGGTAATGTTTGGTAATGGGACTGAAATGGTGAATGTATGCTGTTGCACACCTGTAAAAAACAAATTAAGTTATCATGTTTATTTTGAAGTTCTCTGAGTGTGTTCTTCACTTTGGAAAACATTGGGAGGCTATTGTGCATGTGTGGCAAAAAGCTGCGCGGCCAAACAGCATCTCCATGGGGAGCATTCAGTGTCTCTATGCAGACCCTTTCCCCATTCTAATACATTGCCCCCCTCTAACACACTGCCCCTCTTCCCATTCAAATACATTGCCCCCCCTCCCTTCACCCAATGTAATACATTGCCCCTTCAATCAATACACTGCCCCTCCTCCCTCTGCTCTAATTGAATAGACTGCCCCCACTCCACTTTAATACACTGCCCTCCCTACCCGCCTCCCTCAAAAATAAATACACTGCCCCCTCCCTTCCTCAAATAAATACACGTCCCCCTCTTTCCTCCAAATACACTGCCCCCCTTCCCCAATTGAATACACTGCCCCCCTGACTTCCCCAAATGAATACAGTGCCCCCCACCTCAAAGTAATAAATTGCCCCTTCACTCCCATTAATACACTGTCCCATACACAATTTAATACACTGGACCCTCCCACCCCCAAGTTAATACACTGTCCCTTCCCTCACTTAAATTAATACACTGCTCCCCCGCTCCCCACAACCACTCCAATAAACTGCCCCCCTCCCTCTCTCAAATGAATACACAGCCCCCCTCCATCCCATTAATACACTGCCCCCTCCCTTCCATTAAAACAGTGCCCCTCCCCAATTTAATACACTGTCCCTTCCCTCTCTGAAATTAACACACTGACCACCCCTCCCCCCCACAACCACTCCAATACATCGCTCTGCAGACAGACACACTGCCCTTTTGTGGCCGGGAGAGCAAGAATCCGGAAATATTTTTCCTGTCTTGCGGCTGGTCGCAGCCCCAGCTGAAAGCGACCCCAGGGCAGGCAGGTCGCAAAAATATTCATTGTTGGACGCATGCAGCCCACGGATTACATGTTTGTCATGCTTGCTGTAAATACTTTCTAGCCTAAATGTGTGATCTTGTGTCCTATGTATAGTCCCGTTTTTGAATAGAACTTGAAAATATAATTCATAAGTCATTATACATACCTCATTAGTGGCTTAAGAGCAAATTGAAGACTGGTCTGCAATGTTTTGTTGTAACCACATGTGATATTAAATGCAATAGGATTTTTTGTGATGAGCGGTGAAGGTGTAGTATTTAAGTGACCAGTATTCATTACATATATTTTGGAAGAATCATTCTGAAGAAAGATTGGATAAAAAAAAATGTCAGAAAATGCATTATAAAGTATTACTAAATTCACAAAACGGGAAGAATGTGCTAATGTGCTAATGTGCTAAAAGAAATGCAAAAAAAAAGACAATAACTAAACATGAACCATGAAAGATAGATGATAGATTTCAAATAATGGACAAAATGTATTTATTTTTAAAAAAAATATTTTACCAGGATGGATACATTGACATTTCTCTTGTTTTCAAGTATGTCCTGGGTCCACAAAACATTGCATTGTTACAATAGGATACAATATTACAGAAAATACAATATACAAACAAACTATATATATACATATATATGCTTGCACTCCTGGATTGCTGGTCAGGAACAAAATACAGAAAAACTGAAAATGACCGCACTCCAAGGACTTAGTATAGGTAGTAATAAAATAAAACATTTAATTGATGTCATTAAAAAATATGACGTTTCAGCCCCAGTACATGGGCTTTCATCAGGATGGCAATAAAACACACAAGTACACATATAACATACTTATATAGCCAAACATAAAAAGTACTCACTGATTTCATGTGTGAGAGGGCCGTGGTCGGCATTCAGAGTGCCTAAACCGAAGTTGCTTCAAATTCTGTAGCCTTTTTTTGCTATGAAATGCTGCACATACAGAGTTTAATCTCTCTGAGAGGTAACCCATCTCAGGCATCAGCCAGCCTAGAACTTGAGTTAAAGGCTGGCTCCTGTTAATTCTGTGCAACTTACTTTTTTTGGTCAGCTGATGCTTACAGCCAATGAATGGCAACTGAGACAGCTCGCGTCTTCTGAGTCTGACATAATAGTCACCTGTCTCGGTTCGTGCCATCCAGATAGTCAGTCTGGGTCCTTCGATGTCCTGGTCCTGTGATCCTGCATCTGAGCCAAAGCACTCTTAGAGTGGTTTTAGTCCTGTCATTCTTTGCCTTGTCTGCTGCACTAGTGGGCTGCACTTTACCTGTGGCTGCTCCTGTCACTCTAAGTTCACCTGAGGCAAATTGCTTATTTAGCCAGGTATATAACACTGCCTCTCCCTGAGGGCAGTATCAGGTCATTGATTCTGGTTGACGTATTTGGTATGACGTATTTCCGCTCGGCCACGGTACACAGAGTGCCTAGCAGGAGGGAGCGTTGTGCGCTCACCTCCTGCCGGTTACTACAATCTAGCGCTCCCCCTCCCCCCGGGCCAGTGTGCCGCCTTATGAATGCGCTGGTCCACTTCATTACCGGTGAATATCGGCCAATACCAATAATCGGTCAATCCATAGTATTTGGTTCCTGTTATTTTGTCTCCTGATCGTGTATTCTCCAGACTGAGCCCAGAATCTGACCTTGGCTTATCTAATTTATTCTGACCTCTGGCATCCTCTGACTTCGGCTACACCTCGACTATCCTCCTGCTTGTACCCTTGCCTGCACTGCGTATTCGAGCTTTGTTAAGCCCTGATGTATATATTGTTTAGCTAAATTCTGACCTATAGAGTTAATGTTTGGCTTACAACTGCTATACAGTGGTTAGCAGGCAATTAAGGTGCATTGTTTGATTAGATGTTGAGTGGTTAAATCTAGGGGTTAAATCTGTATCTGTTATCTGACCTTTCCTAATTGTAAAGAAGAGTGGGCCGATCACCTCCTTAAGCTAAACGCTCTGTAGCTACCCTGTTAAACATAGGGTCTGTTTATCCGTCTGAATTCTGGTGTATATATGTTCAGTCGGATTCCAGTTTCTGGACTAGTTGAATTTTGTTGTAAATTCCGTTCACTCGATGGCAGATTCTGGAGTAAATAGACTAGCCAAATTCTATTGTAAATTCCGTTCGCTCGAAGTATGTTCTGATTCTGGTTTCTAGACTAGTTGAACTCTGTTGCAAATTCAGTTCACTCGAAGTGTGAAGCTATTTGATTAAGTATAAGCCCTGTTCAGTTTAGAACATAGTCTCCAAAAGTACTGTTTAGTTAAACCCTGATGTATATATTGTTTAGCTAAATTCTGACCTATAAAGTTAACGTTTGACTAACTACTGATAGATAGTGGTTAGCAGGCAATTACAGCGTGTTGCTTGAGTAGATGTTGATGTATATATTGTCTAACTAAATCTTGATTTATCATGTTTAGATTTCGTTAAAATTCTAGTGTATATATTGTTTAATGATACGGATTATAGTCAATCTATGCTGAGTAGTCATGTGGCTTAGACGTTGATTATTTGCATAGAATGATGTATAACTTCGTGGGGATTTTGATTTTGTTCTGCATGCGTGGGATGTCATTAATGTGAAATGTGTGAGGATCCTGTGTGTTTGTGTGTATGTGTGTGTTTTGACCTGGTAATTGCGCCACGTGGTGTTACTGAGAAGGAGCTTTGTGTGTCGATTGTAACTGTTTTATATTTGTACTGCCTTGAATCAGACTATCCATTGGTCCGATTCACAAATTGTTGATCCTTTGTCTTGCATGTTTAAATAGAAAAAAAAAACTTTGCTAAAGGATATGCTGTTTGTGATTATGGTGTAACACTGTCCCCCAAAAGATTGGGATCTGCTCTGTGTAGCAGAGAATGGCCTGTTCTGGTAACCAGTGGCCCTCCTGTGGTAGCCTTGATCCAGATTTAATACAGCAGGTTCACAATGTTATAACTAGTATGCCGGGGCTTTATGATTAGTTTCCGTATATTGATTGTTGGAAGCAAATTGTTGGAAAATAGCCTAATTGGATCAAATTATGCCACAAGGAACAATGCTGCCACATGGTTGCCAGAACTCGTTTGTCCACTAAGGCCTCAACTACACCTATTATTATTATTTTATTATTTATATAGCACCGTCAGATTCCGTAGCGCTGTACAATGGGTGGACTAACAGACATGCAATTGTAACCAGACAACTGAGCGTACAGGAACAGAGAGGTGGAGGGCCCTGCTTACATTCTAGAGGGAGTGACCTAGTTTGGACCCCGTCCCTTAATCTGATCTCCCCCTACTAATCCCCTACTCTTCCTCCTGAGTAGAACAGGTGTAGATGGTGTTTCCACATCCCCTGCCCAATTGTCTCCACCTACCCCCTCACCCACCTCAGATACCAGCTCATATGTCCTGGACACACCATATACCTACCCCTGCTGGTTCTTTGTACCCTGAACTAAAGCGCCTTTTTGGTAGGAGTGTATTTTAGCGTATTTTATTATTGTTCAATTTTATTATTAACAGTCGAAATTGTGAGGAGAATTCTTAATAACAGTAACTGAGTCCATTAAACCAGATAATTCTCAGCAATGACACGATACCATAACCACTAATAGTACCATAACCACAGACAATACCACACCCAATGATAGTACCATAACCACTGACAATACCATAATCCCTGATAGTATAATCACCACTGACAATAACCACTGATCGCACCATAACAAAAAAACATAACCACGGGTTGTACCATAACAACTGACATTGTACCATAACCACTGACAACACCATAACCACGGACATAGCACTATAACTACTGAGCGCTGTGTGCCTTCAGTAACAGTAACTGAGCCTAAAATACACCTGGACGAAATGGTCAATGGTCAATGGTATAAAACGCTGTAATACACTTTAACCCTTTTTTTTTTACCGGACGGGCCCCTCCCAACCTTATCCGAGATATCCCCCGTACTAAATTACAAGCTGATATGATTGATTTGCCTTCCACTACCCACCTGACGATCCCCAACCGGAACTTGTAAGTCCACAATATTCTACAAATGTCCGTAGTCCGGTTTTAACACATATGACTACTGGTATCCTCCAACCCGGCATTTACAGATGCCCCATCCAACATTTACAGACCTATAACCTCTCATATACGGACAAACCATAAGCTATGACTGACTTGGTTAGATCAATTATTCAGACCCATAACCCTACATGGGCCGAATGTCAGCAGTTACTATTGACTTTATTCAGTTCCAAGGAAAGGAACTGTATTAATCAAGTGGCCCTTAAAACTCTTGAGGAAACTGCCCGTACCCAGAACCAAGCGAACCCGGTGGCTTGGGCTACTGCCCATTTCCCCAATACGGATCCTAATTGGAACATAAACGGTGCAGATATGACTCCTTTGAAAGCCTACCAACCAGCTATTAGTATGGGAATGAAAGCAGGTGGAAAAAAGGCTATAAATATGTCGAAAAACAGCTGAAGTATCCCAAAAAAACTGATGAATCTCCCAGTGCCTTTTATGAGAGACTGTTTGAATCAAACAGACGTTATACCCCTTTTTAATCTTGAAGCCCCCTTAAAATTCTCGTATAAATAATTCGGCATTCGGCAGCCAGGCCCAGAGTGACATTAAAAGGAAATTGCAAAAGTTAGAGGGATTAGCCATCCTACATACAGGGCCTTGAAACCGAGACCCTGAATGCCCAAACGCATCAAGTATTCCATTCCTTTTATGAGGAGATGATTGTTGAAGATGAAGTCCCCCATACTGTCAAAAACCTGTTCATCGATCTGGCTGAGAGTATTGCAAGTAGTCTTAATATAACTAACTGCTTTGTATGTGAAGGTACAAATATGGGAGACCAATGGCCATGGGAAGCGAGAGAAGTATGGTACCCTGGTTCTGAGATAAATGATCAACAGATGCCTTCCCACTCCAGTAATCAAGCAACCATACGGGAAAAATCGGAATGGCAATTAAAAACATCAATAATCGGTCATGTATGCTTAGCTAGGGCAGGCCCAATGTATAAAACACCTGTAGACGAGTATGGCAGACAGCATATAATGCTAGCCATAATGCTACCTGGTGGTTAGCTTCAAATGTCTCAGAACCTACCAACCCATTTGTTAATTACACCAATTTAAGAGAGGTATGGTTTGATCTATTGGCTGTATCTAACTGGAGAGCCTCAGAAAATTTATACTGGATTTGTGGTAAGAAGGCGTATTCAGAATTACCACAAGATTGGGCGGGGGCATGTGTGCTAGGTATGCTCAAACCATCCTTCTTGTTACGAATCCAAGCAGGAGAGATCTTGGTAGTTAAGGTCTATGATGTAAACCATAATAAGAAGCGAGCACCATTAAAATTAGGTAATTGGATGATGACTGGCCATCCCAGTGAATTATTAAAGGGACACTATAGTCACCTGAACAACTTTAGCTTAATGAAGCAGTTTTGGTGTATAGAACATGCCCCTGCAGCCTCACTGCTCAATCCTCTGCCATTTAGGAGTTAAATCCCTTTGTTTATGAACCCTAGTCACACCTCCCTGCATGTGACTTGCACAGCCTTCCATAAACACTTCCTGTAAAGAGAGCCCTTTTTAGGCTTTCTTTATTGCAAGTTCAGTTTAATTAAGATTTTCTTATCCCCTGCTATGTTAATAGCTTGCTAGACCCTGCAAGAGCCTCCTGTATGTGATTAAAGTTCAATTTAGAGATTGAGATACAATTATTTAAGGTAAATTACATCTGTTTAAAAGTGAAACCAGTTTTTTTTTTCATGCAGGCTCTGTCAATCATAGCCAGGGGAGGTGTGGATAGGGCTGAATAAACAGAAACAAAGTGATTTAACTCCTAAATGACAGTCAATTGAGCAGTGAAATTGCAGGGGAATGATCTATACACTAAAACTGCTTTATTTAGCTAAAGTAATTTAGGTGACTATAGTGTTCCTTTAATTACTATGGACCTGCTACTTGGGCTGAAGATGGTACTTATGGTTATTGAACCCCCATATACATGCTAAACCGCATCATAAGATTACAGGCAGTGGTTGGGATTATAACCAATGAGACAGCTGAAGTACTAAACCTCCTGGCAAAACAGAATATGCATATGGTTAAATAAATGCATGTACCTACTCAGACTTGCAACAGGTATAATCCAGGTGGTTGGTTTGGAAGCTGGTATGAACAGTTTGGAGGGTTAAAGGCACTGGTAGGAGGAGTGGTATTTATTATTATCTTATGTTTCTTACTACCCTGCTTGATTACATTAATAATTCAGCCCATACGTAGTGTAATTGAGAGCACTATAGAAAGGAAGACAGCAGCTCACGTAATGGCCATCTGGAGATAGGAACCTCTAGCCCAAAGAGAAGTAATTTGTAATCAGGTCGATGAGTTCTGAGAATTAATAAGATTCAGCTAGAATGCTCACATGGTCTCTCCTGTTTTGTAATTACCTGGGTGGTATTGGCAAAGTATGGTAAGTGATGCATCTGGAGTACTCAGTATCAGAAGCATCAAAGGGGGAATGTGATGGGATTTCAGCTAGGCCCAAAATTTAGTAGGCCTAAATTTTCCATGTGGCATATACAAGTACAGGTATCTGTTAGTTAGTTACGTGTAGCTAAAATACTGTCATCAATGTACTGAGCACATGCCAGATTTGAAAAACCACATTCTATTCTCCTAGTGCCATACTGCCTATCCATATAAGGTAATGCTGTAAATACTGTTTGTTGATTGGTGTAAGGGTACACATGGGGGATGAATAGCTTATAAAAAGCCTGTACTCCATGTGCTCAGTGCTCAGACATTTTGGACAGGAGTTCAGCTGAGACCCAATTGGTGAAAATAAAAAGACCTTTGCTACCTGAACTGACCAGTGTCTGGACTCTCTGTGCGTGGCTTCTTCAGAATTCTCCTATAACACACATACACACTGGCATACACACACATATATGCACAGACTCATATAAACAGATACATTCATATACAAATAACAATTTACATATTTTATCCACACTCCTGTTTACTTACTTTTGATGCAGAAGGGTGGCTTCCCTGCGGTCTAGTGGAAACTGGCTGGCCTAGGCTGATGGGAGTCGGAGGCACCTGGCTTCCTCAGTTCCTCTCCTACTCTGCAGCTCTGTCCTCCTTTGTGCATTCTCCTCCTACCCATGAGGCACTCTTTTAGCTGGGAGGAAGTGACCTGTCCTAAACTCACTTCCTCCCAGCAGGCGGGGAGAACAAAGTGACAGTGGACTGTCCAGGGGAATTTTAATGCTTGCAGGCTCAAGGGACACCTGTTTTGGGCCTCCCAAGAATAACTGGGCCTGGGGCAGTTGCCCCTTTTGCCCCTTGTTAAATCCCATATAAACATGCGCTAATACAATTATCACCCCAACACATAGAAAACCTTAAAGCTTATATGAAAAACAGGGATAACCCCCTCACATGTGTTATCCCTCGGTGTGGCACTGGCACAGAGTTCTTTTTATGATGGCTTGTCTTTCGTGAGTATCTCAACCAGCGGTTCCCTCCCCTCATGGCACGCACGTCCCTGCGTCCTAAATCATGCGGGTCCTTTGATCTGCATTTCTCCCCTTTTAATTACACCAAGAATTGGCACAGTACCTATGTAGATAGGTAGATCATTCCCTCTATATTCTACCAATATATGCAACTCTCTGTTTACTTATTTAGCCATCACTTCCAAACTTTCCCTGCTACCTCTCAAATTCCCACAGTATCCTTTAGCTTGTAAACTCACGGGCTATCTAGCTAAGCACTTTACAGGCAGGGCCCTCTCTACCTTTTGTATTTGTCTGTGTATATTGTATGTTATCCACTAATTGTACAGTGCTGCGGACTCTGTTGGTGCTTTATAAATACCAGTAATAATAATGATATATAGATAGGTAGTTAGATATACCTTAAAAAACAGGATCCTCAATTCAGGAAGCGATTTGTGAACCTTTTTACTTTCCGTGGATAGTGTTCTTCCTGGGATCCATTCTAACACCACAATCTACCTCAATTCTCTTGGCCACAATGTTTCCATCTTGTCCAAGGTCCCAAACTCTGCTAAAGTTTGCACTATGTCATTTACTTAGTTTAGATGGACATTCTGGAAGCAACAAGGCCAGCGTTTTAGTGTCACTAAGATATTTGCCTTGCTTGGGTAATTGTTCCCAGGTAGGGGAAATCAAAAATGAGCAGTACAGGAGGGCAAACCATAGGTGTGTGTTACACGAAGATTAATCTTTGTTTTACAAGATTTAAAGGCCGCAAATGAGTATGGTGCTTAGAAAAGGACTGATGAAAACATATAATATAGAGAAAAAGAAAAAAAAAATTACCGTAACTATATTTCCACACCATCCTTGTTTTGTATCAAGTTGATATGTATCCAAGCGTTGATTGTTGGTAATGTTATTATAGTTGAAGACACAATCAGAAGAAGCGTCATTCAGGTAGAAACTCTTGTAATCATATCCCAGGCTTTGCACAAGACATCTGCTAACCGAGACTGATATTATATCACTTTGACAGATCACAACTGGTTTTAAGTCTTGTATTGCTGCAAAAAAAAAAAGCAATACCTTAACCACATATTTATTTACAATGCAAATATCATTAAATGCTAGAAAAATGTGGACATTGCTTTGAAATTAGCTTTTACATTAATATGCAAGATGTAAAAATTGTATGAATTTATAATTTTATGTGGAACTGTCATTTGGGGACTTTACATGATCAAAAGTGACATTGCTGATGTGTTTCCAGTGGTCAGGGAGTGTGTGTGTGTGTGTGGGGGGGGGGGGGAGGGGGGGGGGGGCTGAGAAAGCCAATTTTATAAATTTTATAGCAATAAATGACAATGTTTTATATTGGAGAACTAAAACAACAGGGCCACTGCATCCAGACTATTTCATTGGTGCTTTAGCTGCACATTTCTGTTAAATGTATTAAATTGTAGTTGTTATATGTGTGTTTGTTAAAAGAACACAAAAACATTTTTTTTATGTGTATTTTGTAACGTTGATGTATGTCACTGCTGTATAAAACCCAGAATTGTATTCAACTATAACTATGAAACTATAAATATGAGTACAATAATATCGCCAACACCTTTTCCACTAACCTGAGAAGCTACTGTGGCATAGCAGAGACCTGACCATTTCAACTTTAAAAGAGAGATTTTTCATAGATTAATTTGATGTCTAATTCTGGGGCATACTGAGTCTTCTGAATGTGCAGGGAAGTTACACACAGCACAGAGAATCCAGCAGACAACTCCCAGCCTGCCCACAGACTGCATATCAGGTAAGTAAGGCATGCAGTGGCAGATCCAGGGGGGGCAACAGGACAATTGCCCCCCCTCACCCCCCCCTCCCCTGAAAAAAATAGTACAGCGCTCCCTCTCCCCTGTGTCCCCTCCGCTCTCCCCTGCAGGGCCGGCACTAGCACTCTGGCCCAAAGGCACATTGCTGATAGCCGGCAGGGGTGAGGGAGAGGACCCAGGGGAGCTCAGCCTGCAGCTCCGCCGGGTCTCCTCTTGCGAGGTCAGAACATTGCTGCGGTTACCATGGCAACGCTCTGAATCTAGCAAGAGTGAACTCTAGCCTGAACTGCAAGCTAGAGTTCACTCCCAACTGACCACCAGGGATTCTCCACCAGACCACCAGGGTTTGCAGGAAATGTCCCCCCTTCCTGAGCAAAGATAAGAAGGGAGAGGGGATATACAATTTAATCATTATTTTATTAAAAAAAATATAATTACATTTAATTTGCTCCCATCTGCCCCCTAAAACACAATACAGACACACACACACACACACACACACAGCACTCCTTACTGCACCCCTCAAACACACACATACACACACACTATCCCCATACACACACAGCACCCCTCACCAGCACACACTGCCCCCATACACTCACTGCAAACCTCACACTCACACACTGCCCCCATACACTCACTGCACCCCTCACTCACACTGCCCTCCGTGCACACACTGCACCCCCATACATTTACTGCAACCCGCACACACACACTGCACCCCCACACACCCTGCCCCCGTACACTCACAGAACCCGTGCACCCCCACAAACACTGCCCTAAACATACACACACTACACCTCTCACACACTACACCACTCAGACACAAACTGTATCCCTCACACACAGTATCTCTCTCACACACTACACCCCTCATACACATGCACACACTGTATCCCTCTCACACACTGCACCCATCATACACTCACTGTATTCCCCTCACACACACGACACCCCTCATACACACACACTGTACCCCTCATGCACACACACTACACCCCTCACACGTTGCACCACACACAGGAGGAGAGACACAGATTGGGGGTTTGGACAGGATTACAGACACATTCTGGGTCAAGAATGTGTCCCCTAGTTTCTTGCAAAATTGGAAGTGCTTTAAACTGAGTTTTTGTGCCTTATTTTGGATCAACAGCAAAAAAGGAGGAAGGCTGATTTTGATTGACACGTCTTTTTTCAGCCTATGTAACTAAGATATTTAGTAGATATACCTCCACAAAAGAAAAATCATGCATGTATTTTTTTTTCTTGTATGTAGCCTTTGCAACCTTCAGTTTGTGCTGAAGAATACTACAATAGGAGGCTCCTCACAGAGATGCTCTGTGCTTTACAAAATACCTTATAAAATCCAACAAAAGTAAAGGAATAAACCACTGGTAACTATAACCATAAAATAATGCGGGCAGCTACATACAGATACAAGCGACTTAAAAAGAAGAAACTCAAAATATAAAGGATGTAGTATGTGCGCTCCTAAATTGTGTACAAAAGAAAAAAATCAAAACAAAACTGTTTCTATAAAAAAACAGATAAATCTTTAATAGGAAATAAAATCAACACATAAAATAGTGAAATTCTACTGAAATCCTTACTCCTCTCAAACAACAAGTCTCTATATAGAGACAATTCTCATATGCAAGTGAATCCTGATAGTTACAGGTAGGCAGATATTGAACACCACAATCACAGCACACTGTGGCAGCAGGTTGTGCTAAATAATCAGAATAAATGGCTTAATTTATGAAACCAACGGGAGAATTGTGGTATTTAAATATAACAGAATACGTGGTAGTAAAAGTCTCTATGGGTGTCACTTAAGACAGAACAAATCTGTTAAAGATCAGATTTATCAGCTGTTTCTTGCTCTCCAGTAGATCTTCAGAGACCGTGCCACTATTTACTGAGGTCTTTTTCAAAGATCCCGACCGCAGTAGCTATTCAGCTGACATCCAGCTTGAGACCACTTGTCAGTTCACTAGTAATATACTACAACTAAGTGTACAGCAATGACTATCTGCCTTCACTGAAACAACCAGTTTCTTTTCAGTTTCCATCATTTGGCTTTTTTACCTCAGGTGGGGCCCACACCGAGGTCAGGTACTTTTTATTTAACAGATAGTCACAATTGTGGATCTACATATTTAAAGCCCAGATCTCTCAGTATGGGCCCTGCCAGGCAGCCAGTAGCCTATCATTTCTGGTCCGTTGTTCATCTGGTTGTGGGGGGTTCACCCAATTCTTCTGGGTGAGGACATATGATTGTTATTTGGTTCATGGTTTCCTCTGAGGGGGTCTCCTTATAGAGCGACAGGTGCCAGATGACTTCTCTGCACATAGCATCTTCTTCCCCCCCGGCTGTGGCACAGCTGCCTCTCTGCATGTACGGTTTTCTTCCATGAGGACTGCAGTCAGGTCAGCCTTGTTCAGCCTTCCAGCTGATAACCCTCTGGCTTCCACCAGGTCGAGTAATGTTTGTCTCTTTAGAGTGGTGTAGTCCATGGGTGTGTTCGACTACCAAATGCTGGTTCCGTGTGGCTGGGATGTGGGATCCCGCCGCTTGCCACCAGTTGTAGCGGGCCTGCTAGCAACCCAGCTGGTTCTCCCTGCTCAGCCACGTCCTCCCCTAGAAGGGAGTCAGTTAAAATACAGAGAGACCCATTTCCCACCCAGTAACCGGAAGACACACAGTCCTGGGGGTACAACAACAACCTTATTGGCCACACTCGGCTATATACTTTTCCTCATGCAAGGGGTGGATCACACAGAAAACAATGTCCCCTCCCAGGGTCCTCCGCCTCCCAGGGGTCGCATAACGGATCCAGAGTCCCAGTCCCTTTGTCCTCTGTTCCCCAAACTCACTGTCCCCTCTAGGGTCCTCCCCCTCCCATGAATCTTGATCCCATAAGCCTCTGTACCTGGGAGCCCCAGCTCAGGAAAGCTTCCTGCCTCCTGGACTAGTTACAGTTACAAAAAGCCCGCCAAACCGCCATTGTCCCCAAAGATTGTCCCCATCAATCTCAGGGACTGACAGAATGGTAACCGCTATGAACCGCCTCCATTCGCGGGGACCCTGGGTGAAGCCAAGCAAGGAAAGTGTCTCCTTTTGGAACACAAATGCTCCCCCTGGCTGCCACCCAGGGGAGCACTCATTAATTACTACCCTTGTGGCTTCAAACTTATGTTGTAAGTTGCCAATGTTCTAATTGATTGGTGCAAACATTCCAAAGGGCACTGGAGAGGTCCTCGTTCGGAAACCGAACGAGGTGGCCAGCAATCCATGAATGCTCCCCCTGGATGGCATTTGTTTAACGAACGGGCCGCCACTGAGGGGAGGCACGCGCTGAGGCTTTCCCTGCGGTTTGTGGTTTTGACACCTCATTACAATGTGCGAACGTTCTAGACCAACATTCTATGGTGAATGCATTCCCTTCGTGTAGGACCTCCCGAACGGGGAGCAGGCACATTTATACGAAAATTACAGGTAAATACAGAGAACATAATACAGCAATTCACAGGCAGCTGTCTCGCCACTATATCTACAAAGGGAATTTTTGTAGCATCCCACTTCTGTTATTTGCTTTATATTTTTGTAAAAATGGAACATGCATTTTTTCTTTGTCATTCTGACTATTACTGTTGTTACTAATATTTGCTGAACGATATCTGTTAATTCAATGTATATGCAGAGAAATATTAAATATATTTCCCATCACCTTATAATATCTAGTCAACTTGCTTAGTAAACTGTGGAGTAGAACAGCAACTGTATGTACATTTCAAAATATATACAATTCTGGTGAGCTGGCCATGTTAAATGTATAGATCACTCCAGCTCTGCCATTAAAAAAAAGTCAGAATTATGTTAATTTTGTAAATGCTGTGATGTTGTTAATAAATATATTTATACATATAAATACAATATAATAAATATATTCTTGTGTATTATCTACAACATCTGTTCTGCTGAGGCACAGGAGGTAGGTATGTTGCAATTTTGCTGGAGGTTTGCTGTTTTTAATCATTTGCAAGAATATGGAGGACTGACCATCTCTAACAGGTCATTGCAATAGTGGGTTTTCTGAAAGTTTTCAACTTAGCAAAGATTATCAACTAAGCAAATATTTCACCAAAATTTGTTATCTAAACTGTGACTGTAATGATGAGCTATCTCTGCTCACAAACGGTACTTTAAAAGTAGATTTGCTTCTATTTTTAAATGAATATCACCAAATAGTTTTATGCCATATGAAAAGACTATGGACTTACTCTTGTTAGTGTACTTGCTATTATTGCATTCACAAATTTTATCATCGCCTTGAAATACACACTCTTCATCAGCAGCAGCGCAGATTCGATTGCATGTTTTTTCCACTGTAAAAAAAATAAAAATAAAACATTGTTTAAAAAATGTGTTGCTTAAAGCCTTATTTCAGTTAGACTGCTATATAGCTCAAGGCTAAATGATATTTAATATAAAGTGTGTTCTCACCTGTGCAACATGCTTTTGAAGAATCCCACGAGAATTCAACAGGACAACAGTTGCTGGGATCTAACGCGCATGTACTGGGAAGGCATTTGGTAAAATCAGAACAGATACAGCCGTTTTCAGTGAAACAATCTGAATCACAGTCATCGCATTTGGGGTAGTCATTTCCAGCTGTAGAGAGAAAAAAAGCCAACAAAATGTATGATGTGTTCGTTTTCACTTACATCTGGGCTTAACCCCTTAAGAAGGCAACTTCAAAAACTGGACTTACCCTTAAAGGACCACTATAGGCACCCAGACCACTTCAGCTCAATAAAGTGGTCTGGGTGCTAGGTCCATCTAGGTTTAACCCTGCAGCTGTAAACATAGCAGTTTCAGAGAAACTGCTATGTTTACATTAGGGTTAATTCAGCCTCTAGTGGCTGTCTCATTGACAGCCGCTAGAGGCGCTTCCGCGCTTTTCACTGTGATTTTCACAGTGAGAAGACGCTGCCGTCCATAGGAAAGCATTGAGAAATGCTTTCCTATGGACTGATTGAATGCGTGTGCGGCTCTTGCCCGGCGCTGGAGAAAGGCAAGTGTTTAACTCCTTCCTCCCCCTTCAGCCTGGCGGGAGTGGGACCCTGAGGGTGGGGAGGACCCAAAGACCTTATAGTGCCAGGAAAATGAGTTTGTTTTCCTGGCACTATAGCGGTCCTTTCAGGACACAAGCCATTTTTGCATTTTTTGCTGTTTGTGTTCAATCGTAATTTGCATCTCTGTCATTTATTGCACCAGCACATATAATATAATGTTTCTTAGAGGGCAAAGATGGCTTTAATTTGGTGTGATATATACATAGATAAATTCTCATTAATTATAAAACAAATGGGAAAAAAACTAAAAAAAAAAAAGTTTTCCCGAACAGTTTTGGCAATAATATCGTGTGCATAATATGTCCAGCTTAGAAAAAGTAATTCAAAATAAATTCATTAATGTGTCTTGATTTATAGAGTACATACTATGTATAGGATTTCAGCTTGTTTTGAAAGTTACAGGTCACAAAATACAAGGGCTAAAATAAAATTTCAATATGAAGCAATTTGAGCAGTTGGTATGTTTGTAAGTTTAGTCACCATCACAGAAAACAATAATGCCACACAAAAGTATATATTTATATAAAGTAGACTTCACAGGCTATTTTCCTAAGGTTATTTTGAAACTTTTTACATTTATTGCCAATCTCTGCTAAATATTGGAGCAAAATTGTGTTTTTCCCTCTATTTTGGCATATACACATATAACAAGGTTTTTGTAATGTGTATTTTGTAAAGCTGGTGTGTGCTATCCCTGTACAGAAGCCTATATTGTGTTCAGCTACATCTGCTACATCTGCTGAGTATAACGATACCCCCATTGTATGCCTTTGGCACTATTCTGTGAAGCTGCAATGCCATATAAGAGACAAGGCTATTTCGGTTTCTATAGTTAGAATTTTCATAGATGGATTTGACAGGCCTATGTTTAATTTTAGGATATTTCTATCAGTGTGAGTATTCAAATAACCCTACAAAAGGCTTCCATTTGATAAAGTAGACACCCAGGGGTATCTTATATGGCATATCTTGTACCTTTACTTGACACCATTTTTTCACCATTTTATGTCAATGTTTGTGGTGAGGGGGAAAAAATAGCATTTTTACATATATGTTGCATTTTTCAGAGTATTTCTTACACTTGATATTTGCCACTGTGATAAAATCCCCTAAATTATGCTCAGTTACATCTTCTGAGTAAAACAATATGCCCAATGTATGATCTATACACTATTTTGTGAAGTTACAGTGCTGTAAAAGAGACGTGACAAGTTCAGGTTTTTAAGTGTGAATTTTCATGGAGGGGTTTGATGCATCCCTGTCCCACTTTGGAGCACTTGAGCAGGCTACATATTCCAGCTACACCATGAAGCATACCATTTCTTAAAGAAGACATCCCAGGGTAATTCCAAAGGCATATTTTGAACCTTAGCGTGGGATAATTTTTCCGCTAGCTTGTACCAAGTGTAGTGGTAGCAAGCATTTTTTCCCCCTTTGTGACACACAAAGCGAGTTTGCACAGTATATTTTGCAAACTTTATGTGTGCTATGACTGTATAATACTTCATATGTTGCTCAGCTATGTCATCTGATACAGCAATACCCTCGTATGTACCTTTGTCAGATATCTGTGGACGTTGAGGGGGCACATTTGAGACACAGCCATTCACTTTTTTTCTAACTTTGAAGTTTTATGCTGTGTCCAGGTCCTATTTTGGAGTATTTTAGCAGGCTATATATTCTAACTATCCTATAAAGGCATACCATTTCTTAAAAAATACATCCTGGGCTATTTCAAAAGGCATATTTTGAACCTTAGCGTGGTATAATTTTTTCCTCTAACTTGTACCAAGTTAAAAGCATTTTTTCTGCCTTTTTGACACACAAAGCGAGTTTGCACAGTGTATTTTGCAAACCTTATGAGTGCCACGAATCGACTGTAGAAATAATTCATATGTTGCTCAGCTATGTCATCTGAGTACAACAATACCCTTGTATGTACCTTTGTCAGGTATATGTGGATGTTGATAATTTTTTCGCTAGTTTGTTCCAGGTGTAGTGGGAATGAGCATTTTCAAATGTATTTTTTACTTTTTTAAACTTTTGTCACTTTTTAAACTTGTTTTTAAACTTCTTGTTTACTTATTATTTTTTTTACTTTTTAAAACTTTCTTGAAACTTTTTACACTTTCATTTTTTTTTACAGTTAACCCCTAACTAGTAGTAAGCAGCACTAACAGTAAATCCCCCAATTTCCCATAACTCCCACCCACTCCAGCTAGCAAAATATATCAATTTAAAATATTTAAATTAATTAAATAAATTGAACCACTGAGGGTTAAGAAAAAAGTCACACACAGCCCTAACTCCATATTCACTCTGACATAGCTACACACAATTACTCTGACATGTACACACACAATCACACTGGCCTAGCCCAAATACATAATAACACTCTGCCATTTCCACATATAGATGTCTCACTCAGGCAAACAACAATCACCACAACTCAGCCACCAAACACATCCCACACATGTGTATTGCTTGCGGAGAGCGACAAGGAGGCCCTTCTTTTGTTTTAGTTCCATACTAGGTACATCCCTGACTGGGCTTTTATGATGTCAGATGCTTGGAGGAAGTAACAGCCTCGGTCACTTCCTCCCAGCAATCACCGTGCCGCAAGGGAGGAGGAAGGAGAGGAGGTAGTCAGAGTGGGAACTCTGACTCCCATCAGCCTGAGCCACTAGACGCCTGGGAAAGTCACCCTTCTGAACCTAAAAGGTAGGAAACAGGAGGGTGACTAAAACATTTAGCATGTGTGTGTGTTAGTGTATGTATTGGTCTCTATATATGTGTATGTGTGTTTTTATGTATGTTTCTGTGTGTTTGTACAAGTGATACTCGAAAAATTTGTGTTGTAAGCCATAATCATCGCACTTATGACAAATCACGGCTTGAACTATCTTGCTTTGCATGTAATGCGTCTATCTCATATATTAGTTTCTCCTTTTACGTTGCATTACTGAAATAAATGAACTTTTGCACGATATTCTAATTTTTCGAGTATCACCTGTATGTATGTTTCTCTGTGTATGTGTGTCTGTATATGTGTGTATATGTTTGTCTGCATGTGTGTGTGTGTGTGTGTGTGTGTGGGGGGGGGGGGGGGGGGGGGGTTGGGGGGGGTTGGGGGGATGGTGAGTAGAAGTGTATGAGGGGTGCCCAGGATAATTTCTGCACCAGGGCCCTGTGGTTTCTAGTTATGCATATGGTCCCTGCTATGGGCACAGCAATGGCAAAACTAAATATCTCTGCTGATTTGTCTCCTTCAATAGCTGCAGTCCAAATGACAGAAGCACAGACAGTCTGAACTCATCTGTCCTAGAAAAATAGGGCAATATCCTTCTGGCAGAAAAATAATGTAGTTATGGGGAGGGAAATTAACACACAAATGGCACTGAACACATCTCTACTAAAGTCATGTAATTCAAAGTGAAATACCTGAAGCATTTTAAACCTCTACTGATAGGAAGACACAGTCTAGGGCAGTGATGGCGAACCTATGGCACACTTTTTTTTTATTTTTTATTAAAACACCTTTAGCCCTACCCCCACACACAGTATCCCTACCCCCCACACACAGTATCCCTACCCCCCACACACAGTACCCCTACCCCCCACACACAGTACCACTAACCCCCACACACAGTACCCCTACCCCCCACACACAGTACCCCTACCCCTCACACAGTACCACTACCCCCCCACACACAGTACCCCTACCCCCCCCACACAGCACCCCTACCTCCCACACACAGCACCCCTACCCCCACACAGTGTACCCCTACCCCCACACAGTGTACCCCTACCCCCCACACAGTGTACCCCTACCCCCCACACAGTACCCCTACCCCCCACACAGTACCCCTACTCCCACACAGCAGCACTACCCCCCACAGCAGCCCCCCTACCTCCACACACAGCACCCCTACCCCCACACAGTACCCCTACCCCCACACAGTGTACCCCTACCCTCACACAGTGTACCCCTACCCCCCACACAGTGTACCCCTACCCCCCACACAGTACCCCTACTCCCACACAGCAGCACTACCCCCCACAGCAGCCCCCCTACCTCCACACACAGCACCCCTCCTACCCACACAGCACCCCTACCCCCCACACACAGCACCCCTACCCCCCACACACAGCACCCCTACCCCCCACACAGAGCACCCCTGCCCCCCACACAGCACCCCTCCACAGCACCCCTATCCCCCAGCATCCCTCCCCTCCCCCACACCCAGCATCCCACCCCTCCCCACACCCAGCTTCCCTCCCCACCCCTACCTCCACACACAGCACCTCTACTCCCCACAGCACCCCTTCTCACACACACACACCACCCCACACACACACACACACAGCACCACTCATATACACAGCTCCACTCATACACACACCACCCCTCACACACACACACACACACACACACACACACACACACACCACCCCTCACACACACACACCACCCCTCACACACACACACCACCCCTCACACACACACCACCTCTCACACACACACACACCACCCCTCACACACACCCCTCACACACACACAGCACCCCTCATACACACAGACAGCACCCCTCACATACACACACATCACCCCTCAATGCCCCTTAAACTACACCCCTCAATGCAGTATGTGTGTGTATTCAGCAGTCTGTGTGTGTGCGTGTATTCCACAGTCTGTGTGTGTGTGTATTCAGCAGTGTTTGTGTGTATTCAGCAGTCTGTGTGTGTGTGTGTGTATCCAGCAGTCTGTGTGTGTGTGTGTATTCAGCAGTCTGAGTGTGTGTGTATTCAGCAGTCTATGTGTGTATGTATTCAGCAGTCTGTGTGTGTGTGTATTCAGCAGTCTGTGTGTGTGTGTGTGTGTATTCAGCAGTCTGTGTGTGTGTACTCAGCGGACTGTATGTGTGTTTATTCAGCGGACTGTGTGTATGTATTCAGCAGTCTGTGTGTGTGTACTCAGCAGTCTGGGTGTGTGTACTCAGCAGTCTGTCTGTATGTGTATTCAGCAGACTGTGTGTGTGTGTATTCAGCAGTCTCTGTATTCAGCAGTCTTGTGTGTGTATATTCAGCAGACTGTGTGTATGTATTCAGCAGTCTCTGTGTGTATGTATTGCATTTGTTGGAGATACTAATAAATATAAGCTTAATTTTATCTATTTATATCATTATTTAAAATTTGTATTATTGAACTCTCTGCTGTTGTGTTCTTTTAAAACAAAAGTTGTTAATTAGTTCGGACAACAGTACGAGTTGTTTTTTCTAAACTTAAACCTCAGTATTGAGGTTTAATTGCCGTGTTGGCACTTTAACCCCTTAAGACCGCAGCCAAATGTACAAGTTGTGAACCAAAAAAAATGTAAACAAACAGATTTTGACTATATGTCTGTTCGACAATAATTTACCTCTTTCATATTAAATGCACCCACACTTATTATATATCATTTTGTTCAGGGGAAACAGGGTTTCATTTAACATCAAATATTTAGGTATGGAACATAACTTAATATGAATACACTATAAAAAAATGAGAGAAAATAAGATTTTTTAAAAAAAATTTCTTAGTTCTATGTGACATTCTAACTGTGAATGTCATAATACTGTTTGCTTTTACTGCAATAAAATACACATATTTGTATTCAGCGATGTCTCACGTGTAAAACAGTACCCCCTATGTACAGGTTTTATGGTGTTTTGGGAAGTTACAGGGTCAAATAAAGCATGTTACACTTTTCATTTTTTTCACATTGAAACACCCATGGGTCTAGCCTCACCTCCCTACCTAAAATTTCCCTCTGCAAGGAAGCTACTCTTTTCCAATAACCCTGTGCCTCCGGGCACTCCCACCACATGTGGATATACGTGCCTTTTTGGCCGCACCCTCTCCAGCAGAGGTCCGTTGGGTTTTTACCCATCCGGTGTAGCGTCACCGGGGTTGTGTACCACCTGAATAATGTCTTATAGGATTGTTCCTGCAGCGAGACGCACACTGAAGACTTTGCCGCGGCCTCCCATATCTCTTGCCATTCTATTCCTTCCAATACCTCGTTGAGATCTGCCTCCCACCTATTTGTGTATGTGATGTCGCCCCATTCTAGTGTGCGTGTGCTCAAGTGGGAATACAAGCACGAGATCAGGCCATTAGGGAATTGTTCTCTCTTTGACATTTTTTCGAAGAACGTTAATTGCGTCGTTGCGGCCTCCTTGATCTTGGGACACCGGGCAAAATCTCTGAGCTGTAAGTACCGGAAGTAATCGAAGGGACGCAAAGGAGCCCTGCTCTGCAGCATATCAAATGTGATGAAAGTGCTGTTTTCAAAAAGGTCGCACAGTCGGTGCAATCCCGAGTTTTCTATACCCTTGAAATCTCGGGGGCACATGCCCGGCAGGAACGCTTTATTTCGTAAAAATGGGGTCATGGGTGACGGTACAGAAGCCAGGCTATATTTAAGTGCTGCAGCGTCCCAGAACTTGGGGGAGGTATAAATTGCTGTGCATTCCATTCGAACTATTGGTCTATGTTCCTTAGGGATCCACATAAGGAATTGTGGCATATCTGGGCCCATCATAGTGGATTCCAGATCCACCCACCTCCTCTCCCCTGGGGGGGAGTGCCACAGTGCGATCTGAGTCAATTGCGCCGCCACATAATAAAAATACAGGTTGGGGAGACCAAGGCCTCCTCTATCCTTTGCCCTATACAGGACGTTACGGGAAATCCTCTGCCTTTTATTCTGCCAGATAAACCTTCCTATAGCCTGTTGAAGCGGACCTAAAGCGGATTTACTCAAGTGGACCGGAAGAGCCTGGAACAAAAAAAGTATCCTAGGCAGCACATTCATTTTCACTGAATGCAATCTTCCGATCCACGAGATCGGCTTGTCTACCCATTTCTCCATGTCAGTCATCAACTGTCTAATCAATGGGACATAGTTTTGCCGATGGAGCTGAGAGGGGTCCGCTGTCAACCATATGCCCAGGTACTTAATCTGATCCTTCTCTATCCGCAGGCGATAGGTCCTCCCTATATATGCCGCGTCTTCGTCCGTCATACCTAAGGGGATCGCGCTTGATTTATGCAGGTTAACTTTATATCCCGCCACCTCTCCGTATGCCGTCAGAATCCTAGTCAGTGCCTCCATGGAGGCCTCCGGGTCCGTTAACGTCAACAAGACATCATCTGCAAAACCCGAGACAACATATTTCTCATCTCCTACCGAGATGCCCTTAACATCAGGTGCTTCTCGTATGGCTTGCATGAGGGGTTCCAGCGAAAGTACGAATAGCAACTTGCCTCGTACCATTACTCAGGTGGAACGTCTCGACTCGCGCTCCCGAAATTTGGATCTGTGCCCTAACGTTGGAATACATAGCTTGAACAGTTGTAATAAACGGGGCCGGCACGCCAAAGTGTCGTAACACCTCAAATAAATAAGGCCATTTCACTCTATCGAATGCCTTTTCGGCATCTAGTGACAACATCAGTGTCGGGGTGCCCCTTGTAACCTGCCTCCCTATTAGGTCTATATTGCGTCTTGTGTTCTCGAATAGTTGTCTCCCAGGCACAAAGCCCACCTGGTCGGGGTGAATCATACCTGTAAGGAGTGGGTTCAATCTGCCTGCAAGCACTTTTGCTAGAATTTTAGAGTCATGGTTGATCAAAGAAATAGGGCGAAAGTTCTCCGGGACCGAGTCATCCCTTCAGGTTTGGGCAACAGAACGATGTTCGCTAAGGACATATCCCTATCAGGCGTCCCCCCATCCATCAACTCGTTAAACCAGGGTTCCATGTGAGATAAAAGTTCTTCCCGGAAGGTTTTATAGTAGCTCCCGGAAAAGCCGTCAGGTCCTGGTGCTTTGTTGCTTTTCAAGGCGGAAATTGCTGCGTCTATCTCCTCTCCTGTGATAGGGCTTCCCAGAGCATTCGAAACCGCTGCCTCCAGTTTAGGGAGTTGTAACCGAGATAGGAATTTCCGAATCCCTTCTAGTTCCTGGCCTGCGTCTATGGCATCTTTTGAAGAGTGGTTGTAAAGTTTTGTGTAATAATCTGAGAACACCGTGGCTATGTCTGTGGGGTTCGTCTGGTAGATACCCGCCGCATTCTTGATCCTCGTAATATGTGTGCTCCTTTGCCGCGGTCGAAGGGACCTAGCTAACAAGGTATCCATCTTGTTCGCCTTTTCGTAGAAGGTACATTTGGTCCATATCATAGCCCTTGCGGTATCATCCAGGAGCGTTTCTCTAATCGAGTTCCGTATGTTCTGCAGTGATGTCAAATTGGCAGGTGTAGGGTCCGATTTATGTCTGCTTTCCGCCGTTCTTAATGCTTCCAGTAATGCGGACAATAATTGAGATTTACGTCGCTTCTTCAGCGTCGCTTCTCTGATCATTACACCCCTAATGACAGTCTTATGGGCTGCCCACACTGTTGCCTTCGTGACACCTGACTCCGCTTCCCTTTCAAAATAGTCCCTGAGTTCCGAACGAATGGTCTCTACTATAGCTGGGTCTTGGAGTAGAGACGTATTCAACCTCCACGACCAAGGGGACGCCGCGCTCAGCCTGTCTAGGGTAAGGGAGACATCCGCGTGATCCGACCAGGTTATGGACCCCACCCTGGAATCCAGGGCCGGACTGGCCCACCGGGATACCGGGAAATTTCCCGGTGGGCCGTCGGCACCTGGGGCCGGGGTGACCTGCGGCCGCAGGGAGAACTTGATTGGCGGCCGCAGGGGAAGCTCTTCTGGGCCGGCGGCCGGTGGGGGAGCAGGCTGTTCTGGGGGAGCAGGCTGTTCTGTCTCTGCTCCCCCTCCCTCGTGGGCTAGAAAGAGACCGGAGCCGGAATATGACGTCATATTCCGGCTCCGGTCTCATTAAGCTGCGCGCGAGGGAGGGGGAGCAGAGACAGAACAGCCTGCTCCCCCAGAACAGCCTGCTCCCCCACCGGCCGCCGGCCCAGAAGAGCTTCCCCTGCGGCCGCCAATCAAGTTCTCCCTGCGGCCGCCAGCACAGCAGTCTGCCCACCCACAGGTACCAAAAAGTATGTATGTCAGTGTGAGTGTGTGTGTGTGTGTCTGTCATGCTGTGTGTGTGTGTGTCTGTCA